>NC_138769.1:748052302-748537302 GCF_965119305.1 Pelophylax lessonae | reverse complement strand
TCATCCCTCTAACTTAAAGAGGTGGTCCAGACCCCCCCCCCCCCCCATGAAAAAAATAAAGTCAGCGCCTACACATACTGTAGCTACTGACTTTAATATGAGGACACTTACCTGTCCTGGAATCCAGCAACGTCGGCACCCTAGCCGATGTTTCCATCAGCTCATCCATTGCCGCCACCATTGTCTGTAAGGGAAATTGGCAGTGAAGCCTTGCGGCTTCACAGCTGGTTCCCTACTGCGCATAAGCGAATCGCGCTGTGCTTTCTGAATGGCCTGGCGAAGGTGGAAGGGGGGCTGAACTTCTGAGTGATCTCACCGTGGCGAGGTCTCCTGAAATTGGGGATGGGTACCTGTCAAAAACAGGTACCCCCTCTCCCCCCGAAAGGTGCCAAATGTGGCACCGGACGGGGGGGGGGGGGAGGAGGAGCAGATAAGCGGAGCTTCCACTTTTGGGTGGAACTCTGCTTTAAGGAGGTCGCTCAAAGCAACCAACCCTCAGGAAATCACCAAAGATGGTAATTTCAGTAGAAGATCAAATACTAATCATGCTATTGATGTCAAAAGGCCTAAAGGTTCCTGTATTATGGTCACAGATGGTCACAGATGGGGAGTCTCCAGCATAAGGTAGTTGATTGCCTTAAAGTGATTGTAAAGTATAATTTTCTTT
Organism: Pelophylax lessonae; assembly: GCF_965119305.1. Classification (NCBI taxonomy): domain Eukaryota; kingdom Metazoa; phylum Chordata; class Amphibia; order Anura; family Ranidae; genus Pelophylax; species Pelophylax lessonae. The sequence continues at coordinate 748,536,635 of NC_138769.1, read as the reverse complement.
TTTTTAAATAACAAACATGTCACACTTCCCTCCTCTGTGTAATGGTTTTGCACAGAGCAGCCCGGATCCTCCTCTTCTTGGGTCCCTCGTTGCTGCTCCTAGACCCTCCCTCCTGTTGAGTGCCCCCACAGCAAGCAGCTTGCTATGGGGTTTCCATTCAGACAGGGAGCTGCCATTTGGCCCTGCCCCCTCTCTCTCCTGATTGGCTAACTGACTTTGACAGCCGCGGGAGCCAATGGTGCGTCTCAGCCAGTCAGGAGTGAGAGTCCCGGACTCGCTGGATAGAGATGGGGATCTGGTAAGTATTAGGGGGGACTGGGGAGGCTACAGAACACAGCAGAAGGCTTTTTATGTTAATGCATACAATGCACCTTATGCCTGTAGCACCCTAGGTGCTAGTGAGGACATGGCTCGTTTGGCGGGGGGGGGGGGGGTGAGTGTAGCACCCTCCTAGGTAGGTGCTAGTGAGGACATGGCTCGTTTGACTGGGGGGGGGGGGGTGAGTGTAGCACCCTCCTAGGTAGGTGCTAGTGAGGACATGGCTCGTTTGGCGGGGGGTGAATGTAGCACCCTCCTAGGTAGGTGCTAGTGAGAGAGTGTAGTTTTTGACTCTGTCTACTTATTTGAAGGGCTGCAGGTAAATCTGTATTGCTCTTTGCTTACCAGAGATCTGTTAGTGAGGTCTGCTCATTGTGCTCAGTATGCGATCTATTGTGTCTAGAGAGTGTTTTACACTGGTCCAGTTGGGAGGCATGTTTGACAGTGGGAGGAAACCTGACAAATGAATGCTTTAATATAGTCTTGGTGAGTGGCAGAGGGCAGGTCGACCCAGTGCATTCTGGGATACTGTATAAAAGCCAGGAGCACATGTTCTGCGCAGTCTTTGGCTGGCGGCTGCCTCCTCCTCTGTAGCAGTGGCACGTGGTCGCAGGAGGTCATCCTGAGGGCCGGAGGAATGGATTAGAGGAGCTGAACCCAGAGGTCAATGAGTGCTGACTGAAGGAAGGACACTGGAGACTAGGGCTGCTGAATATAATCGCCGAATCGATGCATCGCGATGCGACCCTTCGCGATTCTGCATCGATTCGGGGTGGTTGAATAATCGATTACCTAATGACGTCACTTCCGGGGGCGGGGACAGAAGTGACATGGCGGCGCTGGCCGGGCTTGTGGGATACGGAGCTCCTCCTCGCGGCGTGGGAGAGGAGGAGAGCGGAGCTATCAGTGCTCTCTCTGGCCCTGGGATACACACGGCACGCCCACTTAGCACGCTGCTGCCCGACTGCCCGCTCTGACAGCCCGGCTGCCCGAAGTCGCGGCCTTCCCAGCTCAGTACACTTCTGGTAGCGGAGCGGTTCTCGGCAGACAGCCTGAGTTGACCGCAGGGGAGCGAGGAGGCCCTGCTTTCCGCCTGTACCGTGCACTGCACTTGTCCGAGCTCCAAATTCCTGACATGAGGCTCATCCCCCGGGACCTGTCCAAACCCTACTCCATACACCTACCGCTACTTCACCCACAACTGGCTGCAGCTCTGCTTCCTGGTAAGTCGGGGCACTACAGGGCCCAGCATTCCTCCTTACCAGGGCCTGCTATAATACAACTAGGGGCACTACAGAGCCCAGCATTCCTCCTTACCAGGGCCTGTTATACTACAACTAGGGGGACTACAGAGCCCAGCATTTCTCCTTACCAGGGCCTGTTATACTACAACTAGGGGCACTACAGAGCCCAGCATTCCTCCTTACCAGGGCCTGCTATAATACAACTAGGGGCACTACAGAGCCCAGCATTCCTCCTTACCAGGGCCTGTTATACTACAACTAGGGGCACTACAGAGCCCAGCATTCCTCCTTACCAGGGCCTGTTATGCTACAACTAGGGGGACTACTACAGACTCTGTAGTCCCCCTAGTTGTTTTATAACAGGCCCTGGTAAGGAGGAATGCTGGGCTCTGTAGTGCCCCTAGTTGTAGTACAGTAGGCCCTGGTAAGGAGGAATGCTGGGCTCTGTAGTCCCCCTAGTTGTAGTACAGTAGGCCCTGGTAAGGAGGAATGCTGGGCTCTGTAGCTCTGTACAGAGCCCAGCATTCCTCCTTACCAGAGCCTGTTATATTACAACTAGGGGGACTACAGAGCCCAGCATTCCTTCTTACCAGAGCCTGCTATACTATAACTAGGGGGACTACAGAGCCTAGCATTCCTCCTTACCAGGGCCTACGGTACTACAACTAGCATCAGGTAACTCTTCTAACCTGATGTGGCCTGCTCTAAAGGGGGAGGGGGATCTATGAGGGGACCTACTCTACTAAAGGGGGATCTATGAGGGGACCTGCTCTACTAAAGGGGGATCTATGGGGGGACCTGCTCTACTAAAGGGGGATCTCTGGGGATGCTGGCCTGCTCTAAAAGGGGATCTATGGCGACCCTGCACTAAAGGGGATCTATTCCATAGATCCCCCTTTAGAGCAGGGTCCCCATAGATCCCCCTTTAGAGCTCAGTTCCCCTGGATCCCCTTTAGGACAGGCCCAGGCTCCCCATAGATCTCCTTTAGAGCAGGGTCCCCATAGATCCCCCTTTAGAGAAGGGTCCCCATAGATCCGCCTTTAGAGCAGGGTCACCATAGATCCCCCTTTAGAAAAGGGTCCCCATAGTAATCGTGATGCATTGCGGAATCGAATCGTGACCCTAATAATCGTAATCGCATCGAATCGTGAGGTAAGTGAAGATGTGCAGCCCTACTGGAGACCCTGGAAAAACTGTATTGTGAGTACAGGGACTTGTGTCAAGGGGCCTGACCTGAGGGGGGCCACCCCATGTGAAGGATAGTCCGAGGACGGGTGTCAGCAGTAAAGAGAGAAAGAGGATGCTGAGAAGAGTGTCCTGAAGACAATTAATAGTTCACCGAGTCATCTTAAGAAAGAGACTTAATTATAATTCACCTTTAATAGCAGGGTCAATCAACAGCCTGGCTGTACATGAAGATAGAAGTCCTCCAACATTGTGCATAGTTTATTAATGAATAACTTTTGCACAAACCAATCAAAATACGCTTATTGTAATTTTTTTTTTTGCCAGAAATATGTAGCAGAATACAAATTGGTCTACAAGGATGAAAAATTTAGATTTTTTTTTTTTTGGGAATGTTATATAGCAGAAAGTGAAAAATATTGTTTTTTTTTTGTGTTTGTTTGTTCTTTTCAGAATTGTCGCTCTTTTTTTTGTTTATAGCACAACAAATTAAAAATCGCAGAGGTGATCAAATACCACCAAAAGCTCTATTTTTGGGGGAAAAAGGACATCAATTTTATTTAGGTACAGCGTCGCACGACCTCAAAATTGTCTGTTAAAGTAACGCAGTGCCAAATCGCAAAAAATGGCCTGGACGTTAAGGGGGCAAATCGTTACGGTGCAGACGATGATTACAGACGGGTTCACGCTATGAAATGTTTCTCAGGGCTGCAGTTCCTCTGAGCTCCAAAAGGTGGTGATCATACTTTTACTGAGACGGGAAGTCTCTATGGAAGATGGGAAGTGATGTCAGGCACATACAGGAAGTGATGTCAGGAACAGACAGGAAGTGATATAAGTCAGACAGGGCTCTTTATGTGAGAGGAATTATAGAGAAGACGTTGCTGGAAGTATCAGCGGAGGAGGTAATGAGATTGTATTTTATCATATCTCCCATCACTCTCCCTTGTAGGACTCCATGTTTCTCTGTCCCTCTTCCCCCATTAAATGCCCCTCTTTTCAGTCTGATGTACACACAGATATATGAACATACAATATAATGTCACAAGGTCTTCATATCTCTAGAAATGACCCGTCTATAATTTTATTGGTCGGTTTATTTTACTAGTGACAGACAGAATAACAACAAAAATATCCAGAAAAATGCATTTCAAAAAAGTTATAAATTGATTTGCATTTTAATGAGTGAAATAAGTATTTGATCCCCTATCACTCAGCAAGATTTCTGGCTCCCAGGTTTCTTCTATACAGGTAACGAGCTGAGATTAGGAGGATTCTCTTAATGGGAGTGCTCCTAATCTCAGCTTGTTACTTGTATAAAAGACACCTGTCCACAGAAGCAATCAATCAATCAGATTCCTATCTCTCCACCATGGCCAAGACCAAAGAGCTGTCCAAGGATGTCAGGGAGAAGATTGTAGACCTACACAAGGCTGGAATGGGCTACAAGACCATCGCCAAGCAGTGAGAGGGTGACAACAGTTGGTGTGAAGAAACACAAAATAACTGCCAGTCTCCCTTGGTCTGGGGCTCCATGCAGGATCTCACCTCGTGGAGTTTCAATGATCAAGAGAACGGTGAGGAATCAGCCCAGAACTACACGGGAGAATCTTCTCAATGATCTCAAGGCAGCTGGGACCATCGTCACCAAGAAAACAAATGGTAACACACTACGCCATGAAGGAATGAAATCCTGCAGCGCCCGCAAGGTCCCCCTGCTCAGGAAATCACATGTATGGGCCCGTCTGAAGTTTGCTAATGAACATCTGAATGATTCAGGGGAGAACTGGGTGAAAGTGTTGTAGTCAAAATCAAGCTCCTTGGCATCAACTCAACTTGCCATGTTTGGAGGAGGAGGAATGCTGCCTATGACCCCAAGAACACCAATCCCAATTGTCAAACATGGAGGTGGAAACATTATGCTTTAGGGGTGTTTTTCTGCTAAGGGGACAGGATAGCTTCACTGCATTAAAGGGGCAATGGACGGGGCCATGTGCCATCAAATCTTGGATGAAAACCTCTTTTCCCTCAGCCAGGGCATTGAAGATGGGTCGTGGATGGGAATTCCAGCATGACAACGACCCAAAACATTTGGCCAGGGCAACAAAGGAGTGGCTTAAGAAGAAGCACATTAAGGTCCTGGAGTGGCCTAGTCAGTCACCAGACTTTAATCCCATAGAAACTATGTGAAGGGAGCTGAAGGTTCGAGGTACCAATTGTCAACCTCCAAACCTTAATGACTTGGAGAGGATCTGCAAAGAGGAGTGCTACAAAATCCCTCCTGAGATGTGTGCAAACCTGGTGGCCAACTACAAGAAACGTCTGACCTCTGTGACTGCCAATAAGCACAAAGTCATGTTTTGCGAAGGGGTCAAATACTTATTTCACTCATTAAAATGCAAATCAATTTATAACCTTTTTTTGAAATGCGTTTTTTTTTTTTTTGGTTATTTTTGTTGTTATTCTGTCTCTCACTGGTAAAATAAACCGACCAATAAAATTATAGACTGATCATTTCTTTGTCAGTGGGCAAACATACAAAATCAGCAGGGGGTCAAATACTTTTTTTCCCTCACTGTAGCTGATCACATTGTCCCCAAACGTTACCCCTAAATAAAAGTTCCCTGTGAGGTTCCATTCACACCGTTCCTTCTTCATGCATTTCCACACATGCCTTTACGTGCGTTCGCAGTGTGATATTTATGTGCATTGTGTTGTATTTACTCACATTTACATCCATATATGTGTGTTTCCATTGCAAAAAAATGCAGATTACACACAGTACAGGGAGATAGTACAGGACACAGTACATAGAGATAGTACAGGACACAGTACATAGAGATAGTACAGGACACAGTACAGGGAGATAGTACAGGACACAGTACAGAGAGAGTACAGGACACAGTACATGGAGATAGTACAGGACACAGTATAGGGAGATAGTACAGGACACAGTACAGGGAGATAGTACAGGACACAGTACAGGGAGATAGTACAGGACACAGTACAGGGAGATAGTACAGGACACAGTACAGGGAGATAGTACAGGACACAGTATAAGGAGATAGTACAGGACACAGTACAAGGAGATAGTACAGGACACAGTACAAGGAGATAGTACAGGACACAGTACAGGGAGATAGTACAGGACACAGTACATGGAGAAAGTACAGGACACAGTACAGGGAGACAGTACAGGACACAGTACATAGAGATAGTACAGGGACATAGTACAGAGAGATAGTACAGGACACAGTACAGGGAGATAGAACAGGGACGCGGCACAGGGACACAGTATATGACACGGCACAGGACACAGTACAGGGACACCATACAGGCACACCATACAGGGATATGGCACAGAACACGGTACAGGGAGATAGTACAGGACACAGTACAGAGAGATAGTACAGGACACAGTACAGAGAGATAGTATAAGAACATACTATAGGGACACAGTACAGGACTCCATACAGGGACAAAGTACAGGATAGTATAAGAACATAGTATAGGGACACAGTACAGGGAGATAGAACAGGGACAGGGCACAGGGACACAGTATATGACACGGCACAGGACACAGTACAGGGACACCATACAGGCACACCATACAGGGACATGGCGCAGAACACGGTACAGGGAGATAGTACAGGACACAGTACAGAGAGATAGTACAGGACACAGTACAGAGAGATAGTATAAGAACATACTATAGGGACACAGTACAGGATAGTATAAGAACATAGTATAGGGACACAGTACAGGGAGATAGTATAAGAACATAGTATAGGGACACAGTACATGAACACAGTACAGGACTCCATACAGGGACACAGTACAGGACACAGTACAGGATAGTATAAGAACATAGTATAGGAACACAGTACAGGGAGATAGTATAAGAACATAGTATAGGGACACAGTACATGAACACAGTACAGGACTCCATACAGGGACACAGTACAGGACACAGTACAGGGAGATAGTACAGGACACAGTACAGGATAGTATAAAAACATGGTATAGGGACACAGTACAGGGGCACATGGTATACCTGAAGGGTTCCACATGTACTGTCACTTTAAGGCTGGCTCCACCCAGGAGTGATGACAATGGTCAAGGGGTAGAGCAGCCATCTCAGAGCACATATAATAGAAGCACAAGAGATATATGCCTGTCCTGAAATGCGTGTTGGAGTGTACAGTGAGTACTGAATAAACATCCGATGTTCCAGACCAGAGTCTTGTGTCTCTCACACCACAGAGAATAATAACAGTGGCGACGAGGGTGGGATTTACAAAGTTACTGTCAGTCTGAGACAGAGACAAAGACATTGTGGATTGTCACCTGGATAAAAACACTCCACAGAGCCCAGCAGGAAAATTTAATTGATCGGGACATTAAGTGAATTTGATGGAGAACAGACATCCTGGAGTTCCTGGGCTGAGAGACTGGAACAGTATTTCAGTGCAAATGCCATCCCAGGCGACAGGCAAGTAGCAGTATTTCTGACAGTGGTTGGGGCTAGGACATATGACACTCTGAGGGATCTCCTTTTCCCTATAAAACCAGCAACTAAGACATTGGCAGAGCTCCTGACACTGTTAGAGGCTCACTTCCAGCCTAGACCACTAGACATTGCAGAAAGATTCCGGTTTTATCAGCAGCAGCAGCAGTCGGGTGAAGATATTAAGGCTTATGTGCTCGCCTTTCGCAGACTAGCCTCGACCTGTTCTTTTGGAGAGTACTTACCTACTGCACTGAGGGATACGTTTGTCATTGGACTGAATAGTGAGTCTAGCCAAAAGAGACTGTTAACAGAGAAAGACCTTACCCTTACAAAGGCAATTGAGATAGCTTCAGTGATGGAAATGGCTGTGAAAGATACAGAGGAATTGAACCCCCGGGGCAGAAGGGAAGAGGTTAAAGAGGAAGTTTTCAGAACAGCAGTCAAGCCAACTGCAACAAACTGGAAATATAGACCCTCACCCATCCGGGAGTCAGCTTGCTACCGTTGTGGGAATACAGACCATGATCACAAAGTCTGGCGGTTTAAGGATCAGACCTGTCATAATTGTGGTAAGGAAGTGCTCCACAGATTAGACATGCATCATATGCATTCAGCACCCTCTGCAAGGACTGTAGAGGTAACCATTGAAGGAAAGAAACTCAAGATTGATGTAGACACAGGAGCTGCAGTTTCAGTTTGTCACGTACCTGATCCGAAGCCGGAGTGTAGAGAGGGCTCCCCTTGCGGCTAGGTGCAGAACACCCCTGGAGGTGAGACAGGGAGTGCTGTGCCTGAAGTAGCACGGGTTGCCGGCTGGGATGGCCAGATGGTGGCTGCGGCCAATGGGTGATAGGTCCAAGGCGGATCTGGAACACTTGACAAGCCAGGCAGGTGTGCTGCAGGAACAAGGTAAGCTGGATAGCCCACAGGAGACTGGTAATGCGGAGTCAATAGCCAAGCCGGGTCAGACACTGGAGAAAACAGAGGAGAGTCCAGGGACAAGCCAAAAGGTCAGGAGCCAGAGGTATCAAGAAGAGTCGAGGTCAAGCAATCCGGGTCGGCAACAGGGAATCCAAGATAAACAGGCAAACAAGGCACAAAGGACACGGGGAGCTGAAGATCATCCAGCAACTAGTGCCTGTCATTGCTGGGTTTAAATAGGCCGTTTGGCGCCAAGCGCCGTCACGTCCTGCGTGCGCATTGGCGCACGCACGTTCTTAGTTGATCTTGCCCGGAGTTGGCCGCGCATGCGCATTCGCGCGAATTCGCTGATTGGCCAAACTGTTGGAGTTTACCTGACAGTGCCCCCCCCCCCCCCTGAGGGACAGCCTCCGGATGCCCAAAAGGGCCTATTTTTCAGGAAATTTTTTGGAAAAGTCCCGTAACAGCCTGGGAGCATGTATGTTTTGTGCAGGTTCCCAGAACTTTCCTCTGGAGGATAGCCTTTCCATTTCACCAGATACTGGGTTTGCCTTCCCCTTCTACGGCAATCCAGAATAGATTAAACTTCATACTCCATTTCGCCATGAACTAGAACTGGAGGTGGAGGCAAATCGTCTCTATTAGAAAAGGGACCAGGATTGGCCGGTTTGAGCAAAGACACATGGAACACTGGATGAATCCTGTACGTATTAGGAAGGCACAGTTCAAAGGCCACAGGGTTAATTATTCTTTTGATAGGGAAGGGACCAATGAACCTTGGCCTCAACTTCCTAGATGGGCAGGACAACTTGAGGTTAAGGGTGGACAGCCACACCTTATCTCCCACTTTCAAGGCAGGACTGTCTTTCTTCCTCTTGTCATAAAACTGTTTGTAGTTTTCTTGTGCTTTTTGCATAGTCCTTTGTAGGAGCAGAAAAATTTCTTGGAGGAATGTTATCCTGTCTTGCACAGCAGGTACCGTAGTTTCAGGTATCGGGCAAGGCAGAAAGGATGGGTGGAAACCATAGTTCGCAAAGAACAGAGACTGATGTGTGGAATCGTGAATTGAATTGTTGTATGCGAACTCGGCACATGGGAGCAAAGCTACCCAATTGTCCTGTGAAAATGTAGAGAAGCAGCGGAGATATTGTTCGAGAGTCTGATTTGTCCTTTCTGTTTGGCCGTTACTTTGCGGGTGATATGCTGATGATAGACAGACCTCGATATTAAAGATTTTGCAAAGGGCCCTCCAGAATCTGGAGGTAAATTGTACTCCTCGGTCGGACACGATGCTGCTGGGCAGACCATGTAACCTCACGATCTCTTTGATAAAGGTGTGTGCCGTGTCCACGGCCGAAGGAATGCCAACCATGGGCACAAAGTGAGCCATTTTAGATAGGCGATCTACTACCACCATGATTGTAGAGAATCCCTCGGAAGAAGGTAGGTCTACTATAAAGTCCATGGATAACATTTCCCAAGGTTGTTTAGGCACAGGAAGTGGTCTCAATAGACCCCAGGCTTGGACATGGCTGCCCTTACTCCGAAGGCAGGTCGTGCAGGAACTCACGTAATACTTGCAGTCTTGTCTGACACTCGGCCACCAGTAAGATCGTTGGATGAGTTCCAGAGTCTTACGAACCCCAAAGTGACCGGCTAATTGGTGGTCATGGAATGCTTTAAGGACCGTGAGTCTGGCTTCCTGAGGTACAAAAATTTTATTATGCAAAAAAAATCCCCCTGTTTCTGGAGTGTAGAGGTCTCAGGGGCAGTGCATTGGGCAGAGGCCCGTTCAAGGGTGGTCCTGAGATCCGGCTGAATTAACAGAACATTTTGGGCAGACAAAATTGTGCTAGGGGTGACATCCATAGGAGTTTCAGGGATCATCCGTGAGAGGGCGTCTGCTTTTCCGTTCTTGGATCCTGGCCGGTACGTAAGATGGAAATTAAACCTTGAAAAGAATAGGGCCCATCTGGCTTGTCGAGGTCTCAAGCGTCTGGCAGATCTGAGATACTCGAGATTCTTATGATCCGTAAATATCATAATTGGATGGGCTGCACCTTCCAACAAATACCGCCACTCCTCAAGTGCCGCCTTGATGGCCAGCAGTTCTCGGTTCCCTACGTCATAGTTCTTCTCAGGCTGAGTGAGCTTTCGAGAAAAAAAAGCTACTGGGTGGAGCAAAGCTTTAGGTCCCTGGCGTTGCGAGAGGATTGCTCCCGTGGCTACCTCTGAGGCATCAACCTCGAGGACATAAGGCAAAGCCGGGTCTGAAAGCTGTAACACGGGGGCACTGGTGAACACAGCCTTGAGTTTGTCAAATGCCCCTTGAGCCTCTGAAGACCAGTGGAAGCGGGTGTGTTGCCGAGTTAGTTGAGTAATGGGGGCAATGATGCGGGAAAAGTCCTTAATGAATCTGCGATAAAAATTTGCGAAACCCACAAACCTCTGGATACCTTTCTTGTCCGTGGGAGCAGGCCACTCCAAGATGGCAGACACTTTCTGAGGGTCCATTGCTATTCCATCTGTGGAGATGATCAGGCCTAGAAACTGTATTGATGATTTCTCGAATTCGCATTTTTCCGCCTTTGCATAAAGCCGTGTTTTCTGAGAGTGGCCAATACTTTTTGCACGTGTATTCTGTGTGACTCCAAGTTGGCAGAAAAAACAAGAATGTCATCTAAGTAAACGATAAGGAAATTGTCCAGGAATTCTCTGAAAATGTTGTTTACTAGATGCTGGAAGGTGGCAGGGGCATTGCAGAGCCCAAAGGGCATAACCAGGTATTCGAAGTGCCCGAAACGGGTTTGAAAAGCAGTCTTCCACTCGTCGCTTTCACGGATCCGTACCAAGTTATAAGCACCTCGTAGATCTAATTTGGTGAAGACTTGAGCGGAGCGGAATCTCTGGAAAAGCTCAGGAATGAGAGGAAGCGGGTACCGGTTCTTTATTGTAATTTTATTTAAGTCTCTGTAATCCACACAAGGCCTTAGGGTATGGTCCTTCTTTTCTACGAAAAAGATGCCGGCCCTGGCCGGGGAGGAGGAAGGACGAATGAACCCTTTTTTGAGGTTTTCGTCAATGTATTGCCGTAGGGCTTCAAGCTCAGTCTCTGAGAGCGGGAAGATACGGCCGAAAGGAATTTCAGCACCAGGTAACAACTCTATCGGGCAATCGTAGGGATGATGTGGTGGTAATGAGTCCGCTTTCTTCTTATCAAATACATCAAGAAAGTTGTGGTACACAGAGGGAACATCTTGGCCGATATTGGAAACAGGCTGAATGGAAAAAAAAACCGGCAGGAGGCGGGATCTCAGGAGCCACACAATGTTGACGGCAGTATGCTGACTTAAAAGATACTTCCCCTGTTGACCAGTCTATCAGCGGGTTGTGTGCCTGGAGCCAGGGGATTCCCAGAATTACAGGAAACATGGGTGAAGGAAGAACGTCAAAGTGAAGAAGTTCTTGATGGCCAGGGCCGGTTGTGGCAAGTATAGGTGAGGTTTCCTGGATGATGGGCCCGGATCTGGGAGTTGTGCCATCTGCAAGGTGGATTTCTAGTTTATGGTTCTTGGTCTGGAGAGGTATGTGGAGGTCTCTTGCCAATGAGATATCCAGGAAACAGCTGCAGGCTCCGGAGTCAATAATGGCTGGCAGCTTGATCTCCCCTCCTGCCACCTGCAAAGAAACAAGGAGGACCAGGTGAGTGGGGGAAGATCCAGGGATCTGAAGATGCATATGTCTGGAAATAAGAGGCTTACTTGGTCTGACTGGGCAGTTACGAAGGAAATGTCCAGTGTCCCCACAGTACAGGCATAAGTTCAGTCTGCGACAAAGTCTTTCCGCAGAGGTTAAGGCTGAACGGACCACCCCGATCTGCATAGGCTCCTCGGATGACATTGGGCTGGCAGCAGTCGGTAAAGGTGCAGAAGGTGGTGGCACCTTGGGTAGCATCCAAGCAGGCTGAAAGGACTGAGCACGTTCGGACTGACGTTCCCGCAAACGTCTGTCTAACTGGATGGCCAGTTGAATGAGCCCCTCTAAAGTGGTGGGGGTCTCGACCCGTGCTAACTCATCCTTGAGAGTTTCCGACAGGCCTAGCCGATACTGATGTTTGAGGGCGGCCTCATTCCAGCCTGTGTCTGCAGACCACCTGCGAAAGTCCACGGTGTAATCTTCCACGGGGCGTCGGCCTTGCTGTAATTTATGAAGTGTCGCCCCGGCAGTGGCTGTACGTTGTGGGTCGTCGTACAGCTGTGCCATTGCCTCAAAGAAGACCTCGACCGAGTCCAGAGCAGGATTCTTTTGTTCCAGCAAATAGTGGGCCCAGGACTGGGGTTCATCAGACAGCAGGGAGATGATAAACCCTACTTTAACTGTCTCTAAGGAAGAATTTCTGGGTTGCAGAGCCAAGTATAATAAGCAGGCGTTCTTGAATGATTTAAACTTCCTGCGATCACCAGAGAAGCGTTCAGGTAGGGGTACTCTGGGTTCAGGAGGAGGGGCCATCAAGGCAGGTATAGGAGCCGATTGTCCCGAAGCTGAAGGAGCAGGGTTAGAGACTGCAGCGGATGGATCTGAAGGAGCTGCCAGAGGCGGTGTAGACAGGTACTGCAGGCGACATTCCAGTTGGAAGTAACCCTCCTGAAGATTCTTCACAGCCTGGGTTAAAGCTGCAACTTGCTGGCATAAGGCTTCCAGCGGGGAGGCACCTCTCTCGGCTTCTGTCATGGCTGGATGATACTGTCACGTACCTGATCCGAAGCCGGAGTGTAGAGAGGGATCCCCTTGCGGCTAGGTGCAGAACACCCCTGGAGGTGAGACAGGGAGTGCTGTGCCCGAAGTAGCACGGGTTGCCGGTTGGGATGGCCAGATGGTGGCTGCGGCCAATGGGTGATAGGTCCAAGGCGGATCTGGAACACTTGACAAGCCAGGCAGGTGTGCTGCAGGAACAAGGTAAGCTGGATAGCCCACAGGAGACTGGTAATGCAGAGTCAATAGCCAAGCCGGGTCAGACACTGGAGAAAACAGAGGAGAGTCCAGGGACAAGCCAAAAGGTCAGGAGCCAGAGGTATCAAGAAGAGTCGAGGTCAAGCAATCCGGGTCGGCAACAGGGAATCCAAGATAAACAGGCAAACAAGGCACAAAGGACACGGGGAGCTGAAGATCATCCAGCAACTAGTGCCTGTCATTGCTGGGTTTAAATAGGCCGTTTGGCGCCACGCGCCGTCACGTCCTGCGTGCGCATTGGCGCACGCACGTTCTTAGTTGATCTTGCCCGGAGTTGGCCGCGCATGCGCATTCGCGCCAATGCGCGAATTCGCTGATTGGCCAAACTGTTGGAGTTTACCTGACAGTTATCACCCAGGAACAATGGAGACAACTTCAGATCCGAACAACTGTCCGTCCAACACCAATCAAACTGCAGACATACTCAAAGCAGATACTCCACCCACTGGGTTACGTGGAAATACAGGTATTCTACAAGGATCAGATGAAGAGACTGCCATTGTATAAACTAGAACAGGGGTGAGGAACATTTTTTCTGCCAAGGGCCATTTGGATTTTTGTAACATCATTCGGGGGCCGTACAAAATGTATGAATAAATGTAATAGGCATTAAAAACGCTGTAAAAAATTACGTGACTTTGAGGTCACAAAAGTGTGAAAGGGGCCTTCAGTAATCAAGGTATAGTGTGCCCCCTTTCAAGGCAGACTGACCACAGCGTGCCCCCTTTCAATGCAGAGAGACCACAGCGTGCCCCTGTTCAATGCAGAGAGACCAAGCCTGCCCCCTTTCAATGCAGAGACCACAGCGTGCCCCCTTTTAATGCAGACTGACCACTGCGTGCCCCCTTTCAATGCCGACTGACCACAGTGTGCCCCCTTTCAATGCACACTGACCACAGCGTGCCCCCTTTCAATGCAGACTGACCACAGTGTGTCCCCTTTCAATGTAGACTGACCACAGCGTGCCCCCTTTTAATGCAGACTGACCACAGCGTGCCCAATTTTAATGCAGACTGACCACAGCGTGCCCCCTTTCAATGCGGAGAGACCACAACGTGCCCCCTTTCAATGCAGACTGACCACAGTGTGCCCCCTTTCAATGCAGACTGACCACAGTGTGCCCCCTTTCAATGCAGAGTGACCACAGCGTGCCCCCTTTCAATGCAGACTGACCACAGCGTGCCCCCTTTCAATGCAGACTGACCACAGCGTGCCCCCTTTCAATGCAGACTGACCACAGCGTGCCCCCTTTTAATGCAAACTGACCACAGCGTGCCCCCTTTTAATGCAGACTGACCACAGCGTGCCCAATTTTAATGCAGACTGATTGACCACAGCGTGCCCAATTTTAATGCAGACTGATTGACCACAGCGTGCCCAATTTTAATGCAGACTGATTGACCACAGCGTGCCCAATTTTAATGTAGACTGATTGACCACAGCGTGGCTAATTTTAATGCAGACTGATTGACCACAGCGTGCCCAATTCTAATGCAGACTGATTGACCACAGCTTGCCCAATTTTAATGCAGACTGATTGACCACAATGAAGAGTGAACAGCGTGCCAAGCCCCAGTGCACTTGACTTACCTGTTGTAGCGGCGGCTTCCTCTCTTCAGTCCCCGCGTCTCTTTGAGTCCTCCCGTGTCCCGCCTCCTCCTCGGCCAATGGCATTGGCCAAGGAGGAGGAGGATCCGTGAGACAGTAGCGAATTTTCATTCGCTACTGTCACACAAATGGGCGGGCTGGAGGCGCACTGCTCTGCGCCCCGGGTCCACCCTTTTCGGAGATTCACAGTGTCAGAACGGAGCCATCTGACATAGCGGCACGGGGGGGGGGGCGGATCGCAACGATTGTGCGTGCCGGACATAACGATCGTGCGGGCCGGAGGTTCCCCACCCCTGTCCTAGAACATGGGGGACCCCCTTCTCTTTGGGAGAGACTGGATTGCTCACTTTGGTATGCCAGACATCGCCATAAACCCCTGTAACACTGTTACAATTCCCTTAGAAGATAATGAGGGATGGTATTTGATAACCAGTTGGGGAAAATAAAGCATGACTGTGTGAGACTCAGGCTGAAACCCAACGCTCAGCCTAAGTTCTTCAAAGCTCGGACAGTACCTTTCGCACTACGAGCAGGAGTGGAAGCTGAACTAAGTCGGCTGGAGGAACAAGGTGTCATCCTAAAGGTAGAGCACAGTGAGTGGGCCTCACCAGTTGTACCAGTAAAGAAAATGAATGGGGACTTACGCATTTGTGGCGATTTTCGCATGGCACTGAACTCTCAACTGGAGATAGACCAGTATCCCCTACCCAGAGTAGATGACATTTTTGCCTCTCTTGCTGGAGGTCAAAAGTTCACCAAGCTAGATCTCAGGCAAGCATATTTACAGTTTGAGGTCCATCCTTCCTCCCGCAAGTTTCTAACCATCAACACCCACAAGGGGCTGTATGAATACAATCAGATGGTGTTTGGTGTAGCCTCCGCCCCAGCCATTTGGCAACGAAAGATGGATGAGATTTTTGCGGATATTCCTTTCACACAGTGCCTGCTAGATGATATGCTCATCACAGGACTGACGGACCAGGAACACAAGCGGAACGTGGAGCTTGTGTTGACGAGACTCCCAAGAGCAGGGTCTAAAAGTGAACTTAGCAAAATGCCAATTCATGGTGCCTAAATTGGAGTTTTGCGGCCAACTTGTGGATGCGGAGGGTATACACACCACGGAAGCCAAGGTTGATGCTTTAGTCAAAGCTCCAGCCCCAACCAATGTCCAACAGCTGCGATCATACCTTGGCTTGCTGAAATATTACCACATATTCCTGCCAGATCTGGCACACACCTTTTTTCTGTTAAACAAGCTTTTGGAGAAACACTCCAAATGGGACTGGTCGGCTGCATGCCAACGTGCTTTTAAAGTTTCTAAGCAGAAGCTGTTGGCGTCACACATGCTCGTGCACTATGACCTCCAGAGGCCTCTCAGCTTGGCTTGTGATGCCTCACCCTATGGTCTGGGGGCTGTACAATCTCATATCTTACCAGATGGGTCAGAAAAAACTGTGGTTTTCGCCTCTAGGTCCTTGACAAAAGCAGTTACTCTCACATTGACAAAGAGGCTCTTGCGCTGATATGGGCAAATAAGAAGTTTCGTCTTTACCTGTATGGTAGGGAATTCACCATACTGACAGACCATAAACCACTTCTTTAGACCTTTAGCCCTGACAAGGGCATCTCTCAGACGGCTGCGGCCCGCCTTCAACGCTATGCCTTATTATTGGGAGCATACAGCTACAAAATCCAATATCGCGGTCATGATGCCAATGCTATTGCGGACGCGATGTCCCGTTTGACAGGGACGTCAAAGGCCTCTTCTCTACCAGTTAAGAGTTGTCCTTACACCAGCCTGTCCTTCTTGTCTTCTGGGGAGATAGCAGCCCATATAGCCAAGGATACCTTCCTGAAAACAATACTCTCCTGGGTACGGTACGGTTGACCTGCAACCGTCACACAGGATTATGAACCTTACTTCCGTAGGCGTATGGAATTTACTGTGGCTGGCAACTGTGTTATATGTGGAGACCGAGTGATCATTCCACAGACCCTCCGCAGACACATTCTGGACTTGCTACATATACTGGTCATCCCGGAGGCACACGTATGAAACAAAAGGCCCGAGGCTATGTGTGTTGGCCGAACCTAGACTCCGATATCAGGACATATGTGAATGCTTGTGCTGGATTTGCACAAACTGTAAGAGACCCTCCTCGAGGGTGCGTACAGCCCTGGACTTGGCCCACGGTTCCCTGGTTTTGCCTACACTTGGACTTTGCAGGCCCGATCAGAGGACACATCTTCTTGATCATAGTTGATGCCTATTCAAAGTGGCCTGAGGTCATTCCCGTTACTTAGCCAATGACTAAGGCGACGATTTCCATCCTATTACATCTTGCTGCTACGTTAGGATACCCCAGAGAAATCGTCACAGACAATGGTGCACAATTCACAAGCTAGGAGTTTCTGGGTTTCCTGACTGCCCACAAAATCACTGCACCTTACTACCCGGCTACAAATGGTCAAGCAGAACAGTTTGTGCAGACTTTCCATCGCTATTTCAAAGCTACAGTGGCTACAAGTAAACGTCAGTCCCTGTCACCCCAGCAGCTGGACTCCTTCCTTTCTGCTTACAGAAACACACCACATGCGACCACGGGGAAAACTGGGCCCGATCTTATGGGGTTTCCAACACTCGTTGGCTTCCTGCTATTGTCGTAGAGACTTTGGGACCCAAAATGTATAGGGTCTGCCTGGAAGATGGTTCCAATTGCAGACGGCATGCGGACCAACTGCGTCCTCTTTCTCAGCTGCCCAAATCCCTGACATCGGCTGAACCAACAATGTCTCAAGGATCTGAGCCTAGTGGATCATGATGCACGGAACTGATGATTGGGGGGACTCTGAACTTTTGAACTCAGCTCCAACAGAGCCCTCCAGTCTTGGTCCCGAGGTCTGTTCACCCTCTGAGCTAGTGGACCCTTTCTTGGCCCCGCCGGTGCCCATTCTGGCCAGCCCTGTTGTCTCCTGTCCTGAGTCACTGGGTTCCCATCCTCAACAACACTGTCGCCCTCCTGACCGGTTTCAGCTGCAAGAGCGGTTACAAGACTTTCGACGGGCCCGCCGAAAGTGATCCGATTCCATTTTATCCCCGTAGCTTCCCTGGAAGTTTGTTCTCACATCTGGATGCTGGAAAGCCATATGAATCTCCTGTGTTGGAGGACTGTTATTGGACAAATATTAGTTACTATTTTGTTGTCTCTCACACCACAGAGAATATAACAGCACAGTACAGGGACACAGTACAGGGACACAGTACAGGGACACAGTACAGGGACACAGTATAGGTGCACGGTACAGGGACACGGCACAGGGACACAGTACAGGGAGATGGCACAGGGAGATAGCACAGGACACCGTACAGGGAGATAGTATAGGGACACGGTACAGGAACCACAGTACGGGGACACAGTACAGGGGTGTGGCACAGTACAGGGAGATAGCACAGGACACGGTGGATAGTACAGGGACACAGTACATGGAGTAGAGGTGGGCTGAACACCCCCCTGTTTGGTTCTCACCAGAACTCTCGATGGTCTGGCAGTTAGATTTGCTATTGTCCTTCTCAAAGGACCGAAGAAGGGTCAAGTCTACTATTTTCCATTTGTTATCATCAGCTTATCTCTCAAGCTTATGGGGTGAAGGAAAGGCTCTGTCTTTTCTGGTAATGGCTCTTTCTACCAGAAGTATAGATGCTTCTGTGCTATCCATCATCAAGCTTCAGTAGCTCAGGTCTGCAGGACCACAACCTGGTATTCAGTTACACTTCATCAGGATTTTACCAGGTGAATGATAAAGCTGCTAAGCATGAGATTTTTTTTGGTTGTAGTGGTTGTAGGCTGCTGTGTGAGGTCATTTTTGGCCTATCGGTGGTTGCTTTGAAACCCTCCACCCATGAACATGGCTTTAGGACATCCCTATAAGTAAGAATTAATAAGGCTGCTCTGTGTCCTGTGATGTATAATACAGAAAACTGGAATACTGACTTACCTGATAAATTCATTTCTTGGAGTACATCACATGACACTGAGATTTCCTCCTCTATATTGTGGTTCATTGCTTGCTACGAAACTGATGTATTTCCTGTATGGGAGGAGTTATACCTGGGAGGTGACTTCCTGTCTTGTTTTGCCAGTGTCCAATCACCTGTAGGTGGCACATTACCCCTATAACTAAGGATTTATAAGGTCACTCTGTGTCCTGTAATGTATTCCAAGAAATTGATTTTACAGGTAAGTTACAAATCCAGTTTTTGTAATCATAAAGGGATCTTATTAGACTTTCTTTGTCAGCAGATCAAAACCTAAACAAAACAGACTTTACATTAATAATAGCAAACACTAAATTGAATGTTCCCCTGTAATGCCACTGGAGACCATTCTTACATAATAGAACGCTCATATTATACCCCATCCTAACACTGTACAACCAGTACAGTCCAGATAATTATCTTATCAATTATTGGTCTACAGGAAACCTGTATAGATCACATGACCAATGAGGATGGAGGAGGACTGGAGTAACATGACTGAGGGGATCGTAAAACTCACCCTGGAGATCATCTATCTGCTGACCGGAGAGGTGAGGAGGATTCTGGGAGGTCACATGACATCACTCTTATCTCTATTAATAAAACACAGACCTGACCAGGGAGGTGAGGAGGATTATGGGAGGTCACATGACATCGCGCTTATCTCTATTAGTAAAACACAGACCTGACCGGAGAGGTGAGGAGGATTCTGGGAGGTCACATGACATCACGCTTATCTCTAATAATAAAACACAGACCTGACCGGAGAGGTGAGGAGGATTCTGGGAGGTCACATGACATCACTCTTATCTCTAATAATAAAACACAGAGCTGACTAGAGAGGTGAGGAGGATTCTGGGAGGTCACATGACATCACGCTTATCTCTATTAGTAAAACAGAGACCTGACCAGAGAGGTGAGGAGGATTCTGGGAGGTCACATGACATCACTCTTATCTCTAATAATAAAACACAGAGCTGACCAGAGAGGTGAGGAGGATTCTGGGAGGTCACATGACATCACTCTTATCTCTAATAATAAATGACAGACCTGACTAGAGAGGTGAGGAGGATTCTAGGAGGTCACATGACATCACGCTTATCCCTATTAATAAAACACAGACCTGACCGGAGAGGTGAGGAGGATTCTGGGAGGTCACATGACATCACTCATCTCTAATAATAAAACACAGACCTGACCAGAGAGGTGAGGAGGATTCTGGGATTCTAACATGATATTCCAATTGGTTCTACAATACAGAGATTTCCTCTTCTGAAGTCAGGTGATCATATGACCATCACAGTGCCTCCATGTGACTTCCTTAAAACTGAGAGACACAACATGCAGAAGATTCTAGAAGTCACCAAGAAGATGATGGAGCTGCTGACAGGAGAGGTGAGCGGTGCTGGGAATTCTGGGACATTATCCAGTAACAGACAAGGGGTGTGTCTGGATGGTGACTGTATCATTGTGTGTGTCAGGTTCCTATAAGGTGTCAGGATGTCACTGTCTATTTCTCCATGGAGGAGTGGGAGTATTTAGAAGGACACAAGGATCTCTACAAGGACGTCATGATGGACAATCAGCCGCCCCTCACATCACCGGGTAAGAGGAGACTTTATTGTAAAGGAGAGAGCAGTACGGAGGCTCCACCTAGATCCCCCATCATCTGATAAACACATAGAAACAATGTATTCAGTCAGTGTGTGTGTTTCCTACAGATGGATCCAGTAATGGGAACCCACCAGAGAGATGTCCCCGTCCTCTGTATTCCTGGGATTCCACACAGAAAGATCACAACTATGTAAAACATCAGGTAGATGAGTAACAATCGCTGGTAATTATGGTCATTGTATACGACAGTCTGTTTGTTACAATGAATGTTTTATTATATCTTTCAGAGTGGAGACCTCGAGGATGATCATATTGTTGTTAAAGAAGAGTTTACGGATGAGAAGTATGGAGTGATGGAGGAGTTTTCAGAAGGACACAAGAATGTGATGGAGCCACCTAATGCCTGGAACCCACCAGAGAGATGTCCCTGTCCTCTGTATTCCCGGGGTTCCACTCAGGAAGATCACACCATCCCTCACCAATACAAGGTTGGTAGGATGGAGCATCTAGAACATGGACTTATCAATATACGAAGTGATATTACAATATTGAAGCTTATGTTTTACAGATGACCTCTTCTAATATTTTCTTGGTTTAGGGTGAAGATCTGAGAGATATAAAAGTCGAGGTTAAAGCAGAAGAAGAAGAGAGGTATGTGAGGGATGATCAGCAGTCTATGGAGGAGGATGGAATAACGGGGACATTTATAGAGGAGGACACTCCCACAGAGATCAGCACAGGTGGGTCATTAACACTAAATACATTCCTCCACCCATACTGCTCACTGATTGGTCCAGAGTATGGTGAGGACTGGGAGATATCAGCCTGTAATACCCTGGTCACTTTCCTGAGTTGTAGTTCCCATCCTGTATATCTCTCGGATAATCTTCCTTCTCTGTGCTGCAGACACAGTTCATATATCTAGGCTGGATTTATGTTGATTCTGGGGTTCAGCTTGTCGTGGAAATTACTGGAGTTTGGAGCATAGAAATTCGCTCTGTGCGCTGAAAACTTTGCTGCGCTGAAAAGCGCACTTGTGGATATTAATACGTGCCAAACGCCATTAATCCCTTGTACTGGAAAGTACAATGCACAGCTCTTTTGTATAAGGTTATCCCAGCACGCTCGGCAACAAAGGAAGAAACAGACGCACGCTGTGTCATATCGATGCCAACTGAAGGGTCTCTCTGTGTCCTACAGAGCAGAGCTCAGGTTTATTTACAGCCAGAGAACAAAAGGGGGGTTACAGGGGGGTGGCTTCAAGACCACCAATCACAGGCATGTATACATTCAAAAGTAGAATAGAAAAGGAGTGAATGCTTACGGAACAACACGGCCGTATGCAGAGACTCTTAACTGCCAAGTGAACAAAGAAACATGGCTGCCACATGGATTCCCATCGACTCGGCCACGCTAATTCACAAGCATACACTCTCATCGTAACCTGTTAGAGTGGATCCTATATAATATAGTTAATAAAAACCATATTTGATAGTGATCATGCTATTGTTCCAGTGAATGGAACTTTATTATATCTGCAGAAGACAATAACAGCAGTATTTCAATCATATGGATCAAATATGACAGAAAGATGCCATCCATTAATCCTGGTAAAGGGCAGATATTATTAAAACGATAAGAATTCCACGTCACAAACATATCTCTGCAGTGAATACCGGGACCCCGGCTGGCTGATATACATTTATGTAGTGGAGTTCTCCTTGCACTGCCATAGATCTGGACCGGCACCGCCGATAGGGATGATCAGGCAACAAGTAGCGTGCAGTCTCCATTTAATGGAAGGTTTCCACAATTACAGGTTTTCCTCAATGCCAGTTAAAGCAATATTCCCTGCGCATATGGATTACCGGTAAACTGACACTGGAAAACATAATGGCAATTTAACTAAAAATGCATCCTAAAGAAATGTCCACATACATATTAATAAAATTTCCACAACGAGCTGGTAGCAAAATGTTGATTTTCTCCATAGGCGTTGAATGGCTTAGGCATCTCGGACATGTGCTTAAGTCTTTTATCCCATACACGGATGTACGAGATGTCTGACAGAACAATTCTCCCGGGGGTGGAGGGATATGTCTGTATAGTCTCACACCCAAGACACTGAGTGCAGTCTCAGGAGACGGGAGGCAGCGATGTGGGACTTCTGCAACTTGTCACATTTATATTTGTTGTATCATCGGGGTCATCTGGTAAATAGTAAAGAATGACATAATTCAGCAAGCTTCTCACTGCAGAGAAGTGGGACACAAGCCATGAGGTAACACAACATGTAGAAGAAGAAAAAAGCTCCACATAGTACAGATCAATACAATCATTCCATTTATTAACCTAGAAATATCTGTCACACATCAGTAGAAATGCACAGTGTATCTGCTTGGTGCTCGGCCCAGCTTCAGCGGGTGTGATGATGTTAGAATGTTATGCTCCAGCCAACGTGCTGACACCATTACATCAGAGATCAGACCATTAATCCGGCCCCCGATGACATCATCTATGACTCATCACAGAAGAATCATGTGGAGCGTTTTTTTCTTAGGAATTCTGCTATACCTCTGTAGGATCCTCCTAGGTAAGTGCTAGGCTGGTGCTAGTGAGGACATGGCTTGGTTTTGTGGGGGGTGAGTGTAGCACAACAAGGGACCCGAGAAGAGGAGGATCGGGGCTGCCTTGTGCAAAACCAACTGCACAGAGGAGGGAAGTGTAGCACCCTCCTAGGTAGGTGCTAGTGAGGGAGTATAGTTTTTGGCTCTGTCTGCCTATCAGAGGAGCAGCAGGCAAATCTATATTGCTTTCTGCCTACCAGAGAGCAGGATCTGTTAGTGAGGTCTGCTCATTGTGCTCAGTATGTGATTCATTCTGTTTAGAGAGTGTTTCACACTGGTCCAATAGGGAGGCATGTTGGACAGTGGGAACAAAACCTGACCAATGGATGCATAGGCTTTGATACAGTCCTGGTGATTGGCAGAGACAGGTTGTCTCTGTGCATTATGGAATACTGTATGAAAACCAGGAGCACATGTGCTGTGGGGTCTTTGGCTGGAGAGCAGAGTCCCAGAGGGAGGAGGGCGGCTGCCTCCTCCTCTGAAGCAGTGGCATGTGGCCTCAGGAGGGTCGTCTTGAGGGCCAGAGGAATGGATCTGAACCCAGAGGTCCAGGAGAGCTGACTGTGGGGGAGACACTGGAGACCCTAGAAAAACAGTATAGTGAGTACAGGAGATCGTGTCAAGGGGCCTGTCCTGAGGGGGGCCACCACAGGAGTAGGATAGTCTGTGGATGGGTGTCTGCAGCCAAGGAAGAGGATACTAAGGAGAGTGTCCTGAAGATAAACTTAGTTCATCAAGTCATTTGGAAAAGAGACTTAAAGCTAAATTCACCTCAGTGGCAGGGTGTATCAACAGCCTGGCTGTACCAAGAGATAGAAGTCCTCAAATCTTGTGCATAGTTAATATGGAGTGGAGTATCCCACTATGCCCTTCTCCCATCCTTAATTTATCAATAAAACACAAAAACAACTACATACCCCTTGACTTGATTTTTCTCCCCCCCCCATCCTCACTCTCTGACCTCTGGTAGGGCTCTGCCCCTCTGTTATTCATAACTAAATCATGGCCCAAATCAGAGAGTGCAGTATGTCTTGTGTTGGGAATATGGCAATGAGCGATAGAGGGGGTGGGGACACTCATCCTATAATCCCCTCATCACTGTCAC
Source organism: Pelophylax lessonae (assembly GCF_965119305.1). Lineage (NCBI taxonomy): Eukaryota > Metazoa > Chordata > Amphibia > Anura > Ranidae > Pelophylax > Pelophylax lessonae. The sequence continues at coordinate 748,512,453 of NC_138769.1, read as the reverse complement.
TCCTATAAAAGACAGTTCTCGTTGTGTCCTCACTCTCTGACAAAGGTCCATGAATAAAGAAATGCACTGGTAGGAGATCCAGGGGACCAAGTTACTAATTACCTTGAGGGTGGAATTGTAACATCCTCTGAGACAAAGCTGCCTGATGTGGGCGGAGTCCTGGTTTAGGATAACCAATCTGCTGTCGTCTAGTAATAATCTTTTTATTTCTATTTTAGTACATGGTCGGGAGATGAGGAAAATCTCAGAAGATTGTCTCACTTTGTCTCCAGACTGTAAAGTAGAAGATGAGGACATCACACAGTATAGTCCAGGAGAAAACCCGGCTACCTCAAATGTCTATCCGGTGCCACACAGTATAGATGGACCATCGTATTCCTCTTATCCTGAGGAACCTCAGACTGTGAGGGTCGGTGCCAGACAATCGTATTCCACTTATTCTGAGGAACCTCAGACTGTGAGGGACAGTGCTGGACCATTGTATTCCTCTTATCCTGAGGAACCTCAGACTGTGAGGGACAGTGCCGGACCATCGTCTTCCTCTTATCCTGGGGAACCTCAGACTGTGAGGGACGGTGCCGGACCATTGTATTCCTCTTATCCTGAGGAACCTCAGACTGTGAGGGACGGTGCCGGACCATTGTATTCCTCTTATCCTGAGGAACCTCAGACTGTGAGGGACTGTGCCGGACCATCGTCTTCCTCTTATCCTGGGGAACCTCAGACTGTGAGGGACAGTGCCGGACCATTGTATTCCTCTTATCCTGGGGAACCTCAGACTGTGAGGGACTGTGCCGGACCATCGTCTTCCTCTTATCCTGGGGAACCTCAGACTGTGAGGGACTGTGCCGGACCATTGTATTCCTCTTATCCTGGGGAACATCAGATTGTGAGGGACTGTGCCATCCTTCCAACAGACAAGAAGTTTTCCTGTACTGAGTGTGGGAAAGGTTTCCATTTTAAATCCCATCTTAATGTGCATAAAAGATCTCACACGGGGGAGAAGTTGTATTTATGTTCTGAGTGTAGGAAATGTTTTGTAAAAAAATCAGCACTTGTCAAACATCAGAGATCTCACACAGGGGAGAAGCCTTTTTTCTGTCCTGAGTGTGGGAAATGTTTTTCACAGAAGTACAATCTTTACACACATCAGAGATCTCACACGGGGGAGAAGCAGTATTCCTGTCCTGAGTGCGGTAAGTGTTTTTCAGAGAAGTCCAGTCTTTGCAGACATCAGAGATGTCACACAGGGGAGCAGCCATATACCTGTCTTGAGTGCGGGAAATGTTTTTCAGAGAAGTCCAATCTTTCCGCACATCAGAGATCTCATAAGGGGGAGAAGCCACATGTTTGCCCTGAGTGTGGGAAATGTTTTACACAGAAGTCCAGTCTTTGCAAACATCAGAGATCTCACACAGGGGAGAAGCCATATTCCTGTTCTGAGTGTGGGAAATGTTTTACACAGAAGTCCAATCTTTACAAACATCAGAGATCTCACACGGGGGAGAAGCCCTATTCCTGTCCTGAGTGCAGGAAATGTTTTTCTGATAAGTCTCATCTTTACAGACATCAGAGATCTCACACGGGGGAGAAGCCCTATTCCTGTCCTGAGTGCAGGAAATGTTTTTCTGATAAGTCTCATCTTTACAGACATCAGAGATCTCACGTGGGGGAGAAGCAACTTTCCTATCCTGAGTGAGGGCATTGCTACTCCCTGAAGTGTCCTGTCTTCCTCTACATCAGGGATCCCACACAACTCTTGAGGTATATGAATGAGTGCCTTGAGTGCAGGAAATGTCTTCTATATGAACTGGACATTACAGTTTCTCATGTGGGGAAGAAGCACACCCTGATATACACCTCAGATATACTCCATGGCTGACCTTATTAATGTAAGAAACCATTCATAAGAAGATCACCAAAGCTATCCATGAACTGTTGTACTGTGTTGGCCAGTGATGGCAGTAGAAAAAAAGTCATTACCTTTTGTTGGCAATTTTTTTTGTGATGTAAGCTTTGCAAACACTTCGTGGTCTATTAAAAGAAAAAAAGTTGAACAAATGTGACAAGCATTCATACAGCTGTGATGAATTTTGGCCTTAATGTATTTTGTACAGTGATTTCCTATGATCACTGGCTCCATCTAGTGGCCATAATGTGGTATTGTACAATGACAGAGCACCCTTGTGCCTCTATTTGTAAACCCAGGCACATAATCTAGCCGGTTCTTCTCTTCCTGAACCATTTTCAGTTCGGGGAAAGAAGAAAGCAAGATCACAGTACATAAAAGCAGCACATTTATACCCACACACCTTAGTTAGGCACATTTGAACCCTTTGATTGCCTTAAGCTAACCCTTTGATCACCTGTGTCACCCAACCAGTGCCATTAGTACAGTATTTTTCACTGATCAATGTGTTCGCTTCACTTGCGATATCAGATAGCATCCCTCCCAACCAGGGTCAGTTAGTCCTAGATTGTCCACTACTCTGTCACTCTCGCACTCACCGTTGATAGTATAGTGTCTGTACGGATCAATATATTGATTATGAAAATAACCACACTGGTTTCCTCTTTAGTAGAATGTCCCCGAAAATGCAATGGTAATAGGATCAGCCCTGATACTAGCCAGCACTTGTGTTTACCACCCCCAACAAGTGCAGTGTCAGTAGATCACTGCCATCTCTAATACACTGTACACAAAACTGCAGTGTTACCAGGATCAGCCCCATTCTCCGAACACTGCCACTTCTGATTCATTGTACACAAAACCGCAGTGAAAAAAATATAGTGCAGCGGTGACAAGTATATAAACAGTCCAAGAGAAATATACAAAATAAATTAATATAGGTGAGTCCCAAGTGAAGAAGTGAAATTTACTGCCCAAGGAGGTAATGTGAGTGATAAAGGAAGGGTTGTAGACCCAAAGTGCCATATAGCAATTGGGTCATAAAGGCTCACATTGTATATCATAGGTCGTCCCGGCATAGGCTGCATCCATGGATGTTCCAATATATGGCCGTGTAGTAAGGATAAAGAAGGCTGGATCTCCCAATCAACCATTCACATGCAGGGATAAGCCAAACAACACAGACATAGTGTAAATCCGCTAATACACAGTTTATTAAAAATGGAATGACACTTACAAACATTCAATGATAATAGCACATAGATTGAGAATGAAATTATGCAGTAAATGGCATGGTCTGACGCGTTTCGTCACACCTGACTTTTTCAAAGGCTATGGTAATATCCTACAAACATCAATTGGATGTTTGTAAGTGTAATTCCTTTTTTAATAAACTGTGTATTAGCGGATTTACACTATGTCTGTGTTGTTTGGCTTATCCCTGCATGTGAATGGTTGATTGGGAGATCCAGCCTTCTTTATCCTTACTACACGGCCATATATTGGAACATCCATGGACGCAGCCTATGTCAGGGTGACCTATGATATACAACGTGAGCCTTTATGACCCAATTGCTATATGGTACTTTGGGTCTAAAACTTCTGGTGAGCGCAAATTGATTATTTTATCCCGAAGGTGTGGGGACCTATCTGCTTCCTTTATCACTCACATCACCTCCTTGGACAGTCAATTTCACTTCTTCACTTGGGACTCACCTATATTAATTTATTTTGTACATTTCTCATGGACTGTTTATATACTTGTCAGTGCTGCACTATATTTTTTTCACTCGATTTCCAACAACTTTATGTCAGTTGATTGTGCTAGCAGCTTTATTTCAGTTTATGTTAGCACAGTTTAATTTTTTTATTCCACAAAACCGCAGTGTTCGCAAGATCAGGCCTGATCTCTGTTAGAACATTTTTTTTTCTAGCACACAAGCAGTCCCTGACAGCCAGGAGCTCTTTTTCCCATGAGTAGCACTAGGTACCTGTCATTTTAGTGCCCAAGATCTCCAAAGAAAGGTACACTAGTGAGGAGGCCTACAGAATTCTGAGTATGACAGATGAGAGCGAAAGTGAAGCCTCACTGTCAGAAGCCAGCTCAGAATATGAAACTATAGAAAGCAGCAGCCTGACAGAGAGCTCAGACAATGGAGAAGATGTCCCTCCTAAGAACACTATACCCACCCCAAGGTTTCTGAGGTGCTAGAAACACATCATTTTGCTCATATGCAGCAGAGTGCCAGTACTAGCACTGCATGGTTTTTGGTGATCTGGCAAGTAACAGATGCCTAGTACATCCTGGCATTTTTACACCAGCACTTCAGTATCTTATGGTGATGTGGAGAGTCCCAGAAGTGCAGTCCAAGCTGGTGAGGTGGCTAGCACTAGTTGCGTCCCGCAGCCACCTAGAATTCAAGCACGGGCCCATAGAGCACATAGTGTTGTTATGTAACGGTATCAGCCAAATGATCAGACCAGTGGTGATGTGCAATTTCTACTTTACTTAACAATGTAGAACATAGATTACACAGGAGATCATGAGGACAGGGGTTTGCAGTACAAAACAGCAATATGAGGAAGGGAGGAACAGGCATAACACATACAGTATGAAAACAATTCTATTTCAGTTCTACTAATGGCCACTAGATGGCAGCAGAGTGCTCTGAGTTCAGTTTACGGATAGGATAAAGAGCAGAAGATTCTCACGTGTTCCAAGAGATTACAAGCTCATTCAGCAGACTGTGAGCTGAGGGGATTTCCTGCTGGCACAGACTTCACACAGGCGCTGCTGATGCTGACTTTGGTCAGAAGGCTCTGAGGGCCGCAGATAGGACCAACCCACTGCTTGGACAACTTCTTCACATGGACTGTAACAGAGTCCTCTCCAGTGACTGGGACTTGGATAGATGCTGTGTGCTCTTGTGCTCACTGCTGGTGGCCCACACACCAGACTAATCGAATGAGGACCCAGCACCTGGGGGCAGCTCACTTGCCCAGTCACTGCTGTCCCATCAGGCAGGATCTCTCTGAGCACAGGAAGCTGGGAGGAGCTGGCATTTATACTCCCTGGGCGTGTCCTGGAACTCAGGGGATGCTGGGAGCCCAGAGGATTGTGGGGAATTGAGTTAAAGGGACTTGCACCTGGATATGCTTGCAAATCCTAAAGGGCAGTCTCCAGATTTAACAGCAGCTGTCTGGGGTTCAGGTGAAAACTGTGTACTTCACAACCCTTCTTGACTTTTTTTGGAGCTGTTTTTTACCTAAGACCTCTACAATTTAATTGTGGACCAAACTAAGCTGTTTGCCAACCAGTTCATTGCCGCCAACCCAAATTCATACATTGCCAGACTATTAGTGTGTAAATTTATCAGTTTCTGGATTTAAAATGTAAGCGTGGGGTGGTAAGGTGGTGTTAGCTTCTATGCCAGGGGTGTCAAACTCCATTTCATCGTGGGCCGCATCAGCATTATGGTTGCCCTCAAGGGGCCAGTTATATCTGTAAGATTAGATGCCCAGAGCACCCCATGCCCCCTTACATAAAATGTCAAGATCCCCACCACCATCAGAAGCCAAGAGTCACCCACTCTTCTTTACATCACAATGTACCCCCTTACCTTGTGCTGCTGCCAGGAAGAAGATGCGGGTGGATCTGGGAAGAAGTGCAGGGTCTGGAGGAGAACCAGGAGAGCTGGAGTCAGCTTCCAGAGTCTGGTGAATGCTCAGACCAGGGGAGGCAAAGGAAAGGTGGTGGTGCGGCTGCACAGAGAGGTGCAGGATCTGTAGGAGGAGTTCTGCTCTCCTCTCTGCTGCGAACTGCTGAGAAGAGAGGGGGGCAAAGACAAGCCTTTCTGCAGCTGCACAGAGGAGTGCAGGATCTGGCAAATGAGTTCTGTCCTCTCTGCTGCCGACTACAGAGACAAGGTGGGAGCAGAGACAAGGGGGGTTCCGCAGCTGCAGGAGAGGCTCGAGGGCCATATGAAATGGCCTGGGGGGCCGCATTCGGCCCACGGGCCTTGTGTTTGACACCTGTGTTTTATGCTTTGGCATTAACGTTTTTCACTTTTTGCTGATTGAGATTTCTTCAACCACATCGATTGATATGAATGGAGGAATCTGTTAGGCTATTTTTTCTTTCATGTATGCCCAGCATTAGGAGCGTGGGGTTGTCAACAAGTAGTAACTCCTATGCTTTGGCATTGGCTTTTTTCTGGCCGAGATTGCTTCATCCACATTAATTGATGTGAATGGAGAAATCTGTTAGGCTCTTTTTGTTTTCATTCAGCCCACAGGCTGCATGAAAAAAAGAACATTACGTTATGACATTTATATATATTTCAGAGACTTTTATCATTAAAAATAACATTAAACTCTTAATCTCCAACATAGAGCACTATGAAGTTATGCCCACCAAAGGGTATATAGACTATACATTTGTTTCAGTGAACTTATATTTACCTTACAGGCTGTTCTAAATGGTTTACATTTAGAAAATGTGGTAAAAAAAAAAATGGAGCATATAGCCGCTCCATATAGTCCTCTTCATGAGATCTGTAAACATAGCAATATAGAATACAATATATAATCATCACACCTACAGGCTTATATTTCCAATTGCAGAGAACAATTACAGCCTTAAATAAAAGCAAACCCTAAACATCAAGAGCCCATGCTCATGGCTTTACAAATTCCAGTAGGCAATAGCCCAGTATTTTCTGTACATTAGCTAAGTAGATTGAATGTCTTTCAAGTATCTGTAAAACATAAAGACCCGCACAATCTGTTTACTGATGTGTCACCAATTATGACAGACCATGACTGATCAATGGAAAAAATAGAATCTCTACCTAGAGCAGCTTGCCACCTTTGCCAGCCAAATGATCCTCAGATCCAGCCAAATGAAATAGAGAGAGAATGCCAGCTGGGTGCCGCCTCGCATAAATAAGGTCCCCCTAATGAACTGCACCTGACGGCATTGGCCAGCTAGCGATCCGACCACTTCCAAGATGTCCCCCATTTCCCTCTGGGAATAGTGTGTATGCATGCGCACATGCCCAGATAACATAAACTGGCCCAGGAAGGACTGGTGTCCTTTAGCAACCCCTGGGCGCAAAGGTGAGCATTTCCTTTAGAACAATCACACGAACATCGCCCAGATCATGTAATGACGGTGTCCTGTGCCCAGTGAACTGAGCACAGCTCTGGTGCCTGGCCCCATCTAGCAGACAATCCCACTTCCCATCCTGCTCCTTCTGAACAATAATACATGAGCAATAACAATCCTCAAAATAGCATTTCATTTGGCAACATTTAACGACTTCCCGTCCGCACTAGAGCCGAAAGACGGCTACAGTGCAGATCTTAATTGCCAGGAGGGCGTCCACGTACGTCCTCCCATGCATGAGCTGCCTGTGCGCTCCCTGCGGAGGGTGTGCAGCTCGCTGTGATCAGCGAGTCCATGAGACTCAGCTGATCACAGATCTCATCTCCTTTCCCACTGGAGCACCTGCTTATCAAAATCACCTTTTGAGGTCCTCCTGAAAATGGTCTAGTGCCATAAACTTCCTAACTGATACAGCATAATTGTGTTTTAGTCCTATAGAATACCCAATCAGGGTATTAAGTTTAGACACATAGTATATATAATCATGCATCCGCTTCCGGTATAAGCGTTTCATTTTTCCAGTGTAAAATGATCCACAGGTATATGTCATGAGATAAACTACACCTGTTGTGGCCCAAATTACATGGAATCTGGGCTTGGAATTTTCACCATTAGGGAAAACACAAGTTATGCTTTCCCTAATAAATAAACATTCGGAGCATCCACCGAATTTAAAGGTACCCCAAGGACCTTCTTTTTCGATTTGGTACAAGTCTATCTATCTCTTAAAGACCTGCTCCGTCTATACATCGCTTCGGGGAATAATTTCCTACAATTTGCCTACAATGTCATCTGTGCTCCCTATGATGGTGACAGTAAGTTGTAATGAACTTGACTGTATCATCTGACTTTCCATCCGATATCCTACGTTTAAATAGGAGTTCAGAACGTGGTCGTCCGCATGCCCTTTATTGGATTTTTTTTAGGCATGTTTTTGCTGTACCCACGCCTTAAAAGGTAATCTCAAAGGGCTAGGGCCTCTCTTTAAAAGTCCTGAGGACCAGAAAAATTATGTTTAATGTGGAGATACTGCCTGTATGGGATAATTCTTATCAATGTTGTGGGATTGGCACTGTGGGATCTAAAAATAGTATTGCCTGCAGTCTCTTTCCTAAATGAAGACATGTGGAGACCGCCATCTGCATCAATAGAGATATTAAGATCCAGAAAAGCAATATGATTAAACACAGAATGTGTAAAATAAAAGGTTGAAGTTGTTGTCCTCCAATATATTGAGAAATGTGTACAGTTCTGTTTTGGGACTCGTCCACACCATAACGATGTCATCAATGAACCTGTGCCATAACAAAATGTTTAGGTTGACAAGTACTCCCTGGAAAAAATAGCTGGCGCTCTCACCTGCTCCCCCCCCCCCTCCAGGTAGAGGTTAGAATAGGAGTAACATGTCCCCATTGCCACTAGGGATGCACCGATCCGATATTCGGATCGGATATCGGCGCCGATATGGCCATTTTAGATGGATCGGGGGATTGGTAACATTGACTGATCCACTGGCCGATCCGGTTTTTGCTGAGTAACGGCTCAGCCATCCCTTACTAGGTGCAGTAGTAGTATGGGATGGGAGCTGCTACTTCCTGTATAGGTCCGGCTCACAGACGGAGTGATATCAGATGCACTCCGCCTGTGAATGGAGGAGCCACACACATGAAGCAGCGGCTTTGCTCTGTACTGCAGCGGCTTGCTTTGTGTGTAGCTCCGGATCGGTTCCGTATCGGTATCGGCGATTTCACAACGCCAGGTATCGGTATCGGGTCCAAAAAAGTCGGATCGGTGCATCCCTAATTGCCACTAGTGATGAACGAACATCGGACGGGGCGGTTCGCGAACGCGATCCGCAAACTTTCTCAAATGTTCCCGAACCGCAAGTTCGCGGCGGACCCCATTCACTTTAATGGCAGACGAACATCACAAAACCTCCTCCTTTTTTTTTTTTCAGCCAAAAAATGTATTTATTTTTTTTCTAAATCAGCCAGAACTGACAGCAGCCAGTAAATACATGTCATATACATATAGGGTCTATTCAGACGTCTGTAAAATGGGTCTGCATCCATTCCACAATTTAGTGGAACGTTTACAGACCCATTGATTTTCAATGTCAGTCTGAAAAATTAGGCATTCACAGGATAAAAAAGTAAGTGTCGGTCAGTACAGGCCCCAAAAATTAGCCAACAGGCGTTCACCTGACATCAAAGAACTTTGTATTCTATGGCTGGAGGTACATTAGGCATTCACAGGATACATAAGTAAGTGTCGGCCAGTACAGGCCCCAAAAATTAGCCCACAGGTGTTCACCTGACAGCAAAGAACTTGGTTTTCTGTGGCTGAGGATACATTATGCCAGTGTTTCTTAACTTTGGTCCTCAGGGCACACTAACAGGCCAGATTTTAAGTATTATCATGGGGAGATGCAGACTAGAATACTGCAATCACTGAGCAGCAAATTATATCACCTGTGATGTATTTCAGTTTTCTTGCAAACCTGGCCTGTTAGTGTGCCCTGAGGACTGGAGTTGAGAAACATTACATTAGGCATTCACAGGATACAGAAGTAAGTGCCAACCAGTACAGGCCCCAAACATTAGCCCACAGGCGTTCACCTGACAGCAAAGAACTTTGTATTCTGTGGCTGGAGGTACATTAGGCATTCACAGGATACAGAAGTAAGTGTTGGCCAGTACAGCCCCCAAAAATTAGCCCACAGGTGTTCACCTGACAGCAAAGAACTTATTCTGTAATTCTGTGGCTGGAGGTTGCTGTGTGGAACAGGGACAGACTGTATAGTGACACAAGTCGCTAGCTAATAGGTCCACAAAAATCTTTTGTCAGTGTAGGGAGAGGTTGCTGTGTTGAGCTGGGACAGACTGTAGCAATTAGGCATTCAACGGACATGAAGGCCTTTTATGCCGCTGTATTTACCTAAGACAGGGACCATGAATTGTTATGGGTGGTGGCGGATATTTGTGGCCTGTCATGAGGAATTTGAACCAAACATGGTTTACTGGTCACATGTGTTGAATTCCTCCGAGATCCATGCCTCATTCATTTTTAGAAATGTGAGGTAGTCAACACTGTCGTGAGCTAGGTGAGTGAGCTTATCGGTCACAATCCCCCCTGCTGTGCTGAACGTCCTTTCGGACAGGACACTGGACGAGGGGCAAGCCAACAGTTCAATTGCAAATTGTGCAAGCTCTGGCCAGAGGTCAAGCCTGCCCACCCAGTAGTCCAAGGGTTCATCACTTCTCAAAGCGTCCACATCGGCCGTTAACCCGATGTAGTCGGACACCTGTCGGTCTATGCGTTCTCTGATGCTGGAGCCTTTGCAATCATCGCATTAGTCGCGGTAAGCCCAACACTCACCTAGGGACGATCCGCTGGACAGATGGAAAATGGGGTTTCCATCCGTCCAGATTTCACGGATCGGATCGGATGTCAGCGGACATGTCTCCGCTGACATCCAATGCCCCATAGACATGCATGGGGGGGGGACCGTTCAGATCCGCCAAAAAAACAGACAGGTGGATCTGAACGGTCCACCTGTGTGAAAGGGGCCTAGGAAGGCACCTGGACTCCCATCACCGAGCCCAGTGGGAGCAACGCCGTCAGAACCCACAAAGCCACACTCCAGGCTCTCACCGTCCAGCCTCTTCTCCTTCTCCTCTCTCCTCACAATTGTCCTCCACTCCACCTTCCATCATGCCATCCTCACGTTTTTCTAGAAAAAGGCAGGCTTACTGTGGCCCAAATGTTCGAGCGTAAAAAAATTATGACGCCGGATAACCCTCTTGCCCAACGGTTGACCGCTGACTTGTTAGAACCGATAGCCCGCCAACTACTGCCATATAAACTGGTGGACTCGGAGACCTTTCAAAAATTTGTGGCCACACCACTATGGAAGGTCCCAGGAAGGAAATATTTCTCGCAGAAGAGCATCCCAGAGCTATATGGCCGTGTTCAGCGGCAAGTGAATGTATCTCTGGCACACAGTGTCGGTGCCAAGATACATCTGACCACAGACATGTGGTCTAGCAAACACAGGCAGGGAAGGTATATAACTTTTACTGCCCACTGGGTGAACCTTGTGACGGCCGTCAAGCATGTAACCTGTGGCACCCGTGTAGATTTGGTTTTAACGCCACGGATTGCATGCAGGCCTGCATCTTCTCCTCCTACTCTATCCTCCCTCTCCTCCTCGCCTTACTCCTCCTTTTCCACTGCTACCGTCTCTACTGCTACCGTCTCTTCCGCTACGCCGCCCAAGATCCCCAGAACCTATTCGGCATGCCAGGTGAGACGTTGCCATGCTGTGCTGTGTCAGTTGTGCCTGGAAGCCAAGAGCCACACTGGTCCTGCACTCCTTTCAGCTTTGCGTTCACAGGCAGATCAGTGGCTAACACCACTCAATTTGTCAGTTGGTAAAGTGGTGTGCGAAAACGGTGCCAATCTGCTGAGTGCGCTGAAACAGGGCAAAATTACACACATGCCATGCATGGTACACGTCCTGAACTTGGTCATGCAGCGATTCGTTGTCAAATACCCTGAGGTCCAGGACTTCTTGCAGCAGGCCAGGAAAATCTCGGGCCATTTCAGAAGATCTTACACAGCCATGGCTCACCTTGCTGACATTCAGCGGCGACACAACCTGCCCGTCAGACGTCTTATTTGTGACTGCCCGACGTGATGGAACTCAACCTTGTATATGCTTGATAGGCTGCTCCAGCAGAAACGTGCAGTTAACAACTACCTGTTCAAACTCTGCTGCAGGACAGGTTCTGGGGAGCTTGGGTTTTTTTCATTGCGCCAGTGGCTGCTCATGCACGGCGCATGCAGACTTCTGCGGCCATTTGATGAGATCACCAAACTGGTCAGTCGCAGCCAGGGCGCCATCAGTGACATCATACCTTACGCCTTCTTTCTGGAGCGTGCATTGCGTTGTGTCATTGATCAAGCCGTCGAGGAGCAGGAGCAGGAAGATGAGGAAGTCGCAATGCTGGATAAATATAAAAAGCATATTATAGTGGATTTGTATTGTGCAACATTGTGACTGGTGAGCAGTTCTGCAGTGATACTACAACTACAAAGAGTGATAAACGCAATTAGAAAAAAGTATTATAACTGGTGTGATAGACCAGTGGCCCCCCAAAACGACAGATTGAAGCGGGGGTGTTATATAACAATATACTTTCATAATAGTATATTTGGGTACTGCAGACATTTTGCCTCTGCATCATCCACGTCATCTTCCCCACCGCTAACATTAGACATCTCGGAGTAGGCAGGAATAGCGGGGACCAACCTCCTTTGGCTGATCTGGGTACTGTTGTCAGAGTGCTGAGTGGCGGCTGTTGCTACCTCCTCTTCCTGCTCCAATGCCAAGAATGGCTGCGCATCGTAAATGTCATGTGATGGATCGGAAAATAATTCCTGTGACTCAAGCGAAGGGTATATGGTGGTGGTGTCTTTGGGGGTGCACACAGCAGAGAGTGAAGAGGGTGCAGATAGAGAGGATGAGGAGGGTGCAGAAGAGGAAGGCTCAGTGAGCCACTCAACCAAGTCTAGTGCGTCCTTTGACGTAATTGAACGCACCTTCCGCAACTTCCCATTTGGTTCCGGCGTGGTGCTCCTGCCCTACCCCTACCACCCCTGCGGAAGGGCCTGCCTCTTCCTCTGCCTGTCATTTTTTAAATTACCCTGTGACAAAAATCTCTAGAGAAGCGCAGTGTATGTGGAAGAAGGTATATAACACCCCGCTTCAATCTGTAGTTTTGGGGGGCCACTGGTCTATCACACCAGTTATAATACTTTTTTTCCAGTAACGTTTGTCACTGTGTGTAGCAGAGGGAACGCAGCAAAACAGGCAAAATTTCTGCAGTACCCAAATACTCTATTATGAAAGTATAACACCCCGCTTCAATCTGTAGTTTTGGGGGGCCACTGGTTTATCACACCAGTTATGAAAAATATTTTCTAGTAACTTTTGTCACTGTGTGTAGCAGAGTTAACACAGGGAAAGAGGCAAAATTTCTGCAGTACCCAAATACACTATAATATGCTTTCTATATTAGAAAGTATATTATAAGCGTATTATACCACTATGTACTGCACACCAAACAATAGTACACCTATACCAGTCCTTTAAAGGACTTTTGTGGACCTATTACCTAGCGATTTGTGTCACTCAGTGTCGGTTCACACTGATGTGATCACAGAGATCGCATGTAATTCGGAGCACACTGCTCCAAAAATTACATGCGATGTCTGTGCGGTGCAAATTCAGCCATACAGTTTGTATGGCTGAATTCGCTCCGCAATCGCAGTGAACACACACAGGACCCTTTTTTTGGTCCACAGCAGAATCGGATCGCACTGATGGTTCACACCAATGCGATCCAATTCTGTGTGAACTGTCAGATCTCACTGCGGTATGCGATCTGAGCTGGGGGTGTCGTTAACTTTGAATTGACACCCCCAGCGTATCGCATATGGCAGTGTGAACTGCCTGTGCTGCGGATGCGATTCGGGAACATGCAGATATATTCACAGTGTTCCAGCATTGCATCAGTGTGAACCGGCACTGACAGTCTGTCCCTGCTCCCCACAGCAAACATCTCCCTACACTGACAAAAGACAGAATATAGATAGTACACCTATATCAGTCCTTAAAAGGACTTTTGTGGACCTATTACTGATCGATTTGTGTCACTGACAATCTGCCCCTGCTCCACACAGCAAACCTCTCCCTACATTGACAAAAGGCAGAATGTAAAATGGCAGCCAGCTCAGGTCTATTTATAAGGTAGGGGGTATGTCCATGTGCTGAAGTGTCTTAATTGTGTCACGGGTAGTGTTGAGCGAACATGGACTGTATTATTCGGGTCCGTACCGGATAATTGGATTTTTGTTACCCGGACACGGACCCGAAAAGTTTACTGTGTGTTCGGGTTAAAAATCCATGTTCGGTAATTTTATTTCCTGTTTTGTATGTAATGGCGCGCTTTTAATGGCGGGCTTTCAACAGCCAATCAACAAGCGTTTAACTGGTGTGCCAAAGAAGCCATCACAGCCATGCCTACTAATGGCATGGCTGTGATTGGCCAGCTGAAGCATGTGACCCAGGTCTTTATAAGCTCGAGACACAGCGCGCTGTGCGTCAGTCTGCTGTAGTGTAGGGAGAGAGCACACACAACGGTGCTGGCTGCTGCTGATTAGGGACAGACAGGGTAAAACAACATTGTGCCCGAAAAGAATGCAGGGACAGGTCGGAGTGTAGGCAGGGAAAGATATTTGAGCATTTTAGGGACAGGCTCGAGAGATTAGGCAGGGAGAGATTAGGAGACACAGGACAGAACAATTGTCCGTTAGCGAACTACATCGATTTTGCTGTGTGTTGGTGCAGTGAACAATCTTTTTGCCCTCACTTGAGCCCACTGAGGAGGAGAAGGAGGGAGAAAAAAATATATTTTTATCAGTCTGTTGTGTGCAGCGTTCAGCTATATTTTACTACAGATTGCTGTTCTAATCTGCTATTTAAAAATTACAAAGTTAAAGGGGAATTTTTTTTTCCCTTCATAGCCTGCTGCTGACCGTGACATAAAACATAAGACACTGCTGTGTTCACATCTGCTATTGAAAAATCACCAATTTTATATACTTATTTCTATTCTGCTATTCAATATACACCCTTTTGGGGTAAAAAGAATTAAATTGCGGCATAGTCTGTATCGGTACGTGTGAGATACACCTTTCAAATTTTTTGGGTGCATCTTCTACTGCCGAGGATTGCAGGGCGCTTCAGTTTGCCTCCTGTTCCGAACTCCTCCTACTCCTCTTCCTCATCCTCATCCTGCCTTTAGGGTACAAAAAATTGTAATCGGGGCCTAGTCTGTGTTTGTACGTGTGAGATACACCGTTTCATAAAAATGTTTCTATTCCGCTATTCAATATACACCCTTTTGGGGTAAAAAAAATTAAAGCATGTACTAGTTTGAAATATATAGGGGCTGTTGCTGCTGCTGCTGCAAAGAAGGCCAAATATTATGCGGGTTTCAAAAAGAGAGCTAACTCATTCCTGGATACAATAGCCTTATATTTTACATTTTTGACACTGGTCGTTTTATTATATGTTATCTCAGAAAGTCTCTAAGAGTCCTTTAATCTCCATTCAATAACAGTCTGATGCCAGTATAGAAAATAGAGAAGGGGGGGGGGTTTATTCCCCTGACTCACGGTTTTAAGCAGCCTGTCCCTTTTACTGGCGCTCCGTTGGGCTGTCTGCTTTCTTGTCTTCCACAGTTCTGTGACCTCCAGGTGGCAAGTTAGCGAGGCTTCTCAAGGCTTGAGACTGGTGGATGGGATGGTGGGGTATTGAGGGATCTCTCTCTCCCTTGCTCCCTATCAGTGCTCCGGTGGTTCACGAGGGGGAAGACGGCTCCCACATTCACTCCCTCGGAGGCCACCTTTCACCTCCCGCCTCAAGCCGCGGCGGCGGCTGTATCCAAAGGAGCGGCGGCTGCAAGATGACACGGCCGGAAGACAGAGAAGACACCTGCCGAGGTGGGTCTGAGCAGCCTAGTGGGCCATAGTTGAGGACGCCGAGAGGACACCAAGGGGGGGGGGGCAAGCGGAGGGGGCCGGAGGTTTACAACGGTTGGGTAATCTGCACACCCTCGTCAGACATCAAACGCTCAAGGTTCGGATCGGAGGGTGGGTCGGGAACGAGCAAGATACTCGGCTTCATGTTGCAGGCAGCCTTCTCCCCCGCAGCCTACGTGCACGCCGTCAGGCTCCTCCCCCTCATGACGGGATAAGTCTGTCCTGAAGACAATTAATAGTTCACCGAGTCATCTTAGGAAAGAGACTTAATTATAATTCACCTTTAATGGCAGGGTCAATCAACAGCCTGGCTGTACATGAAGATAGAAGTCCTCCAACATTGTGCATAGTTAATTAATGAATAACTTTTGCACAAACCAATCAAAATACGCTTATTGCTATTTTTTTTTGCCAAAAATATGTAGCAGAATACAAATTGGCATACAAGGATGAAAAATTTAGATTTTTTTTTTGGGAATGTTATATAGCAGAAAGTGAAAAATATTGTTTTTTTTTTGGTGTTTGTTTTTTTCAGAATTGTCGCTCTTTTTTTTGTTTATAGCACAACAAATTAAAAATCGCAGAGGTGATCAAATACCACCGAAAGCTCTATTTTTGGGGAAAAAAGGACATCGATTTTATTTAGGTACAGCGTCGCACGACCGCAAAATTGTCTGTTAAAGTAACGCAGTGCCGAATCACAAAAAAACCTGGTCATTAAGGGGTAAAATCGTTCCGGGGCAGAAGTGGTTACAGACGGGTTCGCGCTATAAAATGTTTCTCAGGGCTGCAGTTCCTCTGAGCTCCCCAAGGTGGTGATCATACTTTTACTGAGACGGGAAGTCTCTATGGAAGATGGGAAGTGATGTCAGGCACAGACAGGAAGTGATGTCAGGCACAGACAGGAAGTGATGTCAGGGATGAACAGGAAGTGATGTAAGTCAGACAGGACTCTTTATGTGAGAGGAATTATAGAGAAGACGTTGGTGGAAGTATCAGCGGAGGAGGTAATGAGATTGTATTTTATCATATCTCCCATCACTCTCCCTTGTAGGACTCCATATTTCTCTGTCCCCCTTTTAAGTCTGATGTACACACAGATATGTGAACATTCTATATAATGTCACAAGGTCTTCATATCTCTATAAAAGAAAATAAATGGTGAAATATAACCTAATTGGGTGTACAGTGAGGGGAAAAAGTATTTGCCCCCCCCCCTGCTGATTTTGTACATTTGCCCACTGACAAAGAAATTATCAGTCTATAATTTTACTGGTCAGTTTACGTTACCAGTGAGAGACAGAATAGCAACAAAATTATCCAGAAAAACGCATTTCATAAAATTTATAAATTGATTTGCAATTAGTGAAATAAGTAATTGATCCTCTATCAATCGGCGGGATTTCTGGCTCCCGGGTGTCATCTATACAGGTAACAAGCTGAGATTAGGAGGATTCTTCTAAAGGGAGTGCTCCTAATCTCAGCTTGTTACCGGTATAGAAGACACCTGTCCACAGAATCAATCAATCAGATTCCAATCTCTCCACCATGGCCAAGACCAAAGAGCTGTCCAAGGATGTCAAGGACAAGATTGTAGACCTACACAAGGCTGGAATGGGCTACAAGACCATCGCCAAGCAGCTTGGTTAGAAGGAGACAACAGTCATTGCGATTATTCACAAATGGAAGAAACACAAAATAACTGTCAGTCTCCCTCAGTCTGGGGCTCCATGCAAGATCTCACCTCGTGGATTATCAATGATCATGAGAACGGTGAGGAATTAGCCCAGAACTACACGGGAGAATCTTCTCAATGATCTCAAGGCAGCTGGGACCATAGTCACCAAGAAAACAAATGGTAACACACTACACCATGAAGGACTGAAATCCTGCAGCGCCCGCAAGGTCCCCCTGCTCAAGAAATGTATGGGCCTGTCTGAAGTTTGCTAATGAACATCTGAATGATTCAGAGGAGAACTGGGTGAAAGTGTTGTGGTCAAAATCAAGCTCCTTGGCATCAACTCAACTGTTTGGAGGAGGAGGAATGCTGCCTATGACCCCAAGAACACCAATCCCAATTGTCAAACATGGAGGTGGAAACATTATGCTTTGGGGGTGTTTTTCTGCTAAGGGGACAGGACAACTTCACTGCATTAAAGGGGCAATGGACGGGGCCATGTGCCATCAAATCTTGGAAGAAAACCTCTTTTCCCTCAGCCAAGGCATTGAAAATGGGTCGTGGATGGGTATTCCAGCATGACAATGACCCAAAACATTCGGCCAGGGCAACAAATGAGTGGCTTAAGAAGAAGCACATTAAGGTCCTGGAGTGGCCTAGTCAGTCACCAGACTTTAATCCCATAGAAACTATGTGAAGGGAGCTGAAGGTTCCAGGTACCAATTGTCAACCTCCAAACCTTAATGACTTGGAGAGGATTTGCAAAGAGGAGTGCTACAAAATCCCTCCTGTGATGTGTGCAAACCTGGTGGCCAACTACAAGAAACGTCTGACCTCTGTGACTGCCAATAAGCACGAAGTCATGTTTTGCGAAGGGGTCAAATACTTATTTCACTCATTAAAATGCAAATCAATTTATAACCTTTTTTTGAAATGCGTTTTTTTTTTTTGGTTATTGTTATTCTGTTTCTCACTGGTAAAATAAACTGACCAATAAAATTATAGACTGATCATTTCTTTGTCAGTGGGCAAACATACAAAATCAGCAGGGGGTCAAATACTTTTTCCCTCACTGTAGCTGATCACATTGTCCCCAAACGTTACCCCTAAATAAAAGTTCCCTGTGAGGTTCCATTCACACCGTTCCTTCTAAATGCATTTCCACACATGCCTTTACGTGCGTTCGCAGTGTGATATTTATGTGCATTGTGTTGCATTTACATCCATATATGTGTGTTTCCATTGCAAAAAAAATGCAGCTTACACACAGTACAGGGAGACCATACAGGGACACGGCACAGGACACAGTACAGGGAGACAGTACAGGACACAGTACAGGGAGATAGTACAGGACACAGTACAGGGAGATAGTACAGGACACAGTACAGGGAGATAGTACAGGACACAGTATAGGGAGATAGTACAGGACACAGTACATAGAGATAGTACAGGACACAGTACAAAGAGATGGTACAGGACACAGTACAGGGAGATAGTACAGGGAGATAGTACAGGACACAGTACAGGACACAGTACATAGAGATGGTACAGGACACAGTACATAGAGATAGTACAGGGAGAAAGTACAGGACACAGTACAGAGAGATAGTACAGGACACTCTACAGGGAGATAGTACAGGACACAGTACATAGAGATAGTACAGGGACATAGTACAGGGAGATAGTACAGGACACAGTACAGGGAGATAGTACAGGACACTCTACAGGGAGATAGTACAGGACACAGTATATAGAGATAGTACAGGGACATAGTACAGGGAGATAGTACAGGACACAGTACAGGGAGATAGAACAGGGACACGGCACAGGGTGTAAGGTTCTGGCACTCTCAGTGCCTCCTATCACATTTATTCCGGGTGATTTCCATCTACCTAGACAGAAGAAACACATATAGGTGTGTTTCCCTTTAAGGCTGAAGCTGTCATCACCCAGCGCCGGACTAGATGGCTATTTAGGGCGTCGGTTCTCACTCACATGTGTTCGTTCAAACACCAGTACCTGGATACTAATCTTGCTTGAAGCTTCCATGCTTGCAAGCTCTCCTCGCTGACGAACCTCGCTGCGCTGATCCCTGCATCCTGCTACTGGATCATCCGCATCTCCTGAGCGATCCTTCGGCTATCGCTATTAGTGCTAAGTACCCCACAGGGGAAATCTCTATAGACTTGTACTAGGCTTACACTATTTAGCTCTGCATAGCAAGGACTGTCTTTTACATCTGCATAACTAGATTGCTAGCTCTTGAGGCTACTGCTACTATGTCCTGCACTGGGTTGATCTCTCCTGTATGCACCTGCTACTCTGTCATCTGTTATCATACATGATCGCTAACCCTTCCTGCATCCATCTGCACTGTCTCACCTCAAGTGTCTGTCACCTACCACTTCCACTCAAACCTATCCCTAAGACCTTTATCATTGTCTTACCACATGTATATAAAGTCACACTAGGAACCAGCTTAATTACTGTGTGTATTTACTGGCTGAAATAAGACCTTCCACACATGATGAGTCATTGAGGTTGGGAATGGTATCTCAGCATATCTCTTACATGACAACTGACGTGGAACTATTTCTGCAGCTGAAAATCCACACCATATAAAAACGCAGGAGCGTTACAGATTGAACGAACCTAAAAAATGGATTCAGCAGAAGTAGCCACTCAGGTGACACAATTAAAACAGCAGGTATCTGCGTTAATACACGCACTTGCTGAATTGAAAAACGACAATCCGGCTCTGTCGCAGCAGGTAATTAGACTGACACAACTTACCTCTGCACAGTCTCCTGAACCCACGATAAATCCCCCTTTGGTATTTACAGGCGATCGCAAAAAATTTCGCGAATTTAAAAACGCATGTGAGTTACTTTTTTTGCTAAAACCTCGTACCTACCTTACTGATCACATTAAGGTTTGTACTATTATTTCTTACCTATCAGGCGATCCTCGAGCCTGGGCAGATTCTCTTTTTGAAAAAAACGACCAGCTTCTCAACTCCTATGCCTTGTTCCTGGCAGAGCTCACTAGCCTATATGATGACCCCAATAGGCAGAGTACTGCCGATCTTCAGTTAAGATCCTTGAAACAAGGAAAAAGGCCTGTAGAAGACTTTGTCGCAGAATTCAAGAGATGGACCCTTGATTCAGGATGGAATGATGCATCTCTGAAAACCCAATTTAGGCTTGGCCTATCAGAAGCCGTCAAGGACGAGCTCGCCCGAGCAAAGATGCCAAAAACCCTGGATACATTGATACAACTCAGTATCACCATAGATAGAAGACTACGAGAAAGGAAGTCTGAAAAAATGGAAATGCCATTATCCAGTTCTTCTCAGAATTCAGCTATTGACCCCACTCCTAAACCCGCTCCAGGTAACCACAGACCCTGGCTACCTAAGGAAAAAAGGAGACCTAGTAGATATGGTGATCCTGCCTGGTCATGGTCCGAGCCTGCCTCAAACAGTCGACCTTGTCACTCTGACACATCCCATTTGGACCCTGATCCTACAGAGATGGATGAGGAGCCTATGGAGATTGGTGCCATACATGCTAGGTTGTCCTCACAAGAAAAAAGAGATCACAGGAGAATCTGTGGCCTTTGTTTTTATTGTGGTGAAGGGGGACATTTCATTACATTCTGCCCAACCAGACCCCATAGGCCTAAGGCTCTCCCAATGGAGGCCAGGCGAATCCGAAGGGTCTTCCCTGAAAAACAGCCTGGAAATTATCAAGGCTGTTGCCAGCCCTGTCCCCGTTCTATATCAGTGAAGGACACCCAGAAATTAACAAATATTGGAATAGATATTCCTTCAACTCCAGTGAACTTTATACCACGTTCAAAAAACCCTCCTGTACCACCTCCTGAGGATACTCCTATTTTTGCAAGCACATTCTGGCTTCCGATGAAAATACAGAGATTCTTGCACCTGACTGCGTACGTGCTTTTAATGGCACGGTGGTATTTAGGAAGGATCTGAGGATGTTTGAAGAAGCATTGGTTGCTAGGTCTACTAGGATTACTTCGGATGGTTATGCGTCCGATTCTAGTGAGGGGTCCATGTAGCAGACACCCTAACAACAAGTGATCTGATTTTTATATCGGCAACAAGGGATCCGATTCTCAGATCGGTTACCAACCTGATCCGATTCTCATATCGGCAACCATTTTTTTTTTTTCCCGATTTTCATATCGGAGACGAGTCTTATCCGATTCTCGTATCGGCAACCAGTATTATCCGATTCTCATATCGGCAACCAATTTTTTTTTTCTTCCCGATTTTCATATCGGCAACCAGTCTTATCCGATTCTCGCATCGGAGACCAGTCTCATTCCGATTCTCATATCGGCAACAAAAAAAAAAAAAAAAAAAGAGAAATTTTTTTTTTTTCCTTCCGATTTTCGCATCGGCAACCAGTCTCATGTGATTCTTATATCAACAACCAGCCTTAGAGGCCTTCCGGAGCCGGCCTTACGGGGGGGGGTAATGTAAGGTTCTGGCACTCTCAGTGCCTTCTATCACATTTATTCCGGGTGATTTCCATCTACCTAGACAGAAGAAACACATATAGGTGTGTTTCCCTTTAAGGCTGAAGCTGTCATCACCCAGCGCCGGACTAGATGGCTATTTAGGGCGTCGGTTCTCACTCACATGTGTTCGTTCAAACACCAGTACCTGGATACTAATCTTGCTTTAAGCTTCCATGCTTGCAAGCTCTCCTCGCTGACGAACCTCGCTGCGCTGATCCCTGCATCCTGCTACTGGATCATCCGCATCTCCTGAGCGATCCTTCGGCTATCGCTATTAGTGCTAAGTACCCCACAGGGGAAATCTCTATAGACTTGTACTAGGCTTACACTATTTAGCTCTGCATAGCAAGGACTGTCTTTTACATCTGCATAACTAGATTGCTAGCTCTTGAGGCTACTGCTACTATTTCCTGCACTGGGTTGATCTCTCCTGTATGCACCTGCTACTCTGTCATCTGTTATCATACATGATCGCTAACCCTTCCTGCATCCATCTGCACTGTCTCACCTCAAGTGTCTGTCACCTACCACTTCCACTCAAACCTATCCCTAAGACCTTTATCATTGTCTTACCACATGTATATAAAGTCACACTAGGAACCAGCTTAATTACTGTGTGTATTTACTGGCTGAAATAAGACCTTCCACACATGATGAGTCATTGAGGTTGGGAATGGTATCTCAGCATATCTCTTACATGACAACTGACGTGGAACTATTTCTGCAGCTGAAAATCCACACCATATAAAAACGCAGGAGCGTTACACAGGGACACAGTATATGACACGGCACAGGACACAGTACAGGGACACCATACAGGAACACGGCACAGAACACGGTACAGGGAGATGGTACAGGACACAGTACAGAGAGATAGTACAGGACACAGTACAGAGAGATAGTACAGGACACAGTACAGAGAGATAGTACAGGACACAGTACAGTTTGATGGTACAGGACACAGTACAGTTTGATGGTACAGGACACAGTACAGTTTGATGGTACAGGACACAGTACAGGGAGATGGTACAGGACACCATACAGGGACACGGTACAGGGAGATAGTACAGGGAGATAGTATAGGGACACGGTACAGGGACATGGCACAGGGAGATAGTATAAGGACACAGTACAGAACACGGTACAGGGAGATAGTGTAGGGACATGGTACAGGGACAAAGTACAGAACACGATACAGGGAGATAGTTTAGGGAAACAGTACAGCGACACGGCACAGGACACAGTACAGAACATGGTACAGGGAGATAGTGTAGGGACACGGCACAGGGAGATAGTATAGGGAGTTAGTATAAGGACACAGTACAGGGACAAGGCACAGTACACAGTGCAGCGAGATAGTACAGGACACAGTACAGGGAGATAGTATAAGAAAATAGTATAGGGACACAGTACAGGACACAGTACAGGATAGTATAAGAACATATTATAGGGACACAGTACAGGGAGATAGTATAAGAACATAGTATAGGGACACAGTAGATGAACACAGTACAGGACTCCATAAAGGGACACAGTACAGGGAGATAGTACAGGACACAGGGAGCTAGTATAAGAACATAGTATAGGGACACAGTACAGGGGCACATGGTATACCTGAAGGGTTCCACATGTACTGTCACTTTAAGGCTTGCTCCACCCAGGAGTGATGACAATGGTCAAGGGGTAGAGCAGCCATCTCAGAGCACATATAATAGAAGCACAAGAGATATATGCCTGTCCTGAGATGCATGTTGGAGTGTACAGTGAGTACTGAATAAACATCCGTTGTTCCAGACCAGAGTCTTGTGTCTCTCACACCACAGAGAATAATAACAGTGGCGACGAGGGTGGGATTTACAAAGTTACTATCAGTCTGAGACAGAGACAAAGACATTGTGGATTGTCACCTGGATAAAAACACTCACAGAGCCCAGCAGGAAAATGTCATTGATCGGGACAATAAGTGAATTTGATGGAGAACAGACATCCTGGAGTTCCTGGGCTGAGAGACTGGAACAGTATTTCAGTGTAAATGCCATCCCAGGCGACAGGCAAGTAGCAGTATTTCTGACAGTGGTTGGGGCTAGGACATATGACACTCTGAGGGATCTCCTTTTCCCTGTAAAACCAGCAACTAAGACATTGGCAGAGCTCCTGACACTGTTAGAGGCTCACTTCCAGCCTAGACCACTAGACATTGCAGAAAGATTCCAGTTTTATCAGCCGCAGCAGCAGCAGTCGGGTGAAGATATTAAGGCTTATGTGCTCGCCCTTTGCAGACTAGCCTCGACCTGTTCTTTTGGGGAGTACTTGCCTACTGCACTGAGGGATAAGTTTGTCATTGGACTGAATAGTGAGTCTAGCCAAAAGAGACTGTTAACAGAGAAAGACCTTACCCTTACAAAGGCAATTTAGAAGGGAAGAGGTTAAAGAGGAAGTTTTCAGAACAGCAGTCAAGCCAACTGCAACAAACTGGAAATATAGACCCTCACCAATCCGGGAGTCAGCTTGCTACCGTTGTGGGAATACAGACCATGATCACAAAGTCTGGCGGTTTAAGGATCAGACCTGTCATAATTGTGGTAAGGAAGTGCTCCACAGATTAGACATACATCATATGCATTCAGCACCCTCTGCAATGACTGTAGAGGTAACCATTGAAGGAAAGAAACTCAAGATTGATGTAGACACAGGAGCTGCAGTTTCAGTTATCACCCAGGAACAATGGAGCCAACTTCACATCCGAACAACTGTCCGTCCAACACCAATCAAACTGCAGACATACTCAAAGCAGATACTCCACGCACTGGGTTATGTGAAAATACAGGTATTCTACAATGGTCAGATGAAGAGACTGCCATTGTATATCCTAGAACAGGGGTGGGGAACCTTTATTCTGCCAAGGCCCATTTGGATTTTTGTAACATCATTGTTGGCAACTGTGTTTTATGTGGAGACCGATTATTCCACAGACCCTCCGCAGACACATTCTGAACTTGCTACATATACTGGTCATCCTGGAGGCACACGTATGAAACAAAAGGCCCGAGGCTATGTGTGTTGGCCGAACCTAGACTCAGATATCAGGACATATGTGAATGCTTGTGCTGGATTTGCACAAACTGCAAGAGACCCTCCTCGAGGGTGCGTACAGTCCTGGACTTGGCCCACGGTTCCCTGGTTTTGCCTACACTTGGACTTTGCAGGCTCGATCAGAGGAGACATCTTCTTGATCATAGTTGATGCCTATTCAAAGTGGCCTGAGGTCATTCCCGTTACTTAGCCAACGACTAAGGCGACGATTTCCATACTATTACATCTTGCTGCTACGTTAGGATACCCCAGAGAAATCGTCCCAGACAACGGTGCACAATTTACAAGCTAGGAGTTTCTGGGTTTCCTGACTGCCCACAACATCACTCAAGTTGACTGCACCTTACCACCCGGCTACAAATGGTCAAGCAGAACAGTTTGTGCAGACTTTCAAATGCTATTTCAAAGCTACAGTGGCTACAAGTAAACGTCAGTCCCTGTCACCCCAGCAGCTGGACTCCTTCCTTTCTGCTTACAGAAACACACCACATGCAACCACGGGGAAAACTCCAGCTGAACTCCTTTTGGGTCGGCAGCCATGGACTGTTTTGGACATGCTCCGCCCTCAAACAGTCCAGGAACATGTACTGCAGTCCTAAGACAAGATGGTCAAATACGACGAGGTCCCCCGGTTCACAGCCCAACAAAAGGTATGGGCCCGATCTTATGGGGTTTCCAACACTCGTTGGCTTCCTGCTATCGTCGTACAGACTTTGGGACCCAAAATGTATAGGGTCTGCCTGGAAGATGGTTCCAATTGCAGACGGCATGCGGACCAACTGCGTCCTCTTTCTCAGCTGCCCGAATCCCTGACATCGGCTGAACCACCAATGTCTCAAGGGTCTGCGCCTAGTGGATGATGATGCACGGAACTGATGATTGGGGGGACTCTGAACTTTTGAACTCAGCTCCAACAGAGCCCTCCAGCCTTGGTCCGGAGGTCTGTTCACCCTCTGAGATAGTGGATCCTTTCTTGGACCCGCCGGTGCCCATTCTGGCCAGCCCTGTTTCCTCCTGTCCTGAGTCACTGGGTTCCCGTCCTCAACGACACTGTCGCCCTCCTGACCTGTTTCAGCTGCAAGAGCGGTTACAAGACTTTCGACGGGCCCGCCGAAAGTGATCCGATTCCATTTTATCCCCGTAGCTTCTCTGGAAGTTTGTTCTCACATCTGGATGCTGGAGAAGCCATATGAATCTCCTGTGTTGGAGGACTGTTATTGGACAAATATTAGTTACTGTTTTGTTGTCTCTCACACCACAGAGAATATAACAGCACAGTACAGGGACACAGTACAGGGACACAGTACAGGGACACAGTATAGGTGCACGGCACAGGGACACGGCACAGGGACACGGTACAGGGAGATAGCACAGGGAGATAGCACAGGACACTGTACAGGGAGATAGTATAGGGACACGGTACAGGGACCACAGTACAGGGGCACAGTACAGGGGCATGGCACAGTGGCACAGTACAGGGAGATAGCACAGGGAGCTAGCACAGGACACAGTACAGGGAGATAGTATAGGGACACAGTACAGGGACCACAGTACAGGACATGGTACATGGACATGGTGCCGGGACACGGTACAGGTGGATAGTACAGGGACACAGTACATGGAGTAGAGATGGGCTGAACACCCCCCTGTTTGGTTCGCGCCAGAACTCTCGATGGTCTGGCAGTTAGATTTGCTATTGTCCTTCTCAAAGGACCGAAGAAGGGTCAAGTCTACTATTTTCCATTTGTTATCATCAGCTAATCTCTCAAGCTTATGGGGTGAAGGAAAGGCTCTGTCTTTTCTGGTAATGGCTCTTTCTACCAGAAGTATAGATGCTTCTGTGCTATCCATCATCAAGCTTCAGTAGCTCAGGTCTGCAGGACCACAACCTGGTATTCAGTTACACTTCATCAGGATTTTACAAGGTGAATGATAAAGCTGCTAAGGATGAGGTTTTTTTTGGTTGTAGTGGTTGTAGGCTGCTGTGTGAGGTCATTTTTGTCCCATCGGTTGTTGCTTTGAAACCCTCCACCCATGAGCATAGCTTTAGGACATCCCTATAAGTAAGAATTAATAAGGCTGCTCTGTGTCCTGTGATGTATAATACAGAAAACTGGAATACTGACTTACCTGATAAATTCATTTCTTGGAGTACATCACATGACACTGAGATTTCCTCCTCTATATTGTGGTTCATTGCTTGCTACGAAACTGATGTACTTCCTGTATGGGAGGAGTTATACCTGGGAGGTGACTTCCTGTCTTGTTTTGCCAGTGTCCAATCACCTGTAGGTGGCACATTACCCCTATAACTAAGGATTTATAAGGTCACTCTGTGTCCTGTAATGTATTCCAAGAAATTCATTTTACAGGTAAGTTACAAATCCAGTTTTTGTAATCATAAAGGGATCTTATTCGGCTTTCTTTGTCAGCAGATCAAAACCTAAACAAAACAGACTTTACATTAATAATAGCAAACCCTAAATTGAATGTTCCCCTGTAATGCCACTGGAGACCATTCTTACATAGAACCCTCATATTATACCCCATCCTAACACTGTACAACCAGTACAGTCCAGGTAATTATCTTTATCAGTTATTGGTCTACAGGAAACTTGTATAGATCCCATGACCAATGAGGATGGAGGAGGACTGGAGTAACATGACTGAGGGGATCGTAAAACTCACCCTGGAGATCATCTACCTGCTGACCGGAGAGGTGAGGAGGACTCTGGGAGGGCACATGACATCACTCTTATCTCTATTAGTAAAACACAGACCTGACCGGAGAGGTGAGGAGGATTCTGGGAGGTCGCATGACATCACTCTTATCTCTATTAGTAAAACACAGACCTGACCAGGGAGATGAGGAGGATTATGGGAGGTCACATGACATCACGCTTATCTCTATTGGTAAAACACAGACCTGACCAGGGAGGTGTGGAGGATTCTGGGAGGTCACATGACATCACTCTTATCTCTATTAATAAAACATAGACCTGACCGGAGAGGTGAGGAGGATTCTGGGAGGTCACATGACATCACTCATCTCTAATAATAAAACACAGACCTGACCAGAGAGGTGAGAAGGATTCTGGGAGGTCACATGACATCACTCATCTCTAATAATAAAACACAGACCTGACCAGAGAGGTGAGGAGGATTATGGGATTCTAACATGATATTCCTATTGGTTCTCCAATACAGAGATTTCCTCTTCTGAAGTCAGGTGGTCATATGACCATCACAGTGCCTCCCTGTGACTTCCTAAAACCTGGGAGACACAACATGCAGAAGATTCTAGAAGTCACCAAGAAGATGATGGAGCTGCTGACAGGAGAGGTGAGCGGTGCTGGGAATTCTGGGACATTATCCAGTAACAGACAAGGGATGTGTCTGGATGGTGACTGTATCATTGTGTGTGTCAGGTTCCTATAAGGTGTCAGGATGTCACTGTCTATTTCTCCATGGAGGAGTGGGAGTATTTAGAAGGACACAAGGATCTCTACAAGGACATCATGATGGAGAATCAGCCGCCCCTCACATCACCGGGTAAGAGGAGACTTTATTGTAAAGGAGAGAGCAGTACGGAGGCTCCACCTAGATCCCCCATCATCCGATAAACACATAGAAACAATGTATTCAGTCAGTGTGTGTGTTTCCTACAGATGGATCCAGTAATGGGAACCCACCAGAGAGATGTCCCCATCCTCTGTATTCCCGGGATTCCACACAGAAAGATCACAGCTATGCAAAACATCAGGTAGATGAGTACCAATCGCTGGTAATTATGGTCATTGTATACAATAGTCTGTTTGTTATAATGAATGTTTTATTATATCTTTCAGAGTGGAGACCTCGAGGATGATCATATTGTTGTTAAAGAAGAGTTTAAGAATGAGGAGTATGGAGTGATGGAGGAGTTTTCAGAAGAACACAAGGATGTGATGGAGCCACCTAATGCCTGGAACCCACCAGAGAGATGTCCACATCCTCTGTATTCCCGGGATTCCACACAGGAAGATCACACCATCCCTCACCAATACAAGGTTGGTAGGATGGAGCATCTAGAACATGGACTCATCAATATAAGAAGTGATGTTACAATATTGAAGCTTATGTTTTACAGATGACCTCTTCTATTATTTTCTTGGTTTAGGGTGAAGATCTGAGAGATATAAAAGTTGAGGTTAAAGCAGAAGAAGAAGAGACGTATGTGAGGGATGATCAGCAGTCTATGAAGGAGGATGGAATAACGGGGACATTTATAGAGGAGGACACTCCTACAGAGATCAGCACAGGTAGGTCATTAACACTAAATGTATTCAACCACCCATACTGCTCACTGATTGGTCCAGAGTATGGTGAGGACTGGGTGATATCAGCCTGTAATACCCTGGTCACTTTCCTGAGTTGTATTTCCCATCCTGTATTCCTGTATTTCTCTCGGATAATCTTCCTTCTCTGTGCTGCAGACACAGTTCATATATCTAGGCTGGATTTATGTTGATTCTGGGGTTCAGCTTGTCGTGGAAATTAATGGAGTTTGGAGCATAGAAATTAGCTTAGTGCGCTGAAAACTTTGCTGCACTAAAAAGCGCACTTGTGGATATTAATATGTGCCAAACGCCATTAATCCCTTGTACTGGAAAGTGCAATGTACAGCTCTTTTGTATAAGGTTATCCCAGCGCGCTCAGCAACAAAGGAAGAAACAGACGCACGCTGTGTCATATAGATGCCAACTGAAGGGTCTCTCTGTGTCCTACAGGGCAGAGCTCAGGTTTATTTACAGCCAGAGAACAAAAGGGGGGCTACAGGGGAGTGGCTTCAAGACCACCAATCACATTCATGTATACATTCAAAAGTAGAATAGAAAAGGAGTGAATGCTTACGGAAAAAAAACAGCCGTGTGCAGAGACTCTTAACTGCCATGTGAACAAAGAAACATGGCTGCCACATGGATTCCCATCGACTCGGCCACGCTAATTCACAAGCATACACTCTCATCGTAACCTGTTAGAGTGGATCCTCTATAATATAGTACATAAAAACCATATTTGATAGTGATCATGCTATTGTTCCAGTGAATGGAACTTTATTATAACTGCAAAAGACAATAGCAGCAGTATTTCAATCATATGGATCAAATATGACAGAAAAATGCCATCCATTAATCCTGGTAAAGGGCAGATATTATTAAAACAATAAGAATTCCACATCACAAACATATCTCCGCAGTGAATACCGGGGCCCCGGCTGGCTGATATACATTTGTGCGGTGGAGTTCTCCTTGCACTGCCATAGATCCAGACTGGAACCGCCGATAGGGATGATCAGGCTACAAGTAGCGTGCAGTCTCTATTTCATGGAAGGTTTCCACAATTACAGGTTTTCCTCAATGCCAGTTAAAGCAATATTCGCTGTGCATAGTGATTACCGGTAAACTGACGCTAGAAAACATAATGGCAATTTAACTAAAAATATATCCTAAAGAAATGACCACATACATATTAATAAAATTTCCACAACGAGCTGGTAGCAAAATGTTGATTTTCTCCATAGGCGTTGATTGACTTAGGCATCTGGGACACGTGCTTAAGTCTTTTGGCCCATACACGGATCTACGAGATGTCTGACAGAACAATTCTCCCGGGGGTGGAGGGATATGTCTGTATAGTCTCTGACCTCTGGTGGGGCTCAGCACCGCTGTTATTCATAACTAAATCATGGCCCAAATCAGAGAGTGCAGTATGTCTTGTGTTGGGAATATGGCAATGAGCGATAGAGGGGGTGGGGACACTCATCCTATAATCCCCTCATCACTGTCACTCCTATAAAAGACAGTTCTCGTTGTGTCCTCACTCTCTGACAAAGGTCCATGAATAAAGAAATGCACTGGTAGGAGATCCAGGGGACCAAGTTACTAATTACCTTGAGGGTGGAATTGTAAGATCCTCGGAGACAAAGCTGCCTTATGTGGGCAGAGTCCTGGTTTAGGGAAACCAATCTGCTGTCGTCTAGTAATAATATTTTTATTTCTATTTTAGCACATGGATGGGAGATGAGGAAAACCTCAGAGGATTGTCTCACTTTGTCTCCAGACTATAAAGTAGAAGATGAGGACATCACACAGTATAGTCCAGGAGAAAACCCGGCTACCTCAAATGTCTATCCGGCGCCACACAGTATAGATGAACCATCGTATTCCTCTTATCCTGAGGAACCTCAGACTGTCAGGGTCGGTGCCGGACCATCGTATTCCTCTTATCCTGAGGAACCTCAGACTGTCAGGGTCGGTGCCGGACCATCGCATTCCTCTTATCCTGAGGAACCTCAGACTGTGAGGGACAGTGCTGGACCATTGTATTCCTCTTATCCTGAGGAACCTCAGACTGTGAGGGACAGTGCTGGACCATTGTATTCCTCTTATCCTGAGGAACCTCAGACTGTGATGGACTGTGCCGGACCATCGTCTTCCTCTTATCCTGGGGAACCTCAGACTGTGAGGGATGGTGCTGGACCATCGACTTCCTCTTATCCTGGGGAACCTCAGACTGTGAGGGGCAATGCCGGACCATTGTATTCCTCTTATCCTGGGGAACATCAGATTGTGAGGGACTGTGCCATCCTTCCAACAGACAAGAAGTTTTCCTGTACTGAGTGTGGGAAGGGTTTCCATTTTAAAGCCCATCTTAATGTGCATAAAAGATCTCACACGGGGGAGAAGCTGTATTTATGTTCTGAGTGCAGGAAATGTTTTCTAAAAAAATCAGAACTTGTCAAACATCAGAGATCTCACACGGGGGAGAAGCCTTTTTTCTGTCCCGAGTGTGGGAAATGTTTTTCACAAAAGTACAATCTTTACACACATCAGAGATCTCACACGTGGGAGAAGCAGTATTCCTGTCCTGAGTGTGGTAAGTGTTTTTCAGATAAGTCCAGTCTTTGCAGACATCAAAGATGTCACACAGGAGAGCAGCCATATACCTGTCTTGAGTGCGGGAAATGTTTTTCACAGAAGTCCAATCTTTCCGCACATCGGAGATCTCATACGGGGGAGAAGCCACATGTTTGCCCTGAGTGTGGGAAATGTTTTACACAGAAGTCCAGTCTTTGCAAACATCAGAGATCTCACACAGGGGAGAAGCCATATTCCTGTTCTGAGTGCGTGAAATGTTTTTCAGACAAGTCCAGTCTTTACAAACATCAGAGATCTCACACGGGGGAGAAGCCATATTCCTGTCCTGAGTGCAGGAAATGTTTTTCTGATAAGTCTCATCTTTACAGACATCAGAGATCTCATGTGGGAGAGAAACAACTTTCCTATCCTGAGTGAGGGCATTGCTACTCCCTGAAGTGTCCTGTCTTCCTCTACATCAGGGATCCCACACAACCCTCGAGGTATATGAGTGTTTTGAGTGCGGGAAATGTCTTCTATATGAACTGGACATCACAGCTTCTCATGTGGGGAAGAAGCACACCCTGATATACACCTCAGATATACTCCATGGCTGACCTTATTCATGTAAGAAAGCATTCATAAGACGATCAGAGATCACCAAAGCTATCCATGAACTGTTGTACTGTGTTGGCCAGTGATGGCAGTAGAAAAAAGTAATTACCTTTTTGTTGGTAATTTTTTTGTGATGTAAGCTTCGCAAACACTTAGTGGTTTATTAAAAGAAAAAAAGTTGAACAAATGTGACAAGCATTCATACAGCTGTGATGAATTTTGACCTTATTGCATTTTGTACAGTGATTTCCTATGATCACTGGCTCCATCTAGTGGCCATAATGTGGTATTGTACAACGCAGAGCACCCTTGTGCCTCTATTTGTAAACCCAGGCACATAATGGAATAACACTTACAAACATTCAATGATAACAGCACATAGATTGGGAATGGAATTATGCAGTAAAGGGCATGGTCTGACGCGTTTCGTCACACCTGACTTTTTCAAAGGATATGGCAATATCCTACAAACCTCAATTGGATGTTTGTAAGTGTAATTCCTTTTTTAATAAACTGTGTATTAGCGGATTTACACTATGTCTGTGTTGTTTGGATTATCCCTGCATGTGAATGGTTGATTGGGAGATCCAGCCTTCTTTATCCTTACTACACGGCCATATATTGAAGCATCCATGGACGCAGCCTATGTCGGGGTGACCTATGATATACAACGTGAGCCTTTATGACCCAATTGCTATATGGTACTTTGGTTCTAAAACATCTGGTGAGCGCAAATTGATTATTTTTATCCCGAAGGTGTGGGGCCCTATCTACTTTCTTTTATCACTCACACATCACCTCCTTGGACAGTCAATTTCACTTCTTCACTTGGGACTCACCTTTATTTATTTATTTTGTACATTTCTCATGGACTGTTTATATACGTGTCAGCGCTGCACTATATTTTTTTCACTCGATTTCAAACAACTTTATGTCAGTTGATTGTGCTAGCAGCTTTATTTCAGTTGTTTAATGTTAGCACAGTTTAATTTTTTTATTCCACAAAACTGTGGAGAGTCCCAGAAGTGCAGTCCAAGCTGGTGAGGTGGCTAGCACTAATTGCTTCCGCAGCCACCTAGAATTCAAGCACAGGCCCATAGCGCACATAGTGTCTTCCCAGATATGCTTGCAAATCCTGATGGGCAGTCTCCAGATTTAACAGCACCTGTCTGGGGTTCAGGTGAAAACTGTGTACTTCACAACCCTTCTTGACTTTTTTGGAGCTGTTTTTTTTTTACCTAAGACCTCTACAATTTAATTGTGGACCAAACTAAGCTGTTTGCCAACCAGTTCATTGCCCAAACCAAATTCATACATTGCCAGACTATTAGTGTGGAAATTTATCACAGTTTCTGGATTTAAAATGTAAGCGTAGGGTGGTAAGGTGGTGTAAGCTTCTATGCCAGGGGTGTCAAACTCCATTTCATCGCGGGCCGCATCAGCATTATGGTTGCCCTCAAAGGGCTGGTTATATCTGTAAGATTAGATGTCCAGAGCACCCCATGCCCCCTTACATAAAATGTCAAGAGCCCCACCACCATCAGAAGTCAAGAGTCACCCACTCTTCTTTACATAACAATGTACCCCCTTACCTTGTGCTGCTGCTAGGAAGAAGATGCGGGTGGATCTGGGAAGAAGTGCAGGGTCTGGAGGAGAACCAGGAGAGCTAGAGTCAGCTTCTAGTGTCTGGTGAATGCTCAGACCAGGGGAGGCAAAGGAAAGGTGGTGGTGCGGCTGCACAGAGAGGTGCAGGATCTGTAGGAGGAGTTCTGCTCTCCTCTCTGCTGCGAACTGCTAAGAAGAGGGGGGGCAAAGATGAGCCTTTCTGCAGCTGCACAGAGGAGTGCAGGATCTGGCAAAGGAGTTCTGTCCTCTTTGCTGCTGACTACAGAGACAAGGGGGGTGCCGCAGCTGCAGGAGAGGTGCGAGGGCCACATGAAATGGCCTGGGGGGCCGCATTCGGTCCGCGGGCCTTGTGTTTGACACCTGTGTTCTATGCTTTGGCATTAACGTTTTTCACTTTTTGCTGACTGAGATTTCTTCAACCACATCGATTGATATGAATGGAGGAGTCTGTTAGGCTATTTTTTCTTTCATGTATGCCCAGCATTAGGAGTGTGGGGTTGTCAACGAGTAGTAACTCCTATGCTTTGGCATTGGCTTTTTTCTGGCCGAGATTTCTTCATCCACATTGATCAGTGTGAATGGATAAATCTGTTAGGCTCTTTTTGTTTTCGTTCAGCCCACAGGCTGCATGAAAAAAAGAACATTTCGTTATGACTAGAGTTGAGCGGACACTTGTTGAAAAAAAAGTCCGGGTCCGTATCCCGGACTTTTTCCCAACTTTACCCGGACACAGAACCCCATTGAAGTCAATGGGGACCCGAACTTTCAGGCACTAAAATGGCTCTAAAACACCAAAGGAAAGGGCTAGAGTGCTGCAAATGGCAGCAAAACGTAGTTAAGAGCATGGTAAGTGCTCTGCAAACAAATGTGGATAGGGAAATAACTTAAAACAACAAAAAAAACCAGAAAAATAAAACAATGATCTTCATCTCTGAAGGACGAGGCCCATATGGAGTAGGAGGGAGGTTAAGGTGGTGGTGGATGTGGCGGTGTCATAGGCGTGCGCACAGGGTGTGCCGGGTGTACCTGGGCACACCCTAATCACCTAGGGCACATTAG
The DNA here is from genome assembly GCF_965119305.1 of Pelophylax lessonae. Taxonomy (NCBI): domain Eukaryota; kingdom Metazoa; phylum Chordata; class Amphibia; order Anura; family Ranidae; genus Pelophylax; species Pelophylax lessonae. The sequence continues at coordinate 748,477,249 of NC_138769.1, read as the reverse complement.
CATTATCGCTCTGTTTGCCAGTGAGGAGGTGGGAAAGATCTCCCTCGGACCTGCTCTGCTCTATTTCACTTTGCCAGCAGGGAGAGTAATGTATCGGGGCCATGTACATGTAGGCAAACACATGCATGTGTATTTAAACTTTGGGGTGCACACCCTAATGCAATAGGCTGCACACACCTATGGGCAGTGTCGGTGGAAGCGGCGGTGGAGGAGGACGAGGTAGCCAACACTGCTTTTTTTTCAGAAATTTTAAATGAGGGTACACCCCAAAAGAGTGAGAAAGAGCAAAAATAGAACAATGGCTGGGTAAGGTCGGTATCCATCGCTATTCTGCACAAGGTACGGAAAAGTCCCGTGGGTTCCATGCCTGGTTCATTTTAATGAACGTGAGCTTGTCCACATTGTCTCTGGACAGGCGGCTGCGCTTGTCTGTGATAACGCCCCCAGCCGTGCTAAATACCCATTCAGATAATACACTGGCTGCAGGGCATGCCAGCACCTCCAAGGCGTAAAGGGCAAGCTCAGGCCATGTGCCCAATTTGGAGACCCAGAAGTTGAAGGGGGCAGACCCGTCATTCACTACATGTAGGCGTGTGCACACATACTGCTCCACCATGTTGGTGAAATGCTGCCTCCTGCTAAGACATTCCATATGAGCTGCTGGTGCTTCTGTTTGTTGTGGCGTGCTGACAAAGCTTTTCCACATTTCGGCCATGCTAACCCTGCCTTCTGAGGTGCCCTGGTTGCGTTGGCGACCTCTTCCTCCTCCTCCTCCTCTGCCTTGTGCTTCCACTGTGGCCCCGCTGTCAGGTGGGAATGCCAGCAGCATCGCGTCTACCAGCGTGCGCTTGTACTCGCGCATCTTGCGATCACGCTCCAGTGAGTGAATTAAGGACGGTACGTTGTCCTTGTAATGGGGATCCAGCAGCGTGGCCACCCAGTAATCAGCACAAGTTAGAATGTGGGCAACTCGGCGGTCATTGTGGACACACTGCAGCATGTAATCGCTCATGTGTGCCAGGCTGCCCAGAGGCAACGAAAGGCTGTCCTCTGTGGGAGGTGTATGGTCTGTGTCCTCTGTATCCCCCCAGCCACGCACCAGTGATGGCCATGAGCTGGCCTGGGTGCCACCCTGCTGTGAACATGGTTCCATCTCCTCCTCCATCTCCTCCTCCTCATCCTCCAGAACTGTGCCCCTGCTGGACAATTGTGTCCCTGGCGTTTGTGTGTGCAGGATCCCACCCTCGGAGCCCCTTGCGAATGACTGCCCTGAAAGCCTTGGAAATGTTACCTCTTCATCCTCCTCCTCATCCTGTGCCACATCCTCTTCCATCATTGCCCGAATAGTTTTTTCAAGGAGGCATAGAAGTGGGATAGTTAAGCTGACAACGGCATCCTCGGCACTGGCCATGTTGGTGGAGTACTCAAAACAGCGCAACAAGGCACACAGGTCTCGCATGGAGGCCCAGTTATTGGTGGTGAAGTGGTGCTGTTCCACAGAGCGACTCACGCGTGTGTGCTGCAGCTGAAACTCCATTATGGCCTGCTGCTGCTCGCACAGTCTTTGCAGCATGTGCAAGGTGGAGTTCCACCTTGTGGGCACGTCACATATGAGGCGGTGAGCGGGAAGGCCGAAGTTACGCTGCAGCGCTGACAGGCGAGCAGCAGCAGGGTGAGAACGCCGAAAGTGCGCACAGACGGCCCACACTTTCTGCAGCAGCTCTGACATATTGGGATAATTTTTAAGGAACCTCTGCACCACCAAATTCAGCACATGCGCCAGGCAAGGGATGTGCGTCAAACCGGCTAGGCCCAGAGCTGCTATGAGATTTCGCCCGTTATAGCACACCACCAGGCCGGGCTTGAGGCTCGCTGGCAGCAACCACTCATTTGTCTGCTGTTCCATGCTCCTCCACAACTCCTGCGCGGTGTGTGGTTTTTCCCCCAAACAGGCAAGTTTTAAAACTGCCTGCTGTCGTTTACCTCTGGCCGTGCTGAAGTTGGTGGTAAAGGTGTTACGCTGACCAGATGAGGAGGCGGTAGAGGATGAGGAAGCGGAGTAGGAGGAGTTAGGAACAGGAGGCAAACTGAAGCGCCCTGCAATCCTCGGTGGTGGAAGGACATGCGCCAAATTGCTATCCGCCTCAGGCCCATCCGCCACTGCATTTACCCAGTGTGCCGTTAGGGAGATATAACGCCCCTGACCGTGCTTACTGGTCCACGAATCGGTAGTTAGGTGGACCTTGGCACAGATGGCGTTGCGCAGTGCACACCTGATTTTTTCCCCCACTTGGTTGTGCAGGGAAGGGATGGCTTGCCTGGAAAAGTAGTGGCGGCTGGGCACGACGTACTGTGGGACAGCCACCGACATAAGGTTTTTAAAACTGTGCGTCTCCACCAGACGGAATGACAGCATTTCAAAGGCCAAGAATTTTGAAATGCTGGCATTCAGGGCCAGGGATCGCGGGTGGGTAGGGGGGTACTTCCTCTTCCTCTCAAGTGTTTGGGAGATGGAAAGCTGAACGCTGTCCACGGGACATTGTGGAGATGGTTGGTGACCCAGGTGGTGGTGTTGCTGACAGATCGTCTGTTTGCGGGGTGGCAGGTGCTGGTATCACTACAGATATGGATGGAGCGGCCGAGACTGCAGCAGAAGAGGAAGGAGGATGAGCCAGAGACGTTTCTTGGTTTTGAAGGTGTCTACTCCACTGCAGCTCATGCTTTGCACTTAGATGCCTGATCATGCAGGTTGTGCTCAGGTTGAGAAGGTTTATGCCTCGCTTCAGGCTCTGATTGCACAGGGTGCAAACCACTCATGTCCTGTCATCAGCACATTTTCTGAAGAACTTCCACGCTAGAGAACTCCTTTGAGCTGGCTTTGCTGCGCTCGTTCCCTTGCTGCGTTGGGCAGTAGCAGGCGTAGTGTCTAGGGCACGGCCGCTCCGCTTCTGCACCCTGCTCCCTCTTCTGCTGTGCTGGTGGCTCTGTGCGACCACCGCCTCTTCCTCCAAACTACTCAGGTCACCTGCATGACCTTCATTCCATGTGGGGTCGAGGACCTCATCGTCCTCCACATGATCTTCCACCCAGTCTTCACCCCTGCCGTCCTTGTTGGTCTCCACAATTCTGAACGCCGCAGCAGTTGGCACCTGCGTTTCGTCATCATCGGAGACGTGCTGCGATGGTCCTTGCATGTACTCATCTTGAGAAATAAGTGGTTGGGCATCGCTGCACTCAATCTCTTCCACTTCTGGGGCAGGGCTAGGTGGATGGCCCTGGGAAACCCTGTTGACAGAGTCCTCAAAAAGAAGAAGAGACTGCTGTATGACTTGGGGCTCAGACTGCTTGCCTGATTTGCAAGGGGGTGAGGTGAAAGACGGTTGAACATCGGCTGCAGGTGCCAACTCTGACCTTTCTGCAGTAGACTGGGTGGGAGACAATGTGAAGGAACTGGAGGCACTGTCAGCATCAAACCAATTTACTATCGCCTCTACTTGTTCTGGCCTCATCACTTCTAGAGGCGCATGATGCCCTACCAAATACTGCTGCAGGTTTTGTCGTCTACTCACACTTGAGGAAGGTGTTTCACTTGTGCGTGTAGCTGGCACAGATCGACCACGTCCTCTCCTTGCAACAGGAGCTCTACCAGCAGCACCACGACCCAGGCCACGGCCCCTATTTGACGGTCTCCTCATATTTCTGTAATTTATGATCTTTCCCTAGAAAGGTGTTTATTGAATAGCGGAACAAAACAACAACAGTATCGCACGGGTGTATCTCACAGTCAAATATGCAAACTATGCCGCAACTTAATGTTTTTTACCCCAAAAGGGTGTATATTGAATAGCGGAATAGGAAAAAGGATAAAAAATGGTGTATCTCACACGTACAAACACAGACTAGGCCCTGATTAAAATTTTTTGTACCCTAAAGGGAGGATGAGGAAGAGGAGTAGGAGGAGTTGGGAACAGGAGGCAAACTGAAGCGCCCTGCAATCCTTGGCGGTGGAAGGAGATGCGCCAAACAAATTTAAAAGGTGTATCTCACACGTACCGATACAGACTATGCTGTAATTTAATTTTTTACACTCAAACAGGGTGTATATTGAATAGCGGAATAGGACAAATTTTACAAAACGGTGTATCTCACACGTACAAACACAAACTAGGCCCCGATTACAATTTTTTGTACCCTAAAGGCAGGATGAGGAAGAGGAGTAGGAGGAGTTGGGAACAGGAGGCAAACTGAAGCGCCCTGCAATCCTCGGCGGTGGAAGGAGATGCGCCAAACAAATTTAAAAAGGTGTATCTCACATGTACCGATACAGACTATCCCGCAATTTAATTTTTTACACTCAAACAGGGTGTATATTGAATAGCGGAATAGGAAAAATTTTACAAAACGGTGGTGTATCTCACACGTACAAACCCAGACTAGGCCCCGATTAATATTTTTTGTACCCCCAAAGGCAGGATGAGGAGTAGGAGGAGTTCGGAACAGGCAGGAGGCAGACTGAAGCACTCTCAAATCCTCGGCAGTATGAGATGCGCCCCAAAAATTGGAAAGGTGTATCTCACACGTACCAACACAGACTATCCCGCAATTTAATTGTTTTTACTCAAAGGTGTAGATTGAATAGCGGAATAGAAAATATGATATCAAAAGGTGTATGTATCTCACACGTACCGACACAGACTATCCCGCAATTTAATTGTTTTTACCCAAAGGTGTAGATTGAATAGCGGAATAGAAAATATGATATCAAAAGGTGTATGTATCTCACACGTACCGACACAGACTATCCCGCAATTTAATTGTTTTTACCCAAAGGTGTAGATTAAATAGCGGAATAGAAAATATTATCAAAAAAAAAGGTGTATGTATCTCACACGTAGAGACCCAGACTAGGCCCAAATTACTATTTTTTGTACCCCCAAAGGCAGGATGAGGAGTAGGAGGAGTTCGGAACAGGCAGCACCCTCAAATCCTCGGAAGTATGAGATGCACCCCAAAAATTGGAAAGGTGTATCTCACACGTACCGACACAGACTATCCCGCAATTTAATTGTTTATACCCAAAGGTGTAGATTGAATAGCGGAATAGAAAATATGATATCAAAAGGTGTATGTATCTCACACGTAGAGACCCAGACTAGGCCCAAATTACTATTTTTTGTACCCCCAAAGGCAGGATGAGGAGTAGGAGGAGTTCGGAACAGGCAGCACCCTCAAATCCTCGGCAGTATGAGATGCACCCCAAAAATTGGAAAGGTGTATCTCACACGTACCGACACAGACTATCCCGCAATTTAATTGTTTATACCCAAAGGTTTAGATTGAATAGCGGAATAGAAAATATGATATCAAAAGGTGTATGTATCTCACACGTAGAGACCCAGACTAGGCCCAAATTACTATTTTTTGTACCCCCAAAGGCAGGATGAGGAGTAGGAGGAGTTCGGAACAGGCAGCACCCTCAAATCCTCGGCAGTATGAGATGCGCCCCAAAAATTGGAAAGGTGTATCTCACACGTACCGACACAGACTATCCCGCAATTTAATTGTTTATACCCAAAGGTGTAGATTGAATAGCGGAATAGAAAATATGATATAAAATTGGTGATTTATCAATAGCACATGTGAACAGTAGTGTCTTATATCAGTCAGCTCTGCTGCAGGCTATGGAGGGAAAAAAAAAAAATTCCCCTTTTAAGTTTGTAATTTTTAACTAGATTAGTACAGACTATGCCACAATTTAATTTTTTTTAACCCAAGGGTGTATATTGAATAGTTGAATAGAAAAAAGTGTATAACTTTTGAAATCACTCAATAATAGCACATGTGAACACAGCAGTGTATTATCACAGTCAGCACAGCAGCACTGAAGGAAAAATGCTGCACACAACTGACTGATAAAAAATACTTTTCTCCCTCCTCCTCAGTGGGCAAAAAGATTGTGTTCACATCACCCCACACACAGCAAAATCGATGTGGACCACTGACACCTGCCTATCTCCAGACTCTCCCTAAAAGGATCGATAAGATCGGTCACTGCCGGCACTGCAAACCTCCCCCACACTGCAAAATCGATTGTAGTAGAACACTGACCCTAAATATCTCCAGCCTCTCCCTAAAAGGATTGATAAGATCGGTTACTGCCGGCACTGTAAACCCCCCCCCACACAGCAAAATCGATTGTAGAACACTGACCCTAAATATCTCCAGCCTCGCCCTAAAATGCCTATATCTCGCCCTGCCTGCAGCACTCCGACCTGTCCCTCAATTCTATTTCGGACACAATATGATTTTTTTGCCTGTCTGTCCCTAATCAGCAGCCAGCATGTATGATGTGTACTCTGTCCCTGTACTACAGCAGAATGACGCAGCGGCGCTCGGTCTCGAACTTATAAAGACTTGGTCACATGCTTCAGATGGCCAATCACAGCTACTAATACATTTGTAGGCATGGCTGGGATGGCTTAAGGCACACTAGTTAAATGCTTGTTGATTGGCTGTTGAAAGCCCGCCATGAAAAGCGCGCCAATACATACAAAACCCGGAAATAAAATGACCGAACACGGATTTTTACCCGAACATACAGTAAAGTTTTCGGGTCCGTGTTCAGATAACAAAAATCCAATTATTCGGTACGAACACGAATAATACAGTCCGTGTTCGCTCAACCCTAGTTATGACATTTATATATATTTCAGAGACTTTTATCATTAAAAATAACATTAAACTCTTAATCTCCAACATAGAGCACTATAAGGTTATGTCCACCAAAGGGTATATAGACTATACATTTGTTTCAGTGAACTTATATTTACCTTAGAGGCTGTTCTAGATGGTTTACATGTAGAGAATGTGGTAAAAAAAATGCAGCATATAGCCGCACCATGTAGTCCTCTTCATGAGATCTGTAAACATAGCAATTTAGAATACAATATATAATCATCACACCTACAGGCTTATATTTCCAATTGCAGAGAACAATTACAGCCTTAAATAAAAGCAAACCCTAAACATCAAGAGCCCATGCTCATGGCTTTACAAATTCCAGTAGGCAATAGCCCAGTATTTTCTGTACATTAGCTAAGTAGATTGAATGTCTTTCAAGTATCTGTAAAACAAAGACCCACATAATCTGTTTACTAATGTGTCACCAATTATGACAGACCATGACTGATCATTGAAAAAAATAGAATCTCTACCTAGAGCAGCTTGCCACCTTTGCCATCCAAATGATTCTCAGATCCAGCCAAATGAAAGAGAGAGAGAATGCCAGCTGGGTGCCGCCTCGCATAAATAAGGTCCCCCTAATGAACCGCACCTGACGGCATTGGCCAGCTAGCGATCCGGCCACTTCCAAGATGTCCCCCATTTCCCCCTGGGAATAGTGTGCATGCATGCGCACATGCCCAGATAACATAAACTGGCCCAGGAAGGACTGGTGTCCTTTAGCAATCCCTGGGCGCGAAGGTGAGCATTTTCTTTAGAACAATCACACAAACATCGCCCAGATCATGTAATGACGGTGTCCTGTGCCCAGTGAACTGAGCACAGCTCTGGCGCCTGGCTCCATCTAGCTGACAATCCCACTCCCCATCCTGCTCCTTCTGAACAATAATACATAAGCAATAACAATCCTCAAAATAGCATTTCACCTAGCAACATTTAACGACTTCCCGTCCGCACTAGAGCCGAAAGACGGCTACAGTGCAGATCTTAATTGCCAGGAGGGCGTCCACGTACGTCCTCCCGTGCATGAGCTGCCTGTGCGCTCCCTGCGGAGGGTGATCAGTTAGTCCATGAGACTCAGCTGATCACAGATCTCATCTCCTTTCCCACTGGAGCACCTGCTTATCAAAATCACCTTTTGGGGTCCTCCTGAAAATGGTCTAGTGCCATAAACTTCCTAACTGATACAGCATAATTGTGTTTTAGTCCTATAGAATACCCAATCAGGGTATTAAGTTTAGACACATAGTATATATAATCATGCATAAGCTTCCAGTATAAGCGTTTAATTTTTCCAGTGTAAAATGATCCACAGGTATATGTCATGAGATAAACTACACCTGTTGTGGCCCAAATTACATGGAATCTGGGCTTGGAATTTTCACCATTAGGGAAAACACAAGTTATGCTTTCCCCAATAAATAAACATTTGGAGCATCCACCGAATTTAAAGGTACCCCAAGGACCTTCTTCTTTGATTTGGTACAAGTCTATCTCTTAAAGACCTGCTCCGTCTATACACCGCTTCGGGGAATAATTTCCTACAATTTGCCTACAATGTCATCTGTGCTCCCTATGATGGTGACAGTAAGTATTAATGAACTTGACTGTATCATCTGACTTTCCATCCGATATCCTACGTTTGAATAGGAGTTCAGAATGTGGTCGTCCGCAGGCCCTTTATTGGATTTTTTTAGGCATGTTTTTGCTGTACCCACGCCTTAAAAGGTAATCTCAAAGGGCTAGGGCCTCTCTTTAAATGTCCTGAGGACCAGAAAAATTATGTTTAAAGCGGAGATACTGCCTGTATGGGATAATTCTTATCAATGTTGTGGGATTGGCACTATGGGATCTAAAAATAGTATTGCCTGCAGTCTCTTTCCTAAATAAAGACATGTGGAGACCGCCATCTGCATCAATAGCGATATTAAGATCCAGAAAAGCAATATGATTAAACCCAGAATGTGTAAAATAGAGGTTGAAGTTGTTGTCCTCCAATATATTGAGAAATGTGTACAGTTCTGTTTTGGGACTCGTCCACACCATGACGATGTCATCAATGCACCTGTGCCATAACAAAATGTTTAGGTTTACAAGTACTCCCTGGAAAATAGCTGGCGCTCTCACCCGCCCGCCCCCCCCCCCTCCAGGTAGAGGTTGGAATAGGAGGGAGAGCAACATGTCCCCATTGCCACTAGTGATGGACGAACATCGGACGGGGCGGTTCGCGAACGCGATCCGCAAACTTTCTCAAATGTTCGTGAACCGCAAGTTCGCGGTGGACCCCATTCACTTTAATGGCAGAAGAACATTACAAAACCTCCTCCTTTTTTTTTTTTCAGCCAAAAAATGTATTTATTTTTTTTCTAAATCAGCCAGAACTGACAGCAGCCAGTAAATACATGTCAAATACATATAGGGTCTATTCAGACATCTGTAAAATGGGTCTGCATCCATTCTACAATTTAGCGGAACGTTTACAGACCCATTGATTTTCAATGTCAATCTGAAAAATTAGGCATTCACAGGATAAAGAAGTAAGGGTCGGCCAGTACAGGCCCCAAAAATTAGCCCACAGGCGTTCACCTGACAGCAAAGAACTTTGTATTCTGTGGCTGGAGGTACATTAGGCATTCACAGGATACAGAAGTAAGTGTTGGCCAGTACAGGCCCCAAACATTAGCCCACAGGCGTTCACCTGACAGCAAAGAACTTGGTTTTCTGTGGCTGGAGGTACATTAGGCCAGTGTTTCTCAACTTTGGTCCTCAGGGCACACTAACAGGCCAGATTTTAACTATTATCTTGGGGAGATGCAGACTAGAATACTGCAATCACTGAGCAGCAAATTATATCACCTGTGATGTATTTCAGTTTTCTTGCAAACCTGGCCTGTTAGTGTGCCCCGAGGACCAGAGTTGAGAAACACTGCATTAGGCATTCACAGGATACAGAAGTAAGTGTTGGCCAGTACAGGCCCCAAACATTAGCCCACAGGCGTTCACCTGACAGCAAAGAACTTTGTATTCTGTGGTTGGAGGTTGCTGTGTGGAACAGGGACAGACTGTATAGTGACACAAGTCGCTAGCTAATAGGTCCACAAAAGTCTTTTGTCAGTGTAGGGAGAGGTTGCTGTGTGGAGCTGGGACAGACTGTAGCAGTTAGGCATTCAACGTACATAAAAGGCCTTTTATGCCGCTGTATTTACCTAAGACCGGGACCAAGAATTGTTATGGGTGGTGGCGGATATTTGTGGCTTGTCATGAGGAATTTGAATCAAACATGGTCTACTGGTCACATGTGTTGAATTCCTCAGAGATCCATGCCTCATTCAGTTTTAGAAATGTGAGGTAGTCAATACCAGTGGCGGCTGGTGCTCAAAATTTTGGGGGGGGGGGGGGGGGCGGCGCAAAAAGAAAAATGTAATAGGTATTGCTTCGCGGCAAAAAACACGGTAAAAAAATTGCATGACTTTGAGGTCATGGTACAGGCATGGCACAGGTGATGGTATAGGCATGGCACATGTGATGGTATAGGCATGGCACAGGTGATGGTACAGGCATGGCACAGGTGTTGGCACAGGTGATGGCACAGGCATGGCACAGGTGATGGTATAGGCATGGCACAGGTGATGGTATAGGCATGGCACAGGCATGGCACAGGTGATGGTATAGGCATGGCACATGTGATGGTATAGGCATGGCACAGGTGATGGCACAGGTGATGGCATAGGCATGGCACAGGTGATGGCATAGGCATGGCACAGGTGATGGCACAGGTGATGGCATAGGCATGGCACAGGTGATGGCATAGGGATGGCACAGGTGATGGCATAGGCATGGCACAGGTGATGGCACAGGTGATGGTACAGGCATGGCACAGGTGAGGGCACAGGTCGGCTTCAATCACTTACCTTCTGACGGCGGCGGGATTCCGGGAACTGAGACGAGCAGCGCCGTGGACGTCCTCCTCTTCAGTCTTCTGTCTTCCGGTCCGGGCGGCGGGAAGGAGATCGGGCGGTGACGGTGCGTGACTGACGCACGCACCGGCACCGCCCCCATTGCGAGTCAGCGATGTCCTGGATGATGATTGGTCCAGGCTGGAGACTGGACCAATCACAGCCAGGATATCACGAAGGTGGGGGTGGCTCAGCACTTTTTCCTGTGCCCAGGTTATGCCCCCAGAAGGCAGCCAATCAGCGCCTCTTCTGGGTCGTAAACCCCCCCCCCCCTATAGCCACCAGGCCCAGCGCATAGGCCTGCGAACACGATTTTTTTTTTTCAAAACTTTATTTGTTCTTTTTGTCATTTTTTTTTTCCTATTTTTTTTTCTTTTTTTTTAGGGGGGGGCGGCGCTCTGGCTCCCCCTATGCACGGGCCGCCACTGGTCAATACTGTCGTGAGCTAGGCGAGTGAGCTTATCGGTCACGATCCCCCGTGCTGCGCTGAACGTCCTTTTCGGACAGGACACTGGACGAGGGGCAAGCCAACAGTTCCATTGCAAATTGTGCAAGCTCTGGCCAAAGGTCAAGCCTGCCCATCCAGTAGTCCAGGGGTTCATCACTTCTCAGAGCGTTCACATTGGCCATTAACACGATGTAGTCGGACACCTGTCGGTCTATGCGTTCCCTGATGCTGGAGCCTTTGCAGTTAACGCATTAGTCGCGGTAAGCCCAACACTCACCTAGGGATGATCCGCTGGACGGATGGAAAAGGGGGTTTCCATACGTCCAGATTTGACTAATCGGATCGGATGTCAGTGGACATGTCTCCGCTGACATCTGATGCCCCATAAACATGCATGGGGGGACCATTCAGATCCGCAACAAAAAACAGACAGGCGGATCTGAACGGTCCGCCTGTGTGAAAGGGGCCTAAGAAGGCACCTGGACTCCCATCACCGAGCCCAGTGGGAGCTCAGGTCAGAACCCACAAAGCCACACTCCAGGCTCTCACCATCCAGCCTCTTCTCCTTTTCCTTCTCCTTCTCCTCTCTCCTCACAATTGTCCTCCACTCCACCTTCCATCATGCCATCCTCACGTTTTTCTAGAAAAAGGCAGGCTTCCGTGGCCCAAATGTTTGAGCGTAAAAAAATTATGACGCCGGATAACCCTCTTGCATAACGGTTGACTAATGGCTTGTCTGAACCGATAGCCCACCAACTACTGCCATATAAACTGGTGGACTCGGAGGCCTTTCAAAAATTTGTGGCCACACCACTATGGAAGGTCCCAGGAAGGGAATATTTCTCTCAGAAGAGCATCCCAGTGCTATATGGCCATGTTCAGCAGCAAGTGAATGTATCTCTGGCACACAGTGTCGGTTCCAAGATACATCTGACCACAGAAATGTGGTCTAGCAAACACGGGCAGGGAAGGTATATAACTTTTACTGCACACTGGGTGAACCTTCTGACGGCCATCAAGCATGTAACCCGTGGCACCCGTGTAGATTTGGTTTTACCGCCACAGATTGCATGCAGGCCTGCATCTTCTTCTCCTCCTACTCCATCCTCCCTCTCCTCCTCGGCTTACTCCTCCTTTTCCACTGCTACCGTCTCTTCCGCTGCGCCGCCCAAGATCCCCAGAACCTATTCGGCATGCCAGGTGAGACGTTGCCATGCTGTGCTGTGTCAGTTGTGCCTGGAAGCCAAGACCCACACTGGTCCTGCACTCCTTTCAGCTTTGCGTTCACAGGCAGATCAGTGGCTAACACCACTCAATTTGACAGTTGGTAAAGCGGTGAGCGACAACGGTGCCAATCTGCTGAGCGCGCTGAAACAAGGCAAAATTACACACATGCCATGAATGGCACACGTCCTGAACTTGGTCATGCAGCAATTCGTTGTCAAATACCCTGAGGTTCAGGACGTCTTGCGGCAGGCCAGGAAAATCTCGGGCCATTTCAGAAGATCTTACACAGCCATGGCTCACCTTGCTGACATTCAGCGGCGACACAACCTGCCCGTCAGACGTCTTATTTGTGACTGCCCGACGTGAGGGAACTCAACCTTGTATATACTTGATAGGCTGCTCCAGCAGAAACGTGCAGTTAACAACTACCTGTACAAACTCTGCTGCAGGACAGGTTCTGGGGAGCTTGGGTTTTTTTCATTGCGCCAGTGGCTGCTCATGCGCGACGCATGCAGACTTCTGCGGCCGTTTGATGAGATCACCAAACTGGTCAGTCACAGCCAGGGCGCCATGAGTGACATCGTACCTTACGCCTTCTTTCTGGAGCGTGCATTGCGTTGTGTCATTGATTAAGCCGTCGAGGAGCAGGAGCAGGAAGATGAGGAAGTCGCAATGCCGGATGAATATAGAAAGCATATTATAGTGGATTTGTATTGTGCAGCATTGTGACTGGTGAGCAGTTGTGCAGTGATACTACAACTACAAAGAGTGATAAACGCAATTAGAAAAAAGTATTATAACTGGTGTGATAGACCAGTGGCCCCCCAAAACGACAGATTGAAGCGGGGGTGTTGTTATATAACAATAAAAAATTCATAATAGTGTATTTGGGCACTGCCGAAATTTTGCCTCTGCATCATCGACGTCACCTTCCCCACCACTAACAGAGATCTCGGAGTAGGCAGCAATCGCGGGGACCAACCTCCTTCTGCTGATCTGGGTACTGTCGGCAGAGTGCTGAGTGGTGGCTGTTGCTACCTCCTCTTCCTGATCTGATGCCAAGAATGGATGCACATCGTAAATGTCATATGATGGATCGGAAAATAATTCCTGTGGCTCAAGTGGAGGGTATATGGTAGTGGTGGTGGTGTTGGTGTCTTTGGGGGTGCACACAGCAGAGTGAAGAGGGTGCAGATAGAGAGGATGAGGAGGGCGCAGAAGAGGAAGGCTCAGTGAGCCACTCAACCAAGTCTGGTGCGTCCTTTGACGTAATCGAACGCACCTTCAGCAACTTCCCACTTTGGCTCCGGCCTGGTGCTCCTGCCCTACCCCTTCGGAAGGGCCTGCCTCTTCGTCTGCCTGTCATTTTTTAAATGACCCTGTGACAAAAGTCTCTAGAGAAGCGCAGTATATGTGTAAGAAGGTATATAACACCCCGCTTCAATCTGTTGTTTTGGGGGGCCACTGATATATCACACCAGTTATAAAAAAAATTCCCAGTAACTTTTGTCACTGTGTGTAGCAGAGTTAACGCAGCGAAAGAGGCAAAATTTCTGCAGTACCCAAATATACTATATTATGCTTTCTATATTAGAAAGTATATTATAAGTGTATTACACCCCTATATACTGCACACCAAACAATAGTACACCTATACTAGTCCTTTAAAGGACTTTTGTGGACTTATTACCGAGCGATTTGTGTCACTCAGTGCCGGTTCACACTGATGCGATCACAGAGATCGCATGTAATTTGGAGCGCACTGCTCCAAAAATGACATGCGATATCTGTGCGGTGCAAATTCAGCCATACAGTTTGTATGGCTGAATTCGCACCGCAATCGCAGTGAACACGCACAGGACCCCGATTCTGTGTGAACTGTCAGATGGCACTGTGATATGCGATCTGAGCTAGGGGTGTCGTCAACTTTTAATTGACACCCCCAGCGTATCGCATATGGCAGTGTGAACTGCCTGTGCTGCGGATGCGATGCGGGAATACGCAGATATATTCACAGTGTTCCCGCATCGCATCAGTGTGAACCGGCACTGACAGTCTGTCCCTGCTCTCCACAGCAAACCTCTCCCTACACTGACAAAAGACAGAATATAGATAGTACACCTATACCAGTCCTTAAAAAGAACTTTTGTGGACCTATTACTGATCGATTTGTGTCACTGACAATCTGCCCCTGCTCCACACAGCAAACCTCTCCCTACACTGACAAAAGGCAGAATGTAAAATGGCAGCAAGCTCAGGTCTATTTATAAGGTAGGGGGTATGTCCATGTGCTGAAATGTCTTTATTGGCTGTCCTGTACCACCTGATGGATGTGTCATGAGTCAAAGTTCTTCACAATGTAAAAGAATATGGCGGCCATATGTTCGCATGATCGGCGGACAGCGAACGAGCAAAGTTCGCCGCAAAACCGACCACCGGGCGAATCGCAAGGCCATCTCTAATTGCCACACCCTGAACCTGGAGGTAGTGGGAGCCAGCATAAACAAACACATTACTATGGAGGATGTGTTCCAATAGATCCAAAATAAATTCATTGAGGGGCCACTGGCACCTCCTGAAGAAAGGATCTGATAATCTGCAGTCAGCGATGGTAGGGAATGCTCGAGTAGAGTGCCTCCACTTTGATCATGCATGGGTAGCCCCCTCAGTATCTTTAATATAGGACAGCAGGCTAGTTACATGCGGTATTAAAAAAAAAAAAAAATCTATAAATCTACTGGCAGGTTCGGAGTATGCTCCAATTCTCGAGATGATCGAACATCACAGAGGATCTATAGCAGGGGTACTCAAATAGAAAATTGAAAGGTCCACTTACCAATTTTCCATTCAGTCCGAGGTCTGGATCCTGTGGTGCTGGGCTCTGTGGTATGCTGGGCTCTGTGGTGCTGGTTTCTGTGGTGCTGGGCTCTGTGGTGCTGATTTCTGGGGTGCCGATCTCTGGGGTGCTTGTCTCTGTGGTGCGGGCTCTGTGGTTCTGGGCTCTGTGGTGCTGGTTTCTGTGGTGTTGACTCTGTGGTGCAGGCTGGTGCTGGCTCTATGGTGCTGGGCTCTGTGGCGCTGGGCTCTGTGGTGCTGGTTTCTGTGGTGTTGGCTCTGTGGTGCTGGCTCTGTGGTGCTGGTTTCCATGGTGCTGGCGCTGTGGTGCTGGTTTCTTGGTGCTGGCTCTTTGGTGCTGGCTGGTGCTGGCTCTGTGGTGCTGGGCTCCTTTGCGATATCCGGCGGGCTGCAGCTGTGACTGTGAAAACGGCAACTCTAATTCCTCCATAGTCCTGGCTCACAGGCGGAGTGATATCAAATGCACTCCGCCTGTGAGAGGAGGAGCCGTACAGAGAAAGCAGACGGCTGCAGTAGAGAGCAAAGCCGCTGCTTCCTCTGTATGGCTCCTCCTCTCACAGGCAGAGTGCATTTGATATCACTGCGCCTGTGAGCCGGAACTACAAAGGATGTAGCGGCTCTTTTCTCTCACTTGCGGAAGACCTGGGCGGGCGTGTGACGTCACTGGTTGCTAGACGCTGGGCGGCCGGTGACTAGCAACCAGTGATAAAGGGAAGGCATACCGCCATGGTCCAGATCTAGGGGCGTCGGGGTCCGGACGCGGCCTGGAGTCCGCCTATTGAAAACCCGGGATCTATAGCATTCTTGTGGATGTTTGGTAGTGAATAGAACACTGTTATTTTGGGATGTTTCACTGTCAAAAATTCATGAGTTTTTTTTATTTTTTTTTATCAATAATTCCAGTATGGTAAGCTTTAGCAATTAAGTCTAGTAAATTTAGATTTGAATACGTCAAAACTATCCTCAAGAGATGGTTTATACCAATTCTTGTTTCGCAGTATGCTTGTACACATCCGTCACCAATCTATCACCACCACATTTCCTACCTTAATGACTGGTATAAAACCTATAGAAGAGTTTTTTCTTAATCTGTCCAATGCCTGTAGTTGTTCCTTACTCAGATTTCCATTATGTATTGGGGAAAGGTTGATGTTTTCAATTGCCTTTTCACGTTAGTCAAAAAAGCACAGATACACGGAGATGATTTAAACAATAGAATTTTTGGGCCTTTTTTTTTAAAGGGGTACCACTAGCTCCTTGTGTCTTATCTTCCTGAGTAGGGGGCTCATAGCTTCCTTGATCCTCCTGTTTTTCTAAAGCTTCATTTTCATTGAGCAATTAGATAAGGTACTGTAAGGCTCTGAAGTCAGCCATGGTATTATTTTTGAATTGTTCGGTTTCCCTTTTGACCTCGACTTTTTAAGTGCGATCTTTATCATAAAGAAATATAAACTTCAATTTTCTTGCAAACAGATAAGTTAAAGGTGATAAAAGATCTTTATCTACGGCTTGGTCTGGGCAAAAATTAAGGCCTAGACCTAACATCTGTTTTTATATTCTTACATAAGGATATAAGAAAACAGGTTTAGGATGCTGGGCTGTTCTGATGTGGACTTTGGCGAACCATCTACTGGTCCAATGGTCCTCCCCCTTTCTAGATCACCCCCAGGATTTGGGTAAAAAAAAAAATAGTGTCCAGATTTAAATAATGGCCTGATGTTTTTGGCACCATACCTGTGCTTGTAGTAAGGGTAAGCGGTAGAGAACCTCCTGAGGTATGGGCCGAACTGGTTCTATCCAAACTAGCTTTGTTGCCATGTGAAAATACACCTAGTTGGTGGATTCTGATTCATGTTGGCTTTTTTTTTTTTTGCTTTGGTTTACAATGAATATCCCCCTTAAAGGATTTTCTAGGAGGCTTCTGTGATCCACCACCATGCCCACCAATGCTATACCAACCACCATTGTTATATGTGCATCGTAGTGTATCAAAATAATTTGTGCTGTAGAATTTGTTTGTACAGAAGAAGAAGAGGATAAAGAACAATCAGATTCGGCCTCAGTATCTGTAAAGTCTCCTGTATTGAAGGGATTGTTCCCTCTTGTACTATTTCTAGCTTCATATTTCCACCTATATGCTACCCCTTCACTTTAACCTACCAAATCTCTAACAAATATACCTTGAATCTACAATTTCTCCGGTAATTTTCTGTATGTATTGTTAGCTCGAATCTCGTCAGGAGGCAATTAAAAGATGATATACGGCCCTTCAGTGGCTAACCCCCCTAAGATAGTGAATTTCCCCTCATCCAGCCGGGAGTTGTGACGACACATAGCACTCAAACTTAGCGCAGACACAACTGATTTTATTGCAAGTTTCGCTCATATTTAAGGCACGTTTTGAGCGGGAAAGACTGCTCCAAACTGGTTACATTTCATCAGTCAAATTAACAATAGCACATATCTCACAGAACAGTACATAAAAGGGCTTTTGTTTTCGCTATGCATCTGTGTCAATATGAGGTGTTCTTGTATCTGAATCTGTGTGTTGTGGCAGAGTCGCCCCATCTGTATTCAGTTGTCATGTGTTAATGCAAGCAATAATCAAATGTGTTTAGGTCGTGTCAGTAATTTCCATGCGCAGACTTAACCCTGTCAAGTGTCCAAATGAATGAATGAAAAGGTGTTTAACATGTCGTCTAAATGCAAACCACAGCTGTCTGATGTTCAGGGCTGTATGAATGAGTGTCAGTCTGGCTCGTTACTATGTAAATGCAAGGGCCCACATTTCATCATAGAATGGGCATAAGCTGAAATATATATGAAATATAATAAGGCATGTTAATACAATCTTTCATGTATTCTTTCAATTCCTTCTCCTTTCTAACCCGAGCTTGCCCAGTGAGATTCTTATTGGGTTGATCAACAATCTCTATTACTTGTTTATCAATTTCCTTTAGTTGCTTTGAATCATATTTTATCAAGAACTTCAATCAACATAATTTCTAGAGAACAACCCAGGAGTTCCATTGCTTTTTTAAATTATCTGAAATCAAAGAAATGTTAGGAAAGACCTGCACCTCTCAGTCCTCTAGGACATACCTTCTCCTGAATGTATCTCTCAAAGTATTGTATACGCCAAGACAGTTTGCATGCCTGATGGGTATCTTTCACCCTGGTCATTAGACCAGCTCTGCAGTAGAACATTTCTCATCCATAGTTAAAATAAACATGTATGTCCAAGCTTGAGTGGCCAGGGGTGGTCAGTGGGCAGATCTCTTCTATGCTTTGGTATATAATGTTTTCACTTTTTTTCTGGCAGGGATTTCTTCATCCACACTGATCAATGTGAATAGAGGAATCTGTTAGCATCTTTTTTTTTTGTTCAGCCCACAGCCTGCATGAAAAAAGAACATTACATGTTTTCCCAACATTAGAAGAGTAGGTAATGTGTGGCAGAAGCTTCTAATGTTTGGCATAAAATGCCAGGACATTTCAAACACCCCCCTCCCTCAAATAACCCCTTTTTGAGAAGTGGACACCCCAACACCCCAAGGTATTTTCAGAGAGGCATGTTGAGTTCACAGAAAACTGTCATTTTATGAGATATTTCTTACACATGCCATGGGTAAATGTGGAATTACACCCCAAAAAGACATTCTGTTCATTTTCCTGAGTATGGGGATACCACATATGTGAGACATTTTTGCAGCCTAGCCATGTATAGGAGCCCAAAATCCAATGACAACCTTCAGGCTTTCAAAAGGTGTAATTTCCACCTTTTACTTCCTGACTATCTGTCACAGTTTTTGAGGCCCTAAAATGCCAAGATAGTACAAATGCCGCCCTCCTTCCCAATTCACCCATTTATGGCAAGTAGACACTCTAAGGTATTTTATACGAGGCATGGCAAGTATTTTGCAGCGCAGTTTACTTTTTCAGTGAGCAATCTTCCTAGAAGGACTTCTAGTCTTCTCACAAACGCAAAGACATCCTCTCCCTCTTTATGCTTTGTCTGATCAGTATGACGGGCATTTCTGTCCTAAACACGAGGTAAACGTGGTGCAGCATTTAGCCCAGTCCAGCTGTAGTGTAGACTTTGACAGGCTGCAGGCAGCGGGGCTGGACGCTGTACCTGTGCCCACCACGTGTATTATAACGCCAGCATTGCACACACAGGGGATGGACCCCCCATGTACGAGGGACCTAAGAGATACAATCAGCTTGTCACCCATTCCACCAGACTCCTATAACTGGAAGATTACATTTTTGGTGGTATGTGTTGTAGAAGAACCCAGACCACGGTACTATACGGTGAAAATATTATCCAACTTTATTAATCAAATATAGGTAACACTTTAACAACAAAGAAAAGAGATTGTTTACGTTTCCAGGATATATTTATACCATTTATATCATCTATGCTAAGAAACTGGTTAACATATCACACACCCCTCATTAATACCAGCCCAGCCCACTTATTAATACCAAATATATGTTGTGGGGAAGGGGGGAAAGAGGGGACAAGAATCACCAGGAATAAATTTCACCGCCCTTGAGGGTGTGAAAATGTGACACCATAAGTTCATCTAATATTATCAAAATACCATGCAGTGTATGACCGGTGAGCCAAGCAACTGGGACAGTATGAAGAAGACAAAAACAAAAGGAGTTGCACAAATAGGCTCAAACACTGGTATAGAAAATTTAGACAATTGTACTTTATTAACACAATTGAATGGACAAACAATGCAAATTGAGTAAAAAATATGGCAAAAAGTAGAAATAAAAAATGGAAATGTTCATGGGCCCAAGGCAAAACAATGAATACAAATGGTCCTTCCTCTTATGAAATGCTGGTAATGCCTCAAAGACTCCATCCCCCACCCAGACCCACACCAACCAAGGTCAGCTGACCCCCCTGAAGACTGCTGAAGATAACTCCATGAAGAGTCTTGATTGAAGATTCATGAGGAAAAAAAAGAAATTAGTCATGCAGGGGGCTGATGATATCCAAACCACTTAGGACACTGAGACTCCAGATGATGAAAATTGAATCCCTACCAGATAGTCCCAAATATGAATCCAAGGGTCAGGGATCTCAATGTCTCTGCACCAAACCCAGGGACTATTGAGCAGTATTGTATATACGAACATTTAATGGCGTCTGTTCAGACAGTTGTGATGACACATAAGCAGTGGAGACAGCACAGGCTATTCATCAAGCAGCAGCTTATAGCAAGCAAGCGTAGCAATGGACAGACCATTCAGACTCGACTCATCCCTAGATCTAGTGCATGAAGGGTGCAGCATTCCACCTTGAGGTGAAAGGGTATAGCACAATGTCTATGAGGAATTCTCAATGTGAGAGCTAGCAACCCTGTGCACTTATGCTCGGTGGAACTTCACAGTCCCTTCCAACCAAGCTGGGTGATGAGCAGGAGGTCAAACATCTAATGCATGCTGAGCAAAGCAAGTGAAAGCATTAATGGCAGAAGCACATTCACAGCATTTGCAGGTAGCCATCAGGTGTCACTCATAGACTCACGTGTAGAACTAGACTCAGTCCATATGTCCCAGGGGTACAAAGGTCTAAGGTTCAGGTGGTCTGGATGATGCCCCACATGGTGGAGGGAGAAATGAAACTCGGAAAACAATAGAGAAAACAGGCCATTGTACAATGGAGCAAACAGACCGCTCTACTCCTCCCTGTCTGCAAACAAAGCTGGCAGTTTACCCCGGAGCCCCCTTGGAATATGCTATTATTTCTAATATCAATAAGTCATGGAATTCAGATGACAGTTGGCTTTTTAGGAACTTTTTAGAAGGATTATGATCTGGAGATATCTTCCCAAAAACTGGCTGGATCCTCATCTGCAAAGAGGGAGAACCCCCCCCTCCCCCCCCCCCACCGGTTTTAGAACCAACTCCGGTATGCATAGAGGAGAAAGGTGATAACTGTCCACAGCGGGTAGAATATACAACAGGGGTATTGAATTAAAATTTATGGAGGTCCAGTCAGTAAAATATTCTTCCAGCAGAAGTCTGAATCGGTTTCACGGTGACTCAGATCCTTTACATCACACCCCCTCCCCCCTTTCTTCCTAAGCTAGATTCTGTGGCTGTGGAATATACAGTACATACCATAGAGAAATGCAATGCACTTTACCAAATACACGGGGGTGCCAATAAGAATTAATACATTGGCACCTATGGCACATTTTGAAGCTCACCAAACCACATGGCACTGCAGCACCCTGTGGCTTGGTGGGGCACAAAAACAAAAAAGGATCAAAACTTTTTTCCCTGTATTTCCTGTGGGTAGGCAGCCCATTAAAAATACTGTAATCCGGTGCTCTACCCCCAAGATGCATGCACAAAGGTGCATGAACAGATCTGAACCCAGTCTCATATCACAATTCCATTCTCTAATCAGCATCCTCAGTCCCCCCTTCACATCACAGTCACTCCCTTTCACATCAAAATCCCCCTTCACATTACTCTCCTCAGCCCCCCCTCCCTCCGAACATTACTGAACTCAGCCCTCCCTCACATTGCTGTCCTCAGCCCCCCCCCCCCCACATTACTGAACTCAGCCCTTCCTCACATTGCTGTCCTCAGCCCCTCCGAACATTACTGAACTCAGCCTCCCCTCACATTACTGTCCTCAGCCCCCCCTCCTCACATTACTGAACTCAGCCCTCCCTCACATTGCTGTCCTCAGCCCCCCCTCACATTACTGAACTCAGCCCTCCCTCACATTGCTGTCCTCAGCCCCCCCCTCACGTTACTGAACTCAGCCCTCCCTTACATTGCTGTCCTCAGCCCCCCCTCACATTACTGAACTCAGCCCTCCCTCACATTGCTGTCCTCAGCCCCCCTCCTCACATTACTGAACTCAGCCCCCCCTCACATTACTATCCTCAGCCCCGCCCCTCCTCACATTACTGAACTCAGCCCCCCCTCACATTACATCCTCAGCCCCCCCTCCTCACATTACTGAACTCAGCCCTCCCTCACATTACTGTCCTCAGCCCCCCTCCTCACATTACTGAACTCAGCACCCCCCTCACATTACTGAACTCAACCCTCCCTCACATTGCTTTCCTCAGCCCCGCCCTCCTCCTCACATTGCTGTCCTCAGCCCCGCCCCCCTCCTCCCATTACTATCCTCAGCCCCCCCCCTCACATTACATCCTCAGCCCCCCCCTCCTCACATTACTGAACTCAGCCCTCCCTCACATTACTGTCCTCAGCCCCCCTCCTCACATTACTGAACTCAGCACCCCCCCTCACATTACTGAACTCAACCCTCCCTCACATTGCTTTCCTCAGCCCCGCCCTCCTCCTCACATTGCTGTCCTCAGCCCCGCCCCCCTCCTCCCATTACTATCCTCAGCCCCCCTTCCTCACATTACTGTCCTCAGCCCCCCCTCCTCACATTACTGTCCTCAGACCCCCCTCCTCACATTACTTTACTCAGCCCTCCCTCCCATTGCTGTCCTCAGCCCCCTTTGCTATCCTCAGCTCCCTCCTTTATTGACCTCCACCGCTCCACTGGCTTCAGCGCCCCTCATTACTGTCCTCAGCCCCCCATTAATGCCCTCAGCCTACCCATTATTGTCTTCAGCCCCCCCATTGCTGTTCTCAGCTCCCCTTATTACTGTCCTCAGCTCCCCTCATTACTACCCTCAGCCCCCCATTATTGTCCTCAGCTCCCCTCATTTCTGTCCTCAGCCCCCCATTATTGTCCTCAGCTCCCCTCATTTCTGTCCTCAGCCCCCCTATTACGGTCCTCAGCTTCCCCATTACTGTCCTCCACCCTGCTCACATTACTGTCCTCAGTCCCCATCATTACTATCCTCAGCCCCCCATTACTGTCCTTAGTCCACCTCACATTACTGTCCTCAGCTTCCCCATTACTGTCTTCAGCCTCCCTCACAATACTTTATCCTCAGCTCCGCTTTAGTGTCCTCAGTCCCCCTTCACATGCCCCCCCCCTTTCCAGTCTTACCTTACACATTACAAGAAAAATTAGCACAAAAATAATGAAGGAAGGAAGGAAGGATCGTTTGAGTGAAGGATCAATTGATCAAAGAAAGGATTGGTTAATTGATCAATGAAAGGAGTAATCCAAGTTTTTTCTTTTTTTTTGTAAGAAATAAAAAACCCAGCTGTGTTTCAATACCACTAAAAGAAAATTCTCTTTGTGTGTAAAAAATGATATAAATTTCATATAGGTAGAGTGTAGCAGGACCGCGCAATTGTCATTCAAGGTGTGACAGCGCTGAAAGCTGAAAATTGGCCTAGGCAGGAAGGGGGGGGGGGGGAGTGCACTGTATGGAAGTGGTTAATGTGTTTGACAATTTTATACATTTCCCCTATAGGAAATAGGGGTTATTTTTAATATTTTTCAATAAATACTTCATTTAATGCTGAATATATGTGCCATACATTCTTTTGGTATTGCAAAGTCCCATTGTTTTCTCCCCCAGTTCCCTTGTGCATTTTTGTTGAAGAAATTCTGCAGCTTCTCACCAATGGCCACTTCGGGGGAAGACATTCCAGTTTCTGTACAGGAGATTTCTTTTCTGCTGGGCTAACACACGATAAGAAAATCTGTAGGGAAAATTCGTCCAAAGACCGAGCTGTCGATTTTCGGATTGTTAGTATTGTGCTTTCGACAGCCAACTCCGACTTTTCGGCTGACAAAATTCTGATGTGCAGGCTATATAATTTTTGCCGTCTGTCCAAACAACGTCCAATTTTCGTCTCATTAGTACAGATTTCGACTGAAAAAAAAATCTTAAGAGCAAGACTAGGCATGCTCAGAGACGAAAGAACACATACAAAACAATTCAACACATGACATCACTTCTGAAGTAGAATTCTGTTGTACGGGAAAATTCGTATGAAAAAAACCTCTTCACTTTCCACATCAGACTAGCATGCCACAAAAAACGGACGACAGATCGTTCGATAATCTGATCGTGTGTACGGGGCTTTAGACTCCAACTGATGGAAGCAACGCACCCCAGTCCTCCTGGATACTCCTGATGGCACTGCAATCTTGGAAAAGCTTTTAACTAAATGGCATTAGTCACCACAACACCCCAAGAAGGACCTTAGTCCTGTCAGCTTTGTGGGATGAGTCGGGGTCACCATCACCTTCACTACAGGATCACTTCCCCTAATTTACATACAATGTGGCTTACAAAGTCTACTGAAGACGGAGCAAACTTACATCTGTTCCGAGAGAGCTTCAGACCTTCTCTTCTCAAATAAAGCACTTTATATAGTCACTGATCATGTTCCTCCAAGGCTTAGACCAGAACAATGATGTAATGTAGACAGACAATACACTTAGGCTGCCCATAGATCGATCATAACTTGGCCGGTTCATCTATGGACATTTCTGCTTGACAGAAGTCCATCTAATGATGGAAAACCTTTGCATCTGCTGCAATAGAAACACAGAGACATCCTCTCCCTCTTTATGCTTTGTCTGATCAGGATGACGGGCATTTCTCCCTGAACGCAGAGTGCCCTAAACACGAGGTAAACGTGGTGCAGCATTTAGCCCAGTCCAGCTGTAGTGTACGGGGGTGGACGCTGTACCTGTGCCTACCAGGTGTATTATACCGCCAGCATTGCACACACAGGGGCTGGACCCCCCATGTAGGAGGGACCTAAGAGATACAATCAGCTTGTCACCCATTCCACCAGACTCCTATAACTGGAAGATTACATTTTTGGGTGGATGTGTTGTAGAAGAACCCAGACCATGGTATTGTGTGGTGAATATCATCCAACTTTATTAATCATATATCTGTGACACTTTAACAGAAGAAAAGAGATAGATTGTTTTAAGGATATATTTATACCATCTATGCTAAAAAAACTGATTCACATATGACACACCCCTCATTAATACCAGCCCCGCCCACTTATGTAACCCTCTAAACATCCAAATCCCTGTAAATTCCCAGAAGACACTTTCATCTTTTATCCATAACAAGCTCATTGGGTAGAAGATAACCCCGAGCCCCTCCTGCTCATTCCCATACAACAAGTCCATGTCACCATCTACAAGGTTAGAGGACCTGAAGGAGAACAAGACCATGACCACCAAGACCATCGCCTGACTGAAGCCATGCTCACATTTCTTTCTAATGCTGCTTTTATGGTCTCCTCAGATAAAGATTTGGCAGATGTACATTAGTGTAACCCTTTTACTCTGGCCAATGTACAGTTTACATCAACATGGGCTTAAAGCTATAGCACCAGGGAGCTTGTGTACATTTGTTGTGCCAACTGTCGGCTTTCTGATGGAAGTGATGCAGCCACAATGAAGGTACTCCCCCACCCCCCCATGTATACTGGGCTCAGCTACCCCTCCTCCAAGCACAAGACAGGCATGGCGGTTGTTGGCGGTGAGAGCAGAAGGAGATCAGCAAACATCCAATCTCTCCTTCAGTGAATTAATGTGAAAGGTGCGAGATTATGTCATTTCTGGGTAAAGGGCGGTCATTTCCCAGTTGCTGTGACTGGGGAAGGAACTGATCAAGCATGATCTGTGCTTGACCATCTTTTTTTGGGGTCCAGAGGGGACGTTAGGGGTCTAATAAACCTCTGATGTAGGACCCGTGACCAGCAATATGCTATCACATGGGGGATACCAACTCCCGCTGTGAGAGCCATAAGTTAAGTGAAAAAATAAATAAAGTAGCACACTGAAAATAAAAAAGAAATCACAAAACAAAATTTTAGAGCTCCCACTTCCCACAAACACATGCAAATGTCAGTGTTAGGTGCAGTTATTTAGGGAAAAACAATCACACAACACATTTTACAAATCGCTGCACACAGCAGAGAGAGGAATAACCCATCATTCACGGGTAATGTTTTAAACTGATGTCCTCTAAAGGCTTTCAAAGCCTTACCTATTGGCAATTTTTAGTACTGATGTTTTTCACCATTTCACATGCAAATGTACATTTAAAGCTCGACATATTTGGTTAAAAATTCTAAAAACTATAGTAATAAATAATGGCTTAAGGATTAAACCCACCACATTACTCAACCAACTAAACTCTTCCAAGTAAATAGAGCCCACTTCCTCCCACCCAGGTGTCTGTTGGAACTCCTTTACCTTGTGTAGATATCCCCTTCTGAGATCCTCATGATATAAAATAAATGTACAACACTCTCTATGTGACACCAGATTGTAGACTCCACCTTGAGCTTCCGAGAGATAGTCAGCAGCCATGCAGTTCTGTGAGCCGGTTTACACTACTCCGACTTGTCAGGCGACTTGGTCGCCTGACAAGTAGCGATCCATTCTAATCAGAGCGACTCAAGCCGCTCCGACTTAGAAAAAGGTTCCTGCACTACTTTTGGGCGAAGTCAGAGCGACTTGCATTGACTATTATTAGAAGTCGTTTGCAAGCCCCGATGAAGTCGTGCTGCAGGGGCAACTTTGAGCCGCCGCGGTGTAAACCGACTCTGTGACACCACCTTAGGTGATGGAGACACTTCTGCTGTCAGCTCTGCTATAACATCAATGGTCTCATTGGTTATCTGATCCATGACTCCAGTACACGGGTTCACCTTACTTATCTTATATTACTTAGATTCCCCATCCCATCTATGAAGGACTCACTGCATAAAACATATCCCCTCCAGAGAAAATGTTTCTTCTCACTGAAAGGCCAGGGGAGTATTGGGAGAAATTGAGGCTTTCCCTTACAGATATGGGAGGGGCAACATCACCTAAAGTACAGCTATGGGTGGAAATGAAGGGAAACAATTTTAGGGTTCTCCTTCCACACAGAAAGCAAATGTTTTCTGGAAGGACTAGGAATCCATTGGACCAATGTGGATGAAAAATTCTGCAATTACAATGAGAAACCCTGAAACGCTACTGGCCTGTGATTGACTCTCCTATAGTGACATAAGGGAGACTCCTCTTGTCGGTGTCATTAATGGAATTTAAAAAAACATGTGAAATTTTTCCCCCAAATCCAAAAAGGTGACCCCCTTGGGTAGGTACCCATCCTAATATTCCTAATATGAGTCTGTAGTCCCGGCTACTACAGGAAAGATGTGGGTAATCATTTACACCTTTTACAGCAGGACAGTAAATATCAGAACACAATTCATACATAAGACCAACAGCAGGAAGTCTGCTAACTTAATGTGTAATGCAATCTGTCATTATCATTCCCAGAGTTCCCTCTGCAACATCGTTTTATCACCGGTTATCCTGTCTGTAGATCTGTTATTTTCCCACCTTCTGTAACAGGGTGACAACCCCCATCATTCTGCAGTAACATTACGCAACAGCGTTGTCACCCTGTACAGGAAAGTCCTAGATAGATTATAAGTAAGACACACAACAAGTAAAGCCCAACTTCAGCTAACGCTTCAAAAGCAGTTACAGTGTTATATGGTGTTTCCCATGCCCTCTAACTACCGTTTTTTTTCCAAATAGCTTTGCCTACTACCGGAAGTAGAAGAAAACAGACTGGGCTGGTCAACAGGTAATAAAAATGTCACAAGAGGTTATTTGGAAAAACAAAAACTTCTATGCTAATACCAGATTGCACAATTTATGTAATTATTGATTTTGCCCATAGTTACAGTACACTTTAATGCCAACATCATAAACATTTCCAGGGATAAGAAGTGTTCTTTGCAAACTTTACCCCAAAAAGAGATCTGTCCATTCAGAGTCATTAAAGTGAACCCCAATCAGAGGAATTTCAGTCCCCCAGTAGAAGTTGTAGGAATATGACCACATACTCAGCACTTTGTAAGTTCCATCTCCTGTAGTGGTGCGGTGTGTATAGTCTATGTAGATGAGTAATAGCTGGTCAGAGAAAGAAGATAACAAAGACATCAAATCTTCTTCGGATATAATCTCTTACACTTGCTGCAGAATCAGATGAAATGCAAGTAGCCGGCTGGGATTAGGTGGTACTGTTGAATGCATCCCATAAACAGCAGCAACCCAATGTGAGAAGGCCTATGCCAGCTTTGGAAGTTGGAAAGGAATGTGGGGCAGAGGTCGGGACTTTATAGGTACCGTCTGAGACCAATAAATACAAAACGTTGTATAAAATCATGTAATTAAATATTTCTCAAAAGAGAAAAGGAGAAAAAAAAAGTTTTTTTTTTTTTTTTTTTTTACACAAAAAGGACAAGGGAACAATTTGATCTATAAATAAATAGACTCAATATTGAACAATAAAATCATCACATAGGTACAAATCCTCGTACATTGGTATTACAACTTAGGAGGAGTGACACTGGGCCAGACAGTTCCGGTACCAGTTAAAACTTCCCTATGTATACCATAACCCACCACCCTACATGTTTCGCAGTGTGAACCGCTTCTTCAGGGGTATAGGGGTGCACATAGATGTTTCAAGAGGATGACTGTTGAATAATTGAAACAAATATTAGTCACAAACAATTTTACTGCATATAGTACATAATATCTAGTTAACAATAGATTGTGTTTAGAAGACAATAGTCCAAGGTTATTATACATGTCAGTACAACATCGCATATCGTGTGGACATGAAAGCCAAAAATAAGCAAGGATAATCCCACCTTAAAGGCTGCTGGACTATGGAGGGGAGGGAGGAACACGCCAAGGAATGTCCGCCCGGGGGACTTGGTGTGTCCTTGGCGTGTTCCTCCCTCCCCTCCATAGTGACATACTGACATGTATAATAACTTTGGACTATTGTCTTCTAAACACAATCTATTGTTAACTAGATATTATGTACTATATGCAGTAAAATTGTTTGTGACTAATATTTGTTTCAATTATTCAACAGTCATCCTCTTGAAACATCTATGTGCACCCCTATACCCCTGAAGAAGCGGTTCACACTGCGAAACATGTAGGGTGGTGGGTTATGGTATACATAGGGAAGTTTTAACTGGTACCGGAACTGTCTGGCCCAGTGTCACTTCTCATAAGTTGTAATACCAATGTACGAGGATTTGTACCTATGTGATGATTTTATTGTTCAATATTGAGTCTATTTATTTATAGATCTAATTGTTCCCTTGTCCTTTTTGTGTAAAAAAAATTTTTTTTCTCTTATTTTCTCTTTTGAGAAATATTTAATAAATTACATGATTTTATACGTTTGTATTTATTGGTCTCAGACGGTACCTATAAAGTCCCGACCTCTGCCCCACATTCCTTTCCAATTTTCTCTACTACTGGGATGTGGTACCTTTAACTAGTTTAAACTCATA
Organism: Pelophylax lessonae; assembly: GCF_965119305.1. Taxonomy (NCBI): domain Eukaryota; kingdom Metazoa; phylum Chordata; class Amphibia; order Anura; family Ranidae; genus Pelophylax; species Pelophylax lessonae. The sequence continues at coordinate 748,447,744 of NC_138769.1, read as the reverse complement.
CAAATGAGCCATTCGCTTATAACAGCTTTGGAAGTTGGTTTCTCACCAAATAGACTTCTCCCTACCTGATGTCCCAGCTACAGACCTGTCTGCAAAGCTGTCATCCATGAGAGGATATGAAACGTGGAAAGGAGGTGAAACTTGTAATGGGAGATGTGGACAAGGTGGGATTAGCTGGAGCCCTCAAGCCCAGGTGATGATATAAACAATAGTCAGAAGAACCTGGAATGGACTCTCCCAATGAGGCTTCAGAGGTTTGGCAAGATGCCACTTGACCCCACCCTAGTCTCTGGTACTGAGGCAGTGTTGGTCGTGTATTAGCTCAGGATCTGACAATGAAGAAAAACACTTGGGAACACGGCTCAGTTAGTGAATGATGGCAATGCGTTACATGTTCAGTCAAAGCTCAATAAAAAAGATGAGAATGATAAGGGAAACCGTTCTGTCACTGGTGCTTATCTGAAAAAATTGCCAAAAGATAAAATATTCTCAAACCTTCTTGGTGTGTTTCTGATGGTCAGAAGTACTAAAACTCAATGCATCCGATCATTACATTCCAGTTTGCTCACAGATTTTAGTTTTTATTTTATTTTATTATTTATTTAAGTAGTATGTTGTCTTTTTATGTCTTCCCTTGCTTGTGGGATGACATTAGGGCTGTAAACCTAATGGGACACCCGCTACTTCTTTAATATTCCCCCTTCTTCCAGAGTGTTCCCTCTGCAGCTGAAGCTTTTGAATCCTCTGGTGACAGATTAGCCTGGCATGAACTGTAAAGGCTTTATCAGCTACAGAACATTAAAATGGCTTCTCTCCAGTGTGAACCTTCTGGTGTGAGATAAGATGTGACTTCACTGTAAAAGCTTTGCCACATTCAGAACACTGATATGGCTTCTCTCCAGTGTGAACCCTCTGATGTGCTGTAAGATCTGACTTCTGTGCAAAACCTTTGCCACATTCTGCACACTGATACGGCTTCTCTCCAGTGTGAATCCTCTGATGTGCTATAAGAACTGACTTCTGTGTAAAAGCTTTGTCACATTCAGAACACTGATATGGCTTCTCTCCAGTGTGAATCTTCTGGTGTCCTATAAGATTTGTCTTCTGTGTAAAAGCTTTGCCACATTCAGAACACTGATATGGCTTCTCTCCAGTGTGAACCACTTGGTGTATAAGAAGCTTTGACTTCATTTTAAAAGCTTTGCCACATTCTGAACACTGATGCGGGTTCTCTCCAGTGTGAAATATCTGGTGTCTTATAAGATTGGTCTTCTGTGTAAAAGCTTTGCCACATTCTGAACACTGATGTGGCTTCTCTCCAGTGTGAACCATCTGGTGCATAAGAAGCTTTGACTTCACTATAAAAGATTTGTCACATTCAGAACACTGATATGGCTTCACTCCAGTGTGAATCCTCTGGTGTATGGTAAGCCGTTTCCTCTTTGTAAACGTTTTATCACATTCAGAACATTGATACAGCTTCTCTTCAGTGTGAATCTTCTGGTGTGCGATACGTTTAGCTTTCATTGTAAAACCTTTGTCCAATTCCAGACAAGAAGTAGCTACTGAAATGACTCCTCTTATCTATATGTGAGTTAGACTTTACTGTAAAGCCATTTTCCCTTCCCGAACACTGAAATTACTTCTCTCCTGTTGTCCCCTGAGGCTGGATCACTGTTGAAGAGAATTCAACACATTTAGAACATGGATATGTCTTGGGTCCTGTGTGAATCCTCCAGTGAATTGTGATAAAGGCTTTCAGTCACTTTTGACACCCATATGGCTGACTTCCCATGTGACTTAGTTGTATTAATGAAGTCCAACATGACCGAAAACTTGGTTCGTAAATACACCTGTGCCAAAAAAAAAAAAAAAAAGTCACAATTCTATTAAAAAGGTCTGCATAAAGTTGTTTAACATTCATTAACCACTTGCCGACCGCCCCACGCAGATTTACTGCGGCATGGCGGCTCGGCTGTGCATAATCACAAAGATCTACGTGGTTATGTGCACGTGGTCTCGGCACCGAGCGGCGCCGGAGCCACGCTCCCGCTGTGATTAGACACAGTGGGAGCCAGACTGCGGGAGGAATGGGCTCAATCGCCTCCAGCCTCCCGCAATCTTTGGGGAACTGACAGGAGAGCCGTCTGCCTATGTAAACAAAACAGGTCGGCTCTCCTGTCAGACAGGCACAGTGAGATTGTGCGTCTCAGCTGAAACACCGATCTCAGTGTGCCTTTCACAGAGACCTCCCCCCCCCACAGTTAGTAAGCACAATTAGGCTCACACTTGATCACCCCCAGTATTAACCCCTTCCCTGCCAGTGTCATTAGTACAGTGACAGTGCATATTTTTAGCCCTGATTACTGCAGATTTTTGGACTTTTTTTTGTTCATAAACGCTATAAAATTTTGCGCCCAAAAAAAAAAAAAATATATATATATATATATATATATATATATACGCTTTTTGGGATTTTTTTAAACCAAAAATATGTAGCAGAATACAGATTGGCCTAAACTGATAAACAAAATGTGATTTTTAATTTTTTTTTAATGGGAATGTTTTACAGCAGAAAGTAAAAAATATTGTATTTTTTACAAAATTGACGCTTTTTTTGTTTATAGCGCAAAATCTAAAAACCGCAGAGGTGATCAAATACCACCAAAAGAAAGCTCTATTTGTGGGAAGAAAAAGCAGCTCTGAGGAAGGGAGCTTGACTCCCAAAATGTGTTAGCAGTCCTATACACAGGGACATGTTCCATTCCACATGTGGTGGATTCTCGATATTCTTCTTCATGTCAGTGAGTATGTCTTTGGCATTTTATTAAAATGTTTTAAAGGTGTTCACGGGTAATGCATTAGGTGTTTGCGCCTCCTTTTTTTCCTTTCACAATATTATACATGTTTAAAATGTATGTATTTTATTTTATTAAAATTCACTAGAAGTGCAATTAATTTCAGTCCGAATACAAATTTTTGGTTATTTGGAGATTTGGATGTATATCACTAAAATTGATTTTGTTCAATAATTTTCTAACAAATTCCAAATTTTCAGAATGATTAGAACGGTAAAAAAATGATCGACTAATTCGAATTCTGTGTGAAGAATAGCTGGATGTTAAACAGTGGGCCACAAAGCCAGCCACCACATCCTTAAAGTGGAGTTCCACCCATTTTTAATAAATTGGATTACATAGATGAATGTAATCCCCTTTAAAACGACTTTTACCAATGGAAAGTTTTTTTTTGTTGTTGCTAGTAAATACCTGATTTTCTGCTTTATTTATCCTCTTCTTACTTCCGGGTCTGGTCGGCGATTACGTCATTCAGCGATTCGCAGTGTGTGCGGGGATGGCATGAAATCTTGCATTATTACACAGGAGATGAGCTGCACTGCGTGCTCTGCCCCGCCTCCGCCCCGCCTCCTCTCAGTGAGCTGTATGTATGTAGTGTATTGAGGCTGTGCTCCGCCCCAACCCCTGCCCCGCCTCCTCTCAGTGAGGATATAATGCTTTCAGTCCTCGCTCACTGAGAGGAGGCGGGGCGGAGGCGGGGCGGAGCACGGCCCTAATACACTACATGCATACAGCTCACTGAGAGGAGGAGGGGCGGAGGCGGGGCAGAACACACAGTACAGCTCATCTCCTGTGTAATAATGCAAGATTTCATGCCCTGAGATAAATCCCAGCACACACTGCGAATCGCCGAATGACGTAATCGCCGACCGGACCCGGAAGTGAGAAGAGGAAAAATAAAGCAGAAAATCAGGTATTTATTAGAAACAAAAAAAAAAAAAAAAAAACTTTTTATTGGTAAAAGTCGTTTTAAAGGGGATTACATGCATCTAAAGTGACTAAAATGGGTGGAACTCCACTTTAACAAACAATGACCAGCAATACAAAAAATGTAAAAAGTGTGGGGTCCCTCCCAAAATACATACCAGACCCTTATCCGAGCATGCAGCCTGGCAGGTTAGGAAAGGGGGGTGAACGAGCGCCCGCCCCCTCCTGAACCATACCAGGCCACGTGCCCCGCCCCCCCACTCCAAAGCATCTTGTGTCCATGTTGATGGGGACAAGGGCCTCATACCCACAACCATGGGCTGTGGTTGTAGGTGTCTGCGGGCAGGGGGCTTGTCAGAATCTGGAAGCCCTCTTTAAAAAGTGGGGCCCCTAGATCCTGCTCCCCCATGTGAATGAGTTTGGGTTACATAGTACTCCTACCCATTCACCAAAAAAGTGTCAAAAAGTAATAAAAACACACAGAGCCAGTTTTTGACAATTCCCTTATTAAAAAAAAAAAAAAACACGGTTTCCCCCCATGTAGATCCATCGTCAATCACAATGCCGATGCTGCCACACCGAAAAAAAAAAAAAAAAAAAAAAAAAAACTCTGCTGTCAACTAAGGCAAACCACAGAATTCCTGGCTTGCCGTTTGACAGATCTTAAATAGGGAAAAGGCGGAGCCACCTGGCGACGTTACCTCGTGGCACCATCCCCTTGTGACATCACCGACCAATGCATGCTGGGTCAGTGACGTCACAAGGGGGTGGTACCATCAGTGATTTGCCTAGTTTTTTTTCTTTGGAAATGTGCTTTTTACTGCAGCAGGTTCTATACATGGTACAGATGCACCACTTTACAGGCAGACTAAGGGGACCCCATGGCACTATATTTAAAGGAATTTTTCATTTTTATTGTTTTACTTTAAGTAGGGTTCTCATTCTTTATTCTCATTCAGAGAAATGTGCTGCATAGTGATGGGGGAAATGTGCTTGGGTTTGATTTGCAGGTACGTTCGGCAAGTGCATCTAAATCCAAAAACTGCAGACGTAAATGCAAACCCCGTTGAAATCAATAGGAGGTGAGTCTTGGAAATACATTTTATTAATTTTCAAAGCAAGTTATTGCTAATTATCTTCCTCGCACTTCAGGAATATGGTGAGATCTTCAGTTCCTTTGATCTCATTAACCCTGGAAATCCAGAGACACTGTAGGGAGTTCCATGCATCTACATTTCAGTGGGATTGAACATCTCATCATATTTATAAGGTAAATGAGCAGAGATTTCGTTTATATCAGGTCTTAGAAGGGTCATGTGTAGAAGAAAAGCTGAAGGGTCACCCCCCAGGGCTGTTCTGGTTAGATGAATGGAGTCTTTGAATTTCTTTCCAAAAAGGGCACTGTGATGGATTGCCTGGCACCCCACCTTTGCTAAACATTGCCTCCTGCCATCCAAACCCTTCTAGCAGGCCGATGGCTATACACAGACAAGATGTTCAGGTTAAAACCAAAAGGAACAACTCTATTAAAACCCAGACTCATGCTTTATACCCCAGGAGCATACCCCCATTTTGGGGTTATTAGCATACAGTAGATGAAATAAGACATACAACCAGTAAAAACATGACAATGCAACCAACCTTTAAACATTGATCTAATGAACAGCTAGGCACCTAGACAAATCTGATCAGTATGGCTAGTAGTCACAGGAATCCCTCACCCTGCCTCCCTTGTCTTTGTCCTGAAAATCATGTCCACAATAAGTCTTGATTAGCCAGGGTGTGCTCAACAGGATGCCCAGAAACAATTCCACAGACCCGGATTCATAAAGTACATTACACCACTTGTTTCTAAACGTCCCACCACAGATCTAGTTTGGATCTAGCTTACCGAGTGCCACATCTTTGGCAGAAATGGTATAAAAAGTTAAGAATATAAAGCTAGTAGTAGCCGGGGCAAAATGGGCAAATGATGTATTATTCAGCTCTCAAGGACCAGCCATGGCAAGATAAGAAATTTGAGTTCCTTATCCTTGACTGGTATAGGAGCGTCTGCACGATCTGTCCGACACAATTTTCCCACAGACACAATACTGTTCTGCGGACTTCCTGGCCACATAATCCTGGTAGATACACCCAGCCAGTCAAAGGGATCAGGACCTGACTCTCCTTCCAGCTTTGGCCAGGAGAAGAAGACAAAATCCCCCGTCTCCTGCATGGGCCATAATCAGTGGGTAGAAGGCTAGCCCAGATTTCCCTCCAAAAGCTCCTGTCCTGGTTGGGTCTGTCACAGGCACAACAGCAGACATTTCCAGAATGTATGGAATAGAGTTTGTAATGGAACAGGGCACCCCTGACCGGGTACCTCCGTTGACAGATGCTGTGTAAAAGAATGAGGAATGTATACCATTTGGTCAAAGTTCTATATCAAGACTCCTGGACACTGCTGGAAAAGGATGATTTGTGAGCAAAGAATAGAATATGATCCCATTTTGCCTGGGTGAATGTATGACCCAAATCTCAGACCAACAAGACATTCTGCTCCTGACAGGATCTTACATTTCCCAAGCTGGCAGCTGAAAGTAGAGTAAGGGGTTACCAGGTGATGTTCTTCACTAAACTGACTAGATTTCACTACCTTATACCTAAATCACATATTCCTGGCAGCCTGTGTCCTAGAACCCAGTGACACTGTGCAGTCCAGTGTTATTGGTTGTAGGCATTTGGTTTGCTGCCACATACAACCCAGAACCAATGACATCATTGGTTACCAAGATGCAGGTGGCCAGTCTGCACATCATGATTGGTTGCTAGGACAGTGGTGGCTGTCAGCATCCTAGCCTCCAACCTGGAATCTGTCATTTAGCCGCAGTAGAGATACCGCCACTAAATGAATGAGTTCTGGTTGCAGCAGAAGTTTCATGGGTGGGTGACCAGAATGGACAAACTGCTCAATGCATACTTAGATCTGTAAGGCCCGTTCCTACTTTTACATTCTCTGACACACAGAAACTGGATGATGAAAAGCTCAATATGTACTCACTACTCTAGAGCAGTGGTCCTCAACCCTGGCCTACAGGGCCCACTAACAGGCAGATTTGCAAGATAAATTAATTACATCCCAGGTGATATAATTTGCTGCTCAGTGATTGCAGTACTCTAGTCTGCATCTCCCCAAGGTAATACTTAAAATCTGGCCTGTTAGTGGGCCCTGAGGACCGGAGTTGAGGACCACTGCTCTAGAGGAAGAGTGGGCTATAAAGGGAAAATGAGGCACTTTATCACACAACTCATAGGCCTGCAAAACAATCTGTTAACCACTTAGAACTTATCAAATCCTCTTAGAATTTGTGGATTTGAAAGAGTGAAAAACACTTTTTAGGACCTTCTGGAATAACAAAAAGGGAATCCATCTGAAAAGCATTGGCCGAGAGGTGAAACCCGCCCATCCCCACCACATCCAGACAATGGGGAGAGATCTACTAGTGCCAGACACAGGGAGGGTAATGCCATCTCTTCATTAAGGTGAAATGCAGGGACTGGTTTGGTTCAAAAAGGAGATCCTTGGTCTCAAAACAACTTTGAGACCTTTTCATCAAAGTGATGGTCATAAGTAAGGTCATTCTTATGGGAAAACAATGCTATCAAAAATATCCTAAAAAGGTTTAGAATGTGGGTCTTCGTAACACCAAGAATACAAACGTTACCTACCACAAATGGAGTGGGGCTGAAGAGGGGGAGGAATATGTGAGATACCTTGACTGAAAGTACGAATCATTGAATTAGTAGTAAGGGAATGTTAAAAGATAACAGACAGGGCAGACACATGACCCTTGATAGTTCTAAGGGGTAAATATTTTTCTACCCCCAACCAATGAAAAGAAAGAATACAGCATATGGGAAAACCCCCAAAATGTCCCACCAGCAAAAATAACTACATTTTTAATGTCTGTCTCTCAGAAACTGTATTTGAACAGCCAGGTCATCAAAGCCAGCGACCGAGAAGCAGGGTGAAAAACTGGACCTTTAAGACCCCTTTCACACTTGCCGCTCCCTCGGCGGACTCCGTCTTTCTCAGCGGCGGGTCGATCCACCAATCCCTCGCTGAGCAGGCGGATGGCAGCTCTGTCTCTGCTCTGTGTGCAGAGATGGAGCTGTCAGGTCCCCGCTCTTCTCTATGGGGGAATCGGATGAGAATGGACGGCCTGTTCGTTCTCATCTGATCCCATCCGATCGACGGATGGAAAATAGGGTTTCCATCTGTCCCGATTTGACGGACAGGATCGGATGTCAGCGGACATGTCTCCGTTGACATCCGATGCCCTATAGAGATGCATGGGGCATTTGTTCAGATCCGCCACAAAAACTGATAGGCGGATTTGAATGGTCCGCAAGTGTGAAAGGGGCCCAAGTGGTACACACTGAGTTTTTTTTTTCCAACCCAGCGGGCTGAAGAAGGTAAAACTGAAGAGTTCAGGAGGAGCTGCTGTACTAACTATCCAATGCTAGTACAGTGATCTTCCCCACTGAGCTACTGTGTTCTGGCAGGCCTTTGTCAGTCATGCCTCTTCAACAGAAGCTGGTTGTGCGGACAGCATTTGTCAGACGGGCTGCCATACACACGGGCAGAATGTCAGCCAGTTTCTATTGAACCCGCCAATACCACCTGATTTTTGGCCTGTGTGCACGACGTCTGGTAGAGGCCACAGAGCACCAGCTAACAGGTAACTGAGGTCAGCGTACCACAATCTGAAAGGTCAATCCTGACCTAGGACAAAGGCTAAAATAACTTCAGTGGAGGAAAGGCATAGATCAGGGCATACTGATCCCATGGTGCTACTAGAACCAAAATGTTAGATATTTCACCTCTGGTGTCCCCCAACATAGACATACAACTCAGAACAACCCCAGAACAACCCCTGATGGAGAGACCATTCCCCCAGGTCCAGATGTTATCTACTGAGAAAATAAGCTTTCCAGTTCTCCATCCCAGTAATGTGCATCATGGAGATTACTGGAACATGAAGCTCCACCCAGGAATGTGCACCATGGAGATTACTGGAACATGATGCTCCACCCAGTAATGTGCACCATGGAGATTACTGGAACATGAAGCTCCACCCAGGAATGTGCACCATGGAGATTACTGGAACATGAAGCTCCACCCAGGAATGTGCACCATGGAGATTACTGGAACATGAAGCTCCACCCAGGAATGTGCACCATGGAGATTACTGGAACATGAAGCTCCACCCATGAATGTGCACCATGGACATCACTGGAACATGAAGCTCCACCCAGGAATGTGCACCATGGACATCACTGGAACATGAAGCTCCACCCAGGAATGTGCACCATGGACATCACTGGAACATGAAGCTCCACCCAGGAATGTACACCATGGACATCACTGGAACATGAAGCTCCACTCAGGAATGTGCACCATGGACATCACTGGAACATGAAGCTCCACCCAGGAATGTGCACCATGGACATCACTGGAACATGAAGCTCCACCCATGAATGTGCACCATGGAGATTACTGGAACATGATGCTCCACCCAGTAATGTGCACCATGGAGATTACTGGAACATGAAGCTCCACCCAGGAATGTGCACCATGGAGATTACTGGAACATGAAGCTCCACCCAGGAATGTGCACCATGGAGATTACTGGAACATGAAGCTCCACCCAGGAATGTGCACCATGGAGATTACTGGAACATGAAGCTCCACCCAGGAATGTGCACCATGGAGATTACTGGAACATGAAGCTCCACCCATGAATGTGCACCATGGAGATTACTGGAACATGAAGCTCCACCCAGGAATGTGCACCATGGACATCACTGGAACATGAAGCTCCACCCAGGAATGTGCACCATGGACATCACTGGAACATGAAGCTCCACCCAGGAATGTGCACCATGGACATCACTGGAACATGAAGCTCCACCCAGGAATGTACACCATGGACATCACTGGAACATGAAGCTCCACTCAGGAATGTGCACCATGGACATCACTGGAACATGAAGCTCCACCCAGGAATGTGCACCATGGACATCACTGGAACATGAAGCTCCACCCATGAATGTGCACCATGGAGATTACTGGAACATGAAGCTCCACCCAGGAATGTGCACCATGGACATCACTGGAACATGAAGCTCCACCCAGGAATGTGCACCATGGACATCACTGGAACAGGAAGCTCCACCCAGGAATGTGCACCATGGAGATTACTGGAACATGAAGCTCCACCCAGGAATGTGCACCATGGAGATTACCGGAACATGAAGCTCCACCCAGGAATGTGCACCATGGAGATTACCGGAACATGAAGCTCCACCCAGGAATGTGCACCATGGAGATTAACGGAACATGAAGCTCCGCCCAGGAATGTGCACCATGGAGATTGCTGGAACATGAAGCTCCACCCAGGAATGTGCACCATGGAAATTACTGGAACATGAAGCTCCAGCCAGAAATATGCACCATGGAGATTGCTGGAACATGAAGCTCCACCCAGGAATGTGCACCATGGAGATTGTTGGAACATGAAGCTCCACCCAGGACATGATAGACTTCACTCCTGTAGTGTGCAGTCAGAGTTGGTGTTCCAGATTCTCCCTGCATAGAATTACTGGAACATGAAGCTCCACCCAGGAATGTGCACCATGGAGATTACTGGAACATGAAGCTCCACCCAGGAATGTGCACCATGGACATCACTGGAACATGAAGCTCCACCCAGGAATGTGCACCATGGACATCACTGGAACATGAAGCTCCACCCAGGAATGTGCACCATGGACATCACTGGAACATGAAGCTCCACCCAGGAATGTGCACCATGGACATCACTGGAACATGAAGCTCCACCCAGGAATGTGCACCATGGACATCACTGGAACATGAAGCTCCACCCAGGAATGTGCACCATGGACATCACTGGAACATGAAGCTCCACCCAGGAATGTGCACCATGGACATCACTGGAACATGAAGCTCCACCCAGGAATGTGCACCATGGACATCACTGGAACATGAAGCTCCACCCAGGAATGTGCACCATGGAGATTACTGGAACATGAAGCTCCACCCAGGAATGTGCACCATGGACATCACTGGAACATGAAGCTCCACCCAGGAATGTGCACCATGGACATCACTGGAACAGGAAGCTCCACCCAGGAATGTGCACCATGGAGATTACTGGAACATGAAGCTCCACCCAGGAATGTGCACCATGGAGATTACCGGAACATGAAGCTCCACCCAGGAATGTGCACCATGGAGATTACCGGAACATGAAGCTCCACCCAGGAATGTGCACCATGGAGATTAACGGAACATGAAGCTCCGCCCAGGAATGTGCACCATGGAGATTGCTGGAACATGAAGCTCCACCCAGGAATGTGCACCATGGAAATTACTGGAACATGAAGCTCCAGCCAGAAATATGCACCATGGAGATTGCTGGAACATGAAGCTCCACCCAGGAATGTGCACCATGGAGATTGTTGGAACATGAAGCTCCACCCAGGACATGATAGACTTCACTCCTGTAGTGTGCAGTCAGAGTTGGTGTTCCAGATTCTCCCTGCATAGAATTACTGGAACATGAAGCTCCACCCAGGAATGTGCACCATGGAGATTACTGGAACATGAAGCTCCACCCAGGAATGTGCACCATGGACATCACTGGAACAGGAAGCTCCACCCAGGAATGTGCACCATGGAGATTACTGGAACATGAAGCTCCACCCATGAATGTGCACCATGGAGATTACTGGAACATGAAGCTCCACCCAGGAATGTGCACCATGGACATCACTGGAACATGAAGCTCCACCCAGGAATGTGCACCATGGACATCACTGGAACATGAAGCTCCACCCAGGAATGTGCACCATGGACATCACTGGAACATGAAGCTCCACCCAGGAATGTGCACCATGGACATCACTGGAACATGAAGCTCCACCCAGGAATGTGCACCATGGACATCAATGGAACATGAAGCTCCACCCAGGAATGTGCACCATGGACATCACTGGAACATGAAGCTCCACCCAGGAATGTGCACCATGGACATCACTGGAACATGAAGCTCCACCCAGGAATGTGCACCATGGACATCACTGGAACATGAAGCTCCACCCAGGAATGTGCACCATGGACATCACTGGAACATGAAGCTCCACCCATGAATGTGCACCATGGAGATTACTGGAACATGAAGCTCCACCCAGGAATGTGCACCATGGACATCACTGGAACATGAAGCTCCACCCAGGAATGTGCACCATGGACATCACTGGAACATGAAGCTCCACCCAGGAATGTGCACCATGGAGATTACTGGAACATGAAGCTCCACCCAGGAATGTGCACCATGGAGATTGTTGGAACATGAAGCTCCACCCAGGAATGTGCACCATGGAGATTACTGGAACATGAAGCTCCACCCAGAAATGTGCATCATGGAGATTGCTGGAACATGAAGCTCCACCCAGGAATGTGCACCATGGAGATTGCTGGAACATGAAGCTCCACCCAGGAATGTGCACCATGGAGATTGTTGGAACATGAAGCTCCACCCAGGACATGATAGACTTCACTCCTGTAGTGTGCAGTCAGAGTTGGTGTTCCAGATTCTCCCTGCATAGACTTCAATGGGGTTCCGATTCAAGTAATCAATGTGAGGGGTGCAGTGTTTTGGATGCACCGTGTTTTTAGATCTTTGAGGAGGGGGGGGAAGGGTGAAAAGATGCAGTGAGGTGCTGGGACAATAAATGCGGCTCTTGGACAGGTTGTCACCAACTGCCGCCTGGTGAGGTCTAATTAACACAAAGCTAAAAGATAAAATGTCCCAGAAAGGGGTAACTCTATTGGGAAGGGGGGGGGGTTAGAAGTAAGTGGGTGGTGGACAGAGAAGAGCGATCTGGAGATCTGCACTGACCTCTGGACCTTTGAGGGAACAGTAATGGTGGCTGCACTGTAGATCTGCTTCATTGCCGGGTTCACCTCCATTACCACCAACAAGTGGTCTTCCATATACCAGCAAAGACAGATCTCATCCAGTCACCTTACATGAGAACATGTCCCCCCCTCTGCCTTGTCTACACCATCACCCATCTTATATCCATGTGCTGGTCTGTAGTAAGTATGGTGAAAAGCAGGGGGAGGGGTATTGGCAATGTCATGCATGTCTGCTGTGCTGGATCATTAGTGGCCCCAGACCTGCAATCCAGACAGTTCAGTGTACAGACAGAGGGGGGATTTACTAAAGGAATTTCCCCCGGAGATTAGTGAATGTGGTGAAATTTCACTTTGCAAAGAATACCCAATCACGTGCAAAGAAAATTAAAAAATGCAATGAAGTTTACACATAATTGGATGATGGAAATCAGCAGAGCTCCACCTCATTCACTGTTCCCTTGTCTACTAATGTACATTCTTTAACCTTCTGGTATTCAAATGGTTAATACAGAAATGAGCTTTGTATTATTTTCAGCCAGTGAATGTTCTTCATGTAGAAGAGATCGGGGGAGCTGTAGAATAGGCCAATCACTTACTACAGAGAATGTGCTGCCCCTCCCCCCTGCTGGTGCCACCTGCTGTTCCCTGCCATGTTTCCTCTGGGAAGCCCAAGATGGCGGAACAGCGATCAACCATTATAGATTGTTATGTAGGAGGAGCTTGGAGAACATCTGATCCCCGATATCCTCCGCCATGAATGATCCCAGAAATCACAAGAATTCCTGACTGCTATAGCTGGTCTATGTCATGTACAGCGGTCAGCACTATTGTAATGTACAACACAATATATAGAGTAGAGGGGTCAGCACTATTGTAATGTACAACACAATATATAGAGTAGAGGGGTCAGCACTATTGTAATGTACAACACAATATATAGAGTAGAGCGGTCAGCGCTATTGTAATGTACAACACAATATATAGAGTAGAGGGTCAGCACTATTGTAATGTACAACACAATATATAGAGTAGAGCGGTCAGCACTATTGTAATGTACAACACAATATATAGAGTAGAGCGGTCAGCACTATTGCAATGTACAACACAATATATAGAGTAGAGCGGTCAGCACTATTGTAATGTACAACACAATATATAGAGTAGAGAGGTCAGCACCATTGTAATGTACAACACAATATATAGAGTAGAGAGGTCAGCACTATTGTAATGTACAACACAATATATAGAGTAGAGGGGTCAGCACTATTGTAATGTACAACACAATATATAGAGTAGAGCGGTCAGCACTATTGTAATGTACAACACAATATATAGAGTAGAGAGGTCAGCACCATTGTAATGTACAACACAATATATAGAGTAGAGCGGTCAGCACTATTGTAATGTACAACACAATATATAGAGTAGAGAGGTCAGCACTATTGTAATGTACAACACAATATATAGAGTAGAGAGGTCAGCACTATTGTAATGTACAACACAATATATAGAGTAGAGCGGTCAGAACTATTGTAATATACAACACAATATATAGAGTAGAGGGGTCAGCACTATTGTAATGTACAACACAATATATAGAGTAGAGGGGTCAGCACTATTGTAATGTACAACACAATATATAGAGTAGAGAGGTCAGCACTATTGTAATGTACAACACAATATATAGAGTAGAGGGGTCAGCACTATTGTAATGTACAACACAATATATAGAGTAGAGCGGTCAGCACAAATATAATAGTTCTATAATAACTTAATCAATTTGCAGCTAAATGCTGAATTCTAACCGGCGTGAACGGGGCCTAAGGGTGGGGAGCAGTCTAGTAATCAGCACACACTTCTGGGGTTCCTCAAGCTACCCTACAAGCTAGAAAGGGGAGCAATAATGGGACGGGGATGGGGGGGGGGCGGTGAGGTGAGGTGGGAAGTCCATACCAGACACTTATCTGAGCATGAAACCCAGCAGGTCAGGAAAGGGGTGGATGAGCGAGCACTCCCCCCCTCCCCCCTTCTGACCCGTACCAGGCCACATGCCCTCAACATGGGGGGACAAGGGTCTCTCCCCTCAACCCTGGGCAGTGGTTGTGGGAGACTGTGGGCAGGGGGCTTATCAGAATCTGGGAGCCCCCCTTTAAAAAAAGGGCGGCCCGTAGATCCCGCCCCCTCATGTGAATGAGTGTGGAGTACATAGCCCTACCCATTCGCCAAAAAAAAGTGTAAAAAAAAAAAAGTAAAAATCATATTGAGATTGTGTTTGACAATTCCTTTATTATGAAAAAAAACCAACAAAACAAACTGTCCTCCAATGTAAATCCATTGTCAATCACACTGCATCACCGACCCGAAAAAGAAAAGAAAAAAAAAACTCCGCACTCATTGATGGCAGACCGACGAATGCCTCTGATGCCTACCAATCGGTGACTGAAAAAGGAAAAAAATCAGGGGAGAGTGAAAGGGAAAGAACAAAAAGGAGGAGAAAGAAAGAAATAGACATTGAGAGTCCCACCCCCACCAACCCCAAAGGAGCAGGAAAGGACCAGCCTGTTCCTGCTAAATTTCAAAATTCTGAAATCGTCCACCAAATCAGGGGACTAGAACCCAACACTAGGAAACATCCACTATGCTATGGCAAGTGGAGGAGCATGTGTTCCGCTCCAGCCTACATAACATCATAAAATCAGGACCCCCAGGGGTAACAAATTAGTTTACTATAAACAATGAAAATTGGACACCACCGAGAGAGATCCCAGCCCTGGGCAGAGCGTCCCGAAAAATAGAGCCTCAGCCCGGAGTAAGAGCCCCCCGAAGGCAAAGCAGATGTCAAAATACTAAAATCCCCCTGTAGACATCCCTGAAAAGGGCACCCAAGATAAAAAAAAAATATAAGTAACAGGTAACATATGTTGGAGTCCCTATAGTCCTAGAGAAACTTGAAAATACCCTCAAGGAAATAAATCCACGCCCCAAGTAGGTGGGACACTGAAAAAAAAAAAAAAAAAAAAAAACACGGCGGCATAAAAAGACAAACAAAAAAAAAATGGTATCTCCGACTGAGATAAAAAGGCCAAACGAAGAACAGAATCACCCGTAGGCTATTCTGGAATGGTGAGACAAGGGGTAAAACACACAGTGACCTCTAGAATCAGGGAAGGCAAGAGTTCCGAGACCTCTTTGGTTGTTGTTTCTGCCATACCGGGGAAAGTGGACTTGGTCGAGAGGGTCCTGTTTGACGAACTGGAGCCCCTTCGAGATGAGATTGTAGGAGGATCATGCAAAATGAGGCTGAGTTGGAGAAGTAAACATTCACCTTTGGCAAACCATGGGAACCCATGGGTCTTGTTCTGAAAGATGAAGTGCAAACGGAATGGGAAGGACCACCAGTATTTCACTGCTTTCTGTGACAAGGCCAGCAATATGGTTTCACAGACCCCCTCTTTTGGATGGTAGTAGGGGAAAGGTCAGCGAAGACCTGAATAGGGTGGCCCTGAATAATAAGTTGGTCTGAATTCCTAGAGAGTCTAATACTTTCTTCAGCTTATAGTAGTGGGGTTTGACCATAATTTCCCTTGGCAGCCTGCCTGGATGTGGTGGCTGTAGGGCTTTTTGAGCTCTGTTCCAGTTCCAGGTGATGTTCAGGAATGTCTGAAATGAGATTCCTAATAAAGGAACAGATAACTGGATGAATGTCCTCGATCGATTCAGGCGGACCTCTGATGCAGCAATTGTAATGTGTAGATCCATTGATCCTGCAGATCTTGTATGCAAGCAGTATTCTGATTGGCCCTGGCCACAGTGTGATCCACTTTATGTTCAATGGCCTCAATCCAAGTTCCCAGGTGTTGCAGATCCATCTGGATGGCAGAAGTAATCTGTTTGGGCCAGACCCCGAGACATCATCTTAGAAAGAAATATATATGTATGTGTCAGCGCTGCTCTAACCGGTGCTTTCAAACATAAATCAATTAATAAATATATCAAAATGTAGTGTGTAGGTACAAATAAAATTGTAAACAATAATAATCATAAAGTGCAACGTGATATCTTCAAATAATAAATAGACCAAATAAATTAATTCCTTAAAAAGTTTCTTTTACAAAAAAAGTGCTCAGTGCTTCGCGCTTCTTATATATAAACCAAGTGACTCCACTCCACTCTTCTATAAGAGCTCTGTGCTCAAGTCATATGGCTTGCTAACAGTTCCACTTCATATATAGTTTGTGCCAAGAGCTTCCACTCTGTGCTCCCCTCTTAAGGCCCGTACACACGATAAGAAAATCTGAAGGGAAAATTTGTCCGACTACCGATCTGCTGATTTTCGGATTGTTAGTATGGTGCTTTCCACAGCCAACTCCGACTTTTCGGCTGACAAAATCCTGATGTGCAGGCTATAAAATTGTTGTCGTCCGTAATACAACGTCAGATTTTTTTGTCTCATTAGTACTGATTTCGACGGAAAAAAAATCTTAAGAGCAAGACTAGGCATGCTCAGAGACGAAAGAACACATACAAAGCAATCCAACACATGACATCACTTCTGAAGTAGAATTCTGTCCTACGGGAAAATTCGTATGAAAATAACCTCTTCACTTTCCACATCAGACTAGCATGCCACAAAAAACGGACGATAGATCGTTCGATAATCTGATCGTATGTACGGGGCTTTAGTCCCTCACTCACCAGACAATTAAAGCGGTTGTAAACCCTATTAAAAAAAAAAAAAAAACCTGCAAGACAAAGGCATAATGAGCTAGTATGCATCGCATACTAGCCCATTATGTTTAACTTACCTTAAAACGAAGCCCCGACACGGACCCCGGACATCGATGCGGGCGCTGCCATGATCCCTCGTCGTCTCTTCCGGGTTCGGCGGCTCCGGCGCGCTGATTGGCCGAAAGAGACGGCTCCAGCGCGCTGATTGGCCGGAGCCGCGATGACGTCACTCCCGCGCATGCGCGCGGGAGTGATTTTTCCGGCAAGCTCCCGGCAAGTTAATTGAAGGTCCCCCCGGACCTTCAGAGCGCATGCGCCGCTCGCGCGAGCGGCTGCATGCACTGTAAATATCTCCTAAACCGTGCCGGTTTAGGAGATATTATTTGTACCTACAGGTAAGCCTTATTATAGGCTTACCTGTAGGTAAAAGTGTCAAAAAGCGGGATACAACCGCTTTAAGGGGAATCAGCCTGTGACAGCCTTTAGGATGGATGCCAGGTAAATGAAGGTAATCTGCATACACTTTGCTGGAAATATTGCCGTGGCCCAAGTGTGGCTCGAGTCCATGGATGACCCTTATAAGGCTCCCCCCATGGGTATAAAAAAGGAGATCTCCATAGTGAGGTACCTTCCAATTTTTTTATTAATAAAAGCAAATACACTTACATTTATTGCAGAAACAATAACGCCTTTCTCTCTTCCTGGTGGTGGACGCCACTTCCACCTCCTGCGTTCCAACCCCCGGAAATGACGCCGTACGTGCGGGCAACGGCTTGACGCGTTTCGCTCCACCAATCAAAGAGTTCTCAAAAGCTCTTGGCACAAACTATATATGAAGTGGAACTGTCAGCAAGCCATGTGATTTGAGCACAGAGCACTTATAAGAGTGGAGTGGAGTCACTTGGTTTATATACAAGAAGTACGAAGCACTGAGCACTTTTTTTAAAAGAGACTTTTTAAGGAATTAATTTATTTGGTCTATTTATTATTTGAAGATATCACGTTGCACTTTATGATTATTATTGTTTACAATTTAATTTGTACCTACACACTAGATTTTGATATATTTATTAATTGATTTATGTTTGAAAGCACCAGTTAGAGCAGCGCTGACCAGGGCTGTGGAGTCGGTAGATAAATGTTCCGACTCCGACTCCTCAGTTTTTTGTACTTCCGACTCCCGGACTCCGACTCCTCTGTATTAATATGTATTAATCTTTCGCCACTGACTTGGGTGGGTGGCATTGCAGTAACTATTCTGGCCACATCACTAACGATCTCTGGATAAACAAGGATGGCTTCTTCAACAGTAAGTTTTGATGAGCGATCATACTTTTCAACTTCTTTTAGTGCTTTATAAAACTCCTGAATTTTTTTATTTGGACATTTACTGGCTCTGTAACGCTTATGCGACGTCGCTTTCCTTTAGCAACTTCCATTTTGACTAAGAAGGAATCAAAGTCTAATTCTTCGTTTGAAGAAGATGATCCTGAGTTACCAATATTGCTTAAAAGAACTTCATCCTGTGGAGGTATTTCAGGTCGTAATCCCTTCATGCGAACTGCTACATCATAGAGGGCCTTTTTCCCAGTAGCAGTCTGTTCACTGTTCAACAAAAGTCGGCTCATTGGGTCGACATAAATAGCCGCTAACAAGATTTCATTTTCCAGCAAAAGACTCTCTCTTTTCATCATTGAAGATGCAATGCCCTCAGCTATTAACCCTCCATTTTTATTCAGGCGATATAACAGGCTCTTCCATTCCAAGAGGAATTTACCCGGGGTTAGATCGTCACATTGCAACCTCTTGGTGACAGTGAAGGGGTTAGAAAGAAGGTTCTCCAGCTCTTTTGTTTGTGTCCACTGGCTTTCAGTTAATGCAAGATTTTCATTGTCCATTTCTTCTATGAAGTCTAAGTTCAAGCAAACGCTTCACCGTTAAATAAGTGCTTCCCCAGCGAGTTGTTTGATCCAAAATGGCTCCTTTTCCTGCACGTCTTTTCAAAATTGCATCTGTTTTCGGGGCCCTGGCTGCAACAGTTACTTGCCGTAATTTGCCAATTAGTGTAGCTGCATGGCGATCTTTTAATCCATCTCTTATGGAAAGTTGCAGTGTATGAACAGCACATCGCATATGATGAATAGTAGCAAGCTTCAATGCTTCTTCAACAAAGTTGTCTAAAAAAAAATGTCAGCATTCTCTTCAGTTTTTAAACTTTCTCCAATACTTGCAGAGCTGTCTTCCTCTAACTCTAATATCTGTTTGTTACCTTCTTCATCTGCGTTCATCTTCTCAGTTGTGCTCAACACGTTAGAAGCGTTATCTGTCACAACACATAAAATCTGTTCCTTTGTCATTTCAAAATCTTCTAGAACACCCTCCACTAACTTCTGAATGTAATCACTGGTGTGATGTGCCTGAGTGTCCTTAAGAGCCCATTCACACTGCCGCGACTTGTCAGGCGACTTGTCAGCCTTACAAGTCGCGGTCCATTGAATAGTACAGGACCCATTCTAATAGGAGCGACACAAGTCGCTCCGACTTAGAAAAAGGGTCCTGTACTACTTTGGGGCGACCTCGGAGCGACTTGCATAGACTTCCATTATGTGAAGTTCCTGCAAGTCGCGGCGAAGTTGCGGTGCACGCGACTTCACAGGTCGCCCCCCGAAGTCGTGTCGCCTCAGTGTGAACCGGCTCTTAATCCGAGGGTCCGTGTTATTGTTTTGTTATTTCCATCCACAAATCTAACATTAATAGCAAAATAATTGACTCTGTGACGTGTGCATGCATCCATTTTAAGGAAGACAAAACGTCCTTTCAGAACTTTCTGTAGTTCTTCCTTTTTACATTTGGCCTCCTCAATTATAAGTTTCCTTATACTAAGTCATTAATTATAACTTTTTGTGAATTGGGACATTTAAACTTGCTTTTTTTTAAATTCCAATCTAAATTTAGTCGGAGTTGGAGTATTGTTTGCCGACTCCAGGTACCCAATATATATATATATTTCTAAATCCATTTAAAGGCACTTCCTTTATGTCTAGCAGCAGCCTATTTTAGATTAATGTGCTAACGTCACCATAAGCGCAGGTACCTGCACCTTCTATCATCTTAGAAAGGGTGGCTACCATAGATGACAAATCCATGCGGTTAGAGAATGGGTGTGGAGCATTCAGATTTGGCAGTAATGGGCTTGCAGATAAATCCCCCATGGGTGACAATAATAAAATGGTCCAGAGTCCTCTCCAGAAGAGGTAGACTCCATGCGGAAGCAGCGGGTTCCATCTTGGAGGCCTCTGGAGCCAGAGCATGGGAGCAGTCCTTGGTCCCCTCCTCATACTCAGATCTATCTCCAGAGTTACGAGGTGGAGAGGAGGAGGTAGGTAATAAGTGTATGTGGGAGAAGGAGGTAAGTGATCTCTTCCTTCTCCCACACAGATCACCTACCTCCTCCTCTTTCTCACACACACACAGATCACCTACCTCCTCTTCCCACACACACACAGATCACCTACCTCCTCCCACACACACACACAGATCACCTACCTCCTCCCACACACACACAGATCACCTACCTCCTCCCACACACACACACACAGATCACCTACCTCTCCCACACACACACAGATCACCTACCTCCTCCCACCACACACACAGATCACCTACCTCCTCCCACACACACACAGATCACCTACCTCCTCCACACACAGAATCACCTACCTCCTCCCACACACAGATCACCTACCTCCTCCCACACACACACAGATCACCTACCTCCTCCCACACACACACACACACACACACAGATCACCTACCTCCTCCCCACACACACACAGATCACCTACCTCCTCCCACACACACACAGATCACCTACCTCCTCCCACACACACACACACACACACACAGATCACCTACCTCCCCCCCCCCACACACACAGAGATCACCTACCTCCTCCCACACACACACAGATCACCTACCTCCTCCCACACACACACAGATCACCTACTCCCACACACACACACACACACACACACACACAGATCACCTACCTCCCCCCACCCACACACACAGATCACCTACCTCCTCCCACACACACACAGATCACCTACCTCCTCCCCCACACCCACACCACACACACACAGATCACCTACCTCCTCCCACACACACACACACAGCTCACCTACCTCCTCCCACACACACACAGATCACCTACCTCCTCCCACACACACACAGATCACCTACCTCCTCCCAACACACACACAGATCACCTACCTCCTCCACACACACACAGATCACCTACCTCCTCCCACACACAGATCACCTACCTCCTCCCACACACAGATCACCTACCTCCTCCCACACACACACACACACACACACACACACACACACACACACACACAGATCACCTACCTCCTCCCACACACACACAGAGATCACCTACCTCCTCCCACACACACACAGAGATCACCTACCTCCTCCCACACACACACACACACACAGATCACCTACCTCCTCCCACCACACACAGAGATCACCTACCTCCTCCCACACACACAGATCACCTACCTCCTCCCACACACACACACAGATCACCTACCTCCTCCCACACACACACACAGATCACCTACCTCCTCCCACACACACACACACACAGAGATCACCTACCTCCTCCCACACACACACAGATCACCTACCTCCTCCCACACACACACACACAGATCACCTACCTCCTCCCACACACACACAGAGATCACCTACCTCCTCCCACACACACACACACACAGATCACCTACCTCCTCCCACACCACACAGATCACCTACCTCCTCCCACACACACACACACAGAGATCACCTACCTCCTCACACACACACACACAGATCCCTACCTCCTCCCACACACACACAGATCACCTACCTCCTCCCACACACACACACACAGATCACCTACCTCCTCACACACACACACACACACACACACAGATCACCTACCTCCTCCCACACACACACACACACACAGATCACCTACCTCCTCCCACACACACACAGATCACCTACCTCCTCCCACACACACACACACAGATCACCTACCTCCTCCCACACACACACAGATCACCTACCTCCTCCCACACACACACAGATCACCTACCTCCTCCCACACACACACACAGAGATCACCTACCTCCTCCCACACACACACACACAGATCACCTACCTCCTCCCACACACACACAGAGATTCACCTACCTCCTCCCACACACACACAGAGATCACCTACCTCCTCCCACACACACACACACAGATCACCTACCTCCTCCCACACACACACACACAGAGATCACCTACCTCCTCCCACACACACACAGATCACCTACCTCCTCCCACACACACACACACAGATCACCTACCTCCTCCCACACACACACAGAGATCACCTACCTCCTCCCACACACACACACACAGATCACCTACCTCCTCCCACACACACACACACAGAGATCACCTACCCTCCTCACACACACACACACACACACACGGGAGGTAGATGATCTGTGTGTGTGGGGGGTGGAGGAGGTAGGTGATTTGCCTGTTGTGGGGGGTGGAGGTAGGTGATATCTGTGTGTGTGGGAGAAGGAGGAGGAGGTAGGTGACCTGTGTGCGTGTGTGTGGGGGGAGGAGTTAAGTGATGTGTGTATGTATGTGTATATGGGGTGGGAGTTAGGTGACCTGTGGGAGGAAGGGAGGTAGGTGATCTGTGTGTGTGGAAGAAGGAGGCGGTGGTAGGTGATCTGTGTGTTGGAGAAGGAGGTGGAAGGAGGAGGGAGGTAGGTGATCTGTGTGTGTGTGGGGGGGGGGGGAAATAAGTAGGTGATCTGTGTGTTGGAGAAGGAGGATGAGGTGGAAGGAGGTAGGTGATCTCTGTGTGTGTGTGTGGGGGGGGGTAGGTGATCTATAGGTGTGGGGGCGGGGGAGGAGGAGGTAGGTGATCTATGAGTGTGGGGGGAGAGGTAGGTGATCTGTGTGTGTGGGGGAGGAGGTTGATGATCTGTCTGTGGGGGGAGGGGGTTGGTGATCTGTGTGTGTGTGTGTGTGTGTGTGGGGGGGGGGGTGTAGAATGTAGTTGGTGTGTGTGTGTGGGGGGGGGGGGTAGGTGATCTATGTGTTGGAGAAGGAGGAGGGAGGTAGGTGATCTGTGTGTGGGGAAGGAGGTAGTTGATCTGTGTAGGGGGGGGGAGGAGGAGGTAGGTGATCTATGTGTCTGTGGGGGGGGGGTAGTTGATCTATGTGTTGGGGGTGGAGTAGGAGGAAGGTGATCTATGTGTGTGTGGGGGTGGGGAGTAGGAGATCTATGTGTGTGTGGGGGTGGGGAGTAGGAGGTAGGTGATCTATGTGTGTGGGGGTGGGGCAGGTAGGTGATCGGTTATCTGTGTGTGGGGGGGGTAGGTGATCTATGTGTGTGTGTCTGTGGGGGGGGGGGGGTAGTTGACCTATGTGTTGGGGGTGGAGTAGGAGGTAGGTGATCTACGTGTGGGGTGGGGAGTAGGAGGAAGGTGATCTATTTGTGTGTGGGGGGGGGGCAGGTAAGTGATCGGTTATCTGTGTGTGTGGGGGGGTAGGTGATCTGTGTGTGTGTCTGTGGGGGGGGGGTAGTTGATCTATGTGTTGGGGGTGGAGTAGGAGGTAGGTGATCTACGTGTGGGGGGTGGAGTAGGAGGAAGGTGATCTATGTGTGGGGGGTGGAGTAGGAGGAAGGTGATCTATGTGTGTGGGGGGGGGCAGGTAAGTGATCGGTTATCTGTGTGTGTGGGGGGGTAGGTGATCTGTGTGTGTGTGTGTCTGTGGGGGGGGGTAGTTGATCTATGTGTTGGGGGTGGAGTAGGAGGTAGTTGATCTATGTGTGTGTGGGGGTGGGGAGTAGGAGGAAGGTGATCTACGTGTGGGGGGGGGAGTAGGAGGAAGGTGATCTACGTGTGGGGGTGGGGGGGAGTAGGAGGTAGGTGATCTACGTGTGGGGGGGGGGGAGTAGGAGGAAGGTGATGTCTGTGTGGGGGGGGGGGGGAGTAGGAGGAAGGTGATCTATGTGTGTGGGGGGGGCAGTTAGGTGATCGGTTATCTGTGTGTGGGGGGGGGGGGGGGGAGTAGGAGGAAGGTGATCTACGTGTGGGGGGGGGGGGGGAGTAGGAGGAAGGTGATCTATGTGTGGGGGGGGGGGGAGTAGGAGGAAGGTGATCTATGTGTGGGGGGGGGAGTAGGAGGAAGGTGATCTATGTGTGGGGGGGGGAGTAGGAGGAAGGTGATCTATGTGTGGGGGGGGGGGGAGTAGGAGGAAAGTGATCTATGTGTGTGGGGGGGGCAGTTAGGTGATCGGTTATCTGTGTGTGGGGGGGGGGGAGTAGGAGGAAGGTGATCTACGTGTGGGGGGGGGGAGTAGGAGGAAGGTGATCTACGTGTGGGGGGGGGGGGGAGTAGGAGGAAGGTGATGTCTGTGTGGGGGGGGGGGGGGAGTAGGAGGAAGGTGATCTATGTGTGTGGGGGGGGCAGTTAGGTGATCGGTTATCTGTGTGTGGGGGGGGGGGAGTAGGAGGAAGGTGATCTACGTGTGGGGGGGGGGAGTAGGAGGAAGGTGATCTATGTGTGGGGGGGGGGGGGAGTAGGAGGAAGGTGATCTATGTGTGGGGGGGGGAGTAGGAGGAAGGTGATCTATGTGTGGGGGGGGGAGTAGGAGGAAAGTGATCTATGTGTGTGGGGGGGGGCAGTTAGGTGATCGGTTATCTGTGTGTGGGGGGGGGGGGGGGGAGTAGGAGGAAGGTGATCTATGTGTGGGGGGGGGGGGAGTAGGAGGAAGGTGATCTACGTGTGGGGGGGGGGGGGAGTAGGAGGAAGGTGATCTATGTGTGGGGGGGGAGTAGGAGGAAGGTGATCTATGTGTGGGGGGGGGGGGAGTAGGAGGAAGGTGATCTATGTGTGGGGGGGGGGAGTAGGAGGAAGGTGATCTATGTGTGGGGGGGGGGGGGAGTAGGAGGAAGGTGATCTATGTGGGGGGGGGGGGAAGTTAGGTGATCAGTTATCTGTGTGTGTGTGGGGGGGGGGGTAGGTGATCTGTGTGTGGGGGAGGTGGAGTAGGAGGTAGGTGAGTAATGTGTGGGGGGGGGGGGGGGGGCAGGTAGGTGATTTTTGTATGTTGGGGGGGGTAGGTAGGTGGTCTGTGTGTGGAGGAGGGGGGGTGATGTGATTGGACAGAGTGGAATGTTTCTCTCTCAGGACATTCTGTATCCATCACCTGATTGGTTTCAGTCTCTCCTGTACCGCCCCTCCCCCATAGTGATCCCACATTGCCCCCTTCAGGCCCTTTCTCCCCTCCCCCATCCATGCTGCCCCATATTACCCGATCTCTCCAGAAGTTTCTCCTTCAGCTTCATATCTGTGTCTGACTGCAGCACCATGTGAGAGGAGGGGGAGGGGTGTCCTCCATTTTCTTGTAGCTCAGAGAGGGGGAGGGGTGTCCTCCATTTTCTTGTAGCTCAGACAGGGGGGAGGGGTGTCCTCCATTTTCTTGTAGCTCAGAGAGAGGGGGAGGGGTTGTCCTCCATTCTCTTGTAGCTCAGAGAGGGGGGAGGGGAGTGTCCTCCATTTTCTTGTAGCTCAGAGAGGGAGGAGGGGTTGTCCTCCATTTTCTTGTAGCTCAGAGAGGGGGGATGGGTGTCCTCCATTTTCTTGTAGCTCAGAGAGGGGGGAGGGGTGTCCTCCATTTTCTTGTAGCTCAGAGAGGGGGGAGGGTGTCCTCCATTTTCTTGTAGCTCAGAGAGGGAGGAATTGTCCTCCATTTTCTTGTAGCTCAGAGAGAGGGGGAGGGGTTGTCCTCCATTTTCTTGTAGCTCAGAGAGGGGGGAGGGGTGTCCTCCATTTTCTTGTAGCTCAGAGAGGGGGGATGGGTGTCCTCCATTTTCTTGTAGCTCAGAGAGGGGGGAGGGGTGTCCTCCATTTTCTTGTAGCTCAGAGAGGGGGGATGGGTGTCCTCCATTTTCTTGTAGCTCAGAGAGGGGGGAGGGGTGTCCTCCATTTTCTTGTAGCTCAGAGAGGGGGGATGGGTGTCCTCCATTTTCTTGTAGCTCAGAGAGGGGGGAGGGGTGTCCTCCATTTTCTTGTAGCTCAGAGAGGGGTGTCCTCCATTTTCTTGTAGCTCAGAGAGGGGGAGGGGTGTCCTCCATTTTCTTGTAGCTCAGAGATTCAATCTTCCTGTAATGACTTCTCATTGTTTAGAAGAAATGTGTCCATTGATGAAGATCTTCCTCCTTTATATACAATGTATCCATGGGGGAGGGGGAGTCCTGTGTCACCAGCCCCGCCCAATGTATCCGCCCACTTCCTCTTCTAACTCAGCTTTAACCCTTTCACTGCTGGAACTCTCCTATTCCTGATTTTTTTTTTTTTTTTTACTTTTAAATTTTTATTGGAATTTTAATTTAACAATTTGAACAATAAAATTTACAATTATTTGTTACTTCAAACTCGGTACATGGAACAACAGTTAGGAAAATGAAGTAAATTATGAACATTACAGGAGTACCAGGTAACAGTTAAATGAGAAAAAAATACAATTAAAAAAAAAAATATATATATATATATAAAAAATTAAATAAAAAACACAGCATGCCCAATCCGCCTCCCCCTAATGGGAAGTATCTGTAAGTGGATTTTGTTACCGTGTACTGAGGTTTATTTGGGATTCCTGATTTATTTCCCATGACATCTCCCTCCCCCCAGACATCATCTATTATAGGACAATAGGAATGGACTCGGTGTGTTGGGGATCCCCCCAGGAAGCCGACACCGCACTCCGCTAATCACAGACAGTGAGATATTTCCTGGCCGGTGTAACGTAAGAATTACCTACCCCGTGAGAAAAACCTACCCTCGTCACTTCCGGCCAGGAACAGCTGAGCAGTGCGCATGCTCCCAGCCCCGGATACCTGATGGGACAACAGAGGAGCAGACTAGTGTGCATGCGCACTAGTATGGAAATATGTCGGTGTACCGTGAACAAAACCTACCCACACCGCGGTTACATAAAACAGCAATACGAGTCATCTCCGCTCCTGTCCCTGTCACTTCCCTGATCTCGGCAAGTAAATATAAAAGCGGCTGGCGGCTCCGTGATTTATGTTTTCATACAGCCGCCGCCGCTTTTATATTTACTTGCCGAGAGCAGGGAAGTGACCGGGACAGGAGCGGAGATGATTCGTATTGCAGCACAGTTGTTTTAATGTAACCGCCGGATTACATACAGTGCCGTGAACCCGGAAGTGACGAGGGGTAGGTTTTTCTCACTGAACACCGGCCAGGAAATATCTCACTGTCTGTGATTAGCGGAGTGCAGTGTCGGCTTCCTGGAGAGATCCCCAACACACCGAGTCCATTCCTATGGGACAATAAAACAATGGCGGTGTGATTTCTGATGTCTCTCGGTATTTGTAGAACCGTTTATCACCCCGATATTTCCAGTAACACCGACACCGACACCATACCATTCCTCATACACAATGTAAAAATGGAGGGTTGATACAGAGATATGCCAAACCAGCCTGAAATCCCTTTCCCAAACTTATTCATGGAAGAAGCAAAAAACAGTGTCCCTGGGGAATTTAGGCTGGAGTAGTAGATATAGTAAAGAACATATAGAGAAGGTATATAAAAATTAACATTTATTAGACCATTTAAAATCACAGATCACATATAAAGAGATAAAATATTGGAAAGCATGGTGATATGCAGCGTTCAATTGATATTACACATATCCTGGTGAGGAATGCAGATCAGAGGTTCTTGAAACAGGTAAGTGTATCCAACATGTTTCGGAATTTGAAAATTCCTTCTTCAGGGAAAATGTACACAACCGTACAATCGCCACATCAATATCTAGAAAATATACAAGGTAGATATGAGTATTATAGTGAAAACTGTACATATGTAAAGATCATCTTTTCATCAGTAAAGGGAATCCCACTAATTTAGAAATTCAAGGCATGCGTATATTACGTTCAAGTATATGTATACAAACATATATACACACGCAGATATACTGCCGTTAGAAAAGAATATGTATGTAAGTGCATCAACTCACCCACACGGCAGGATGCAAGTGCATAAGTCATAAGATTCTGCCTCGTCCTTAGCTCCATTATTAATATCATCCCTCATATTTACCTGTATACTGTTCTTAATATACAGACATACCCCTCCCCCTTTTTTACCTTCTCTATCTCTGCGATAAAGGGAATACCCCTGAACAGGGCTTTTTTTCTCAGAGAAAAGGTGCAGGAACTCCCCTTTCGAAGTTACTTTGTGTCTCCGCCCCCTACCCACCTTCAAGCACTAACCCTTGGTTCCACCCCTACCCACCTCTGAGCACCGACACTTGGATCCACCCCCTACCCAGCTTTCAGTACAGCCCCTTTTAGAGAATATAGAGCCAAGTATAATTTTGTAGTGGAATGTATGGAATTTGGTTATGATAACAAGAAAAGCAACAATAGATTACCATCCAAAAATAGATCCCCTCCAACATCAATAGATCCAGCATCAGTAGATCCTCTAGCACCCCTTGCCATGGCATACATACAGTGCTAGAGGTGCCGGAACTGCGTTCCCCCGCGTTCCTGCTGAAAAAAAGCCCTGCCCCTGAATGGTCACCAACCAATCATGAGAGCTGTCAAACCAAGTCTCAGTTATCCCCACAAAATCTAAGTCCTCCTCAAACATCAGCAGCTCCAGCTCTCCCATCTTGTTGGCCAGGCTCCTGGCATTGGTATACAAACCTCGTAATTTTGACCGGATGCATACCATATCCTTGTTTGATGTTGTTTTTAGTCTGCTCTTGTGGTCTTTCCCCATACCCACCTTGGATTTAAGAACTCTGAACTCCCTACCGCTAATGTTCCCATTTGTGCCCGCTGAACCTTGCTCCCCGCTGGCTAATTCTACATCTGTACCCTCCCCCCATCACCTAGTTTAAAAGCCCCTCTAACTTGTTGGCCATCTTAACACCCAGTAGGGTTGCACCCTCCCCATTTAGGTGCAATCCGTCCCTACCAAAGAGCCAGGAGCCGAAACCCTCCTTACTACACCAGCTCCTCAGCCACTCGTTACCTTCCCTAATCTCCCGCTGCCTCTCTGGTGTGGCTCGAGGTACAGGTAGTATTTCGGAAAATACTACCCTGGAGGTCCTAGTCCTCAACTTAGCTCCTAAGTCCCTGAAATCGTTTTTTAGAACTCTCCTTCTCCCTCTGCCTATGTCATTGGTACCCACGTGTACCATGACAGCTGGGTCTTCCCCAGCCCCACCCAATAATCTGTCCACCCGATCCGCGATGTGCCAAACCCGAGCGCCCGGTAAACAACAGACTGTTCGGCACACATGGTCTTTGTCACAGATTACACTGTCTGTCCTTCTAATAATGGAGTCCCCTACCACCAGCACCTGTCTTTCCTTTCCCTTTCTCCCGGCCTCACTGGAGGAGTTCTTCCCCTGGCAGCTAGGGGTGTCGCTCTGCTCCAGCAATGCTGGTCCCTGACTGGTTTCCCCAACATCACGCAACAGGGCGTATTTATTGGGGTTTACTTTGACGCAGTAGTGGGCTTGAGCACGATATGGCCATATGGTGGGACCAAACCCCCATTTTTATTTATGGATTGTCTTCAGATTTGGTAGTAATTTCTTTTGCATTTGCGCGCTATTCTTTTTTAATATACATGTCTTTTGGTTCATAGCTGCAGCAGCTTTGGAAATACACGGGTATGCTCCCCCAAATTTTTTGCCTGTTTATTATGTATTCGGTCTGACCAGACTACCGAGGTTGAGCAGCCCTCCCCACCCCCCCACACACACCTGTACTCAATCAGTGTCCACCATCAAGTGGATATAGGAGGAGTCCCCTGTAGTGCATTTGCACATCCTTCCCAGCAAGGAGTATTATCTCCAAGGGTTAGGCTGGATTCATCTCTTTTTCATGGATAGTGTAGGACCCACTGATAATGGGGTACTTTGACGCAGTAGTGGGCTTGAGCACGATATGGCCATATGGTGGGACCAAACCCCCATTTTTATTTATGGATTGTCTTCAGATTTGGTAGTTATTTCTTTTGCATTTGCGCTCTATTCTTTTTTAATATACATGTCTTTTGGTTCATAGCTGCAGCAGCTTTAGAAATACATGGGTATGCTCCCCCAAATTTTTTGCCTGTATTTATTGGGGTGCTCCAGCCCAGGATTGACCTCCTGGCCTTGTTCCCTTCTACCCCTCCTAACTGTCACCCATCTACTCTGTTCTGATGCCTGCACCCTTGTATCTCTGCCCTCCTCTGTGCTAGCCCCTGCCTGCACCTGACTGGTACGATCCCAGCTCTCCTTCAGTATGGACATTCGTTTCAGTGTTGCCAGCTGCTTCCCTAGATTCAATGCCCGGCGGGTGTGATTCGGTGTACATCTTGTGCATCTGTATTCACCCTCAATCGCATGATCGAGGAATGTATACATGCCACAAGATGTACACCGAATCACACCCGCCGGGTACCTACTAATCTAATCTGATGGGGATTCAGTAATTTAAGTCTGTCCTGTGTGGCTGTTTTCTAGCTTCCTAACTGGTCATGTACTGGTCATGTACTGGTCATGTACTGGTCATGTACTGGTCATGTACTGGTCATGCACATTGCTTGCCAGTGACATGTTTTGTTGCTGCCCTCAGACACTTGAGCTCACAACCAAATTATCTTTTCCTCTTCATGTTTGTTTGCTATTTTCATTTTATCATTTTATCACCATTATTTTGCTGCTTTGGTTGTTCCCCAATAGTTACTATGGACAGCATGGATCCCCAGTTGGGAACACACTTTGTACTTTTTCTGTGGACTTGTCTCACTTTTTGTCTTCTTTTACCTTTTTTTTTCTGCTTTTTGTGTTTTTTTTTTATTTTTTTTATTTTTCATGTTTTATACTTTTCAACTATTTGGACCAGCGCCATCTAGTGTCTGCTCTTCATACTGCACATTCTGTATTAATCAGTTCCTTTGTTTTAGTGATCCTCTGTATGAGACAAATGCGGGAAATTCCAGTCTTATTATGTAACAATTGTTACATCCTGTCTTTTCCTGTTTTTGCAAATTTTAGAGTTGGTTCCAGAAGGTTCAACAGATTCTCAGTCTCCACCCTGAACACACGGCCCCCAGCATGGGATTTTCTCCATGTCACACCACACAGGTAAGTCAGGTGGATTTCCTATTCATGGTACATTCCTGTCCCTGCTATATACATATCAATCATCTGTGACCGGATCTTCCTCCGTGTGATGTATGATCGGGGTATATATATATATAGAGAATGTTTTTCCACACTGTGTCTCCGTCTGTCACCTTAATAACGAAGGTCACCGCACTCTCTATATGTTGGTGGAACTTTTTTGCTGATCTGAATCGTCAGTAAATCCGGCTTCGGATTCTTCTTCTCGGTGTTGGTTTCCTCCCCGTTGTCGACCTTTAAATGTTCCTCAGAATGTCTCCAGTAGGAAATTCAGGCTCATCTCCCACCATGTTCCTCTGATGTGGCTGAGACACAAAAAGGGGAAAAACACCAGGAGAACCCGCTGGGCCCTGGAACTCCAATAATATCGGTGTATGGTGGAGCACAGACCCGGAAATTTGAATAAAATGCTGATACTCCTTCCTGGGGACAATGTTTGGGTTACACTTTTGCTTCTACTTCCTTTGGGTTGAGGAGATAGAGGTGAAGGGGGAATATATGATCCTCCTCTCCTATAAATACTAACAACCATAATGTCCACCACACTCCTCTCCTGTAAATATTTTCTGCTGTTATACCCTCAACACCCTTATTACCTTTGTACTCCATTCCTGTATAATTCTGAGTGTTACTAACTCTGCACTCCTCTCCTGTGCATACTGCCCACCATATCACCCTCCACACTCCTCTCCTGTACATACTGCCCACCATATCACCCTCCACACTCCTCTCCTGTACATACTGCTCACCATAATACCCTCCACACTCCTCTCCTGTACATACTGCCCACCATAATACCCTCCACACTCCTCTCCTGTACATACTGCCCACCATATCACCCTCCACACTCCTCTCCTGTACATACTGCCCACCATAATACCCTCCACACTCCTCTCCTGTACATACTGCCCACCATAATACCCTCCACACTCCTCTCCTGTACATACTGCCCACCATAATACCCTCCACACTCCACTCCTATACATACTGCCCACCATAATACCCTCCATACTCCTCTCCTATACATACCACCCACTGTCATACCCTCCACACTCCTCTCCTGTACATACTGCTCACTGTCATACCCTCCACACTCCTCTCCTGTACATACCGCTCACTGTCATATCCTCCACACTCCTCTCCTGTACATATTGCTCACTGTCATACCCCCCACACTCCTCTCCTGTACATACCGCTCACTGTCATACCCTCCACACTCCTCTCCTGTACATACTGCCCACTGTCATACCCCCCACACTCCTCTCCTGTACATACTGCCCACTGTCATACCCCCCACACTCCTCTCCTGTACATACTGCCCACTGTCATACCCTCAACACTCCTCTCCTGTACATACCGCCCACTGTCATACCCTCCACACTCCTCTCCTGTACATACTGCCCACTGTCATACCCTTAACACTCCTCTCCTGTACATACTGCTCACTGTCATACCCCCCACACTCCTCTCCTGTACATACTGCCCACTGTCATACCCTCAACACTCCTCTCCTGTACATACCACCCACTGTCATACCCTCCACACTCCTCTCCTGTACATACTGCTCACTGTCATACCCTCCACACTCCTCTCCTGTACATACCGCTCACTGTCATATCCTCCACACTCCTCTCCTGTACATACTGCTCACTGTCATACCCCCCACACTCCTCTCCTGTACATACCGCTCACTGTCATACCCTCCACACTCCTCTCCTGTACATACTGCCCACTGTCATACCCCCCACACTCCTCTCCTGTACATACTGCCCACTGTCATACCCCCCACACTCCTCTCCTGTACATACTGCCCACTGTCATACCCTCAACACTCCTCTCCTGTACATACCGCCCACTGTCATACCCTCCACACTCCTCTCCTGTACATACTGCCCACTGTCATATCCTCCACACTCCTCTCCTGTACATACGGCCCACTGTCATACCCTCCACACTCCTCTCCTGTACATACGGCCCACTGTCATATCCTCCACACTCCTCTCCTGTACATACGGCTCACTGTCATATCCTCCACACTCCTCTCCCGTGCATACCGCCCACTGTCATACCCTCCACACTCCTCTCCTGTACATACTGCCCACTCTCATACCCTCCACACTCCTCTCCTGTACATAACGCTCACTGTCATACCCTCCACATTCCTCTCCTGTACATACCGCTCACTGTCATACCCTCCACACTCCTCTCCTGTACATACTGCCCACTGTCATACCCTCCACACTCCTCTCCTGTACATACTGCCCACTGTCATACCCCCCACACTCCTCTCCTGTACATACGGCCCACTGTCATACCCTCCACACTCCTCTCCTGTACATACTGCCCACTCTCATACCCCCCACACTCCTCTCCTGTACATACCGCTCACTGTCATACCCTCCACACTCCTCTCCTGTACATACCGCTCACTGTCATACCCTCCACACTCCTCTTCTGTACATACTGCTCACTGTCATACCCTCCACACTCCTCTCCTGTACATACCGCCCACTGTCATATCCTCCACACTCCTCTCCTGTACATACCGCCCACTGTCATATCCTCCACACTCCTCTTCTGTACATACTGCTCACTGTCATACCCTCCACACTCCTCTCCTGTACATACCGCTCACTGTCATACCCTCCACACTCCTCTCCTGTACATACCGCTCACTGTCATACCCTCCACACTCCTCTTCTGTACATACTGCTCACTGTCATATCCTCCACACTCCTCTCCTGTACATACCGCCCACTGTCATATCCTCCACACTCCTCTCCTGTACATACCGCCCACTGTCATATCCTCCACACTCCTCTCCTGTACATACCGCCCACTGTCATACCCGCCACACTCCTCTCCTGTACATACCGCCCACTGTCATACCCTCCATACTCCTCTCTTGTACATACTGCCCACTGTCATACCCTCCATACTCCTCTCTTGTACATACTGCCCACTGTCATACCCTCCGTACTTCTCTCCTGTACATACCGCTCACTGTTATACCCTCCACACTCCTCTCCTGTACATACCGCCCACTGTCATATCCTCCACACTCCTCTTCTGTACATACCGCTCACTGTCATACCCTCCACACTCCTCTCCTGTACATACCACTCACTGTCATACCCTCCACACTCCTCTCCCCTACATACCGCCCACTGTCATACCCTCCACACTCCTCTCCTGTACATACTGCCCACTGTCATATCCTCCACACTCCTCTTCTGTACATACTGTCCACTGTCATATCCTCCACACTCCTCTCCTGTACATACCGCCCACTGTCTTATCCTCCACACTCCTCTCCTGTACATACCGCCCACTGTCCTATCCTCTACACTCCTCTCCTGTACATACCGCTCACTGTCATACCCTCCACACTCCTCTCCTATACATAGTGCCCACTGTCATATCCTCCACACTCCTCTCCTGTACATACCGCTCACTGTCATACCCTCCACACTCCTCTTCTATACATAGTGCCCACTGTCATACCCTCCACACTCCTCTCCTGTACATACTGCTCACTGTCATATCCTCCACACTCCTCTCCTGTACATACCGCCCACTGTCATACCCTCTACACTCCTCTCCTGTACATACCGCCCACTGTCATACCATCCACACTCCTCTCCTGTACATACCGCCCACTGTCATATCCTCCACACTCCTCTTCTGTACATACCGCTCACTGTCATACCCTCCACACTCCTCTCCTGTACATACCACTCACTGTCATACCCTCCACACTCCTCTCCTCTACATACCGCCCACTGTCATACCCTCCACACTCCTCTCCTGTACATACTGCCCACTGTCATACACTCCACACTCCTCTCCTGTACATACTGCTCACTGTCATATCCTCCACACTCCTCTTCTGTACATACTGTCCACTGTCATATCCTCCACACTCCTCTCCTGTACATACCGCCCACTGTCATATCCTCCACACTCCTCTCCTGTACATACCGCCCACTGTCATATCCTCCACACTCCTCTCCTGTACATACCGCTCACTGTCATACCCTCCACACTCCTCTCCTATACATAGTGCCCACTGTCATATCCTCCACACTCCTCTCCTGTACATACCGCTCACTGTCATACCCTCCACACTCCTCTCCTATACATAGTGCCCACTGTCATACCCTCCACACTCCTCTCCTATACATAGTGCTCACTGTCATATCCTCCACACTCCTCTCCTGTACATACCGCTCACTGTCATACCCTCCACTCTCCTCTCCTGTACACACCGCTCACTGTCATATCCTCCACACTCCTCTCCTGTACATACCGCCCACTGTCATATCCTCCACACTCCTCTCCTGTACATACCGCTCACTGTCATACCCTCCACACTCCTCTCCTATACATAGTGCCCACTGTCATACCCTCCACACTCCTCTCCTATACATAGTGCTCACTGTCATATCCTCCACACTCCTCTCCTGTACATACCGCTCACTGTCATACCCTCCACACTCCTCTCCTGTACATACCGCTCACTGTCATACCCTCCACACTCCTCTCCTATACATAGTGCCCACTGTCATACCCTCCACACTCCTCTCCTATACATAGTGCTCACTGTCATATCCTCCACACTCCTCTCCTGTACATACCGCTCACTGTCATACCTCCACACTCCTCTCCTGTATATACTGCCCACTGTCATACCCTCCACACTCCTCTCCTGTACATACCACCCACTGTCATATCCTCCACACTCCTCTCCTGTACATACCGCCCACTGTCATACCCTCTACACTCCTCTCCTGTACATACCGCCCACTGTCATACCCTCCACACTCCTCTCCTGTACATACCGCTCACTGTCATATCCTCCACACTCCTCTCCTGTACATACCGCCCACTGTCATATCCTCCACACTCCTCTTCTGTACATACCGCTCACTGTCATACCCTCCACACTCCTCTCCTGTACATACCGCCCACTGTCATATCCTCCACACTCGTCTCCTATACATACCGCCCACTGTCATATCCTCCACACTCCTCTCCTGTACATACCGCCCACTGTCATACCCTCCACACTCCTCTCCTGTACATACCGCCCACTGTCATACCCTCCACACTCCTCTTCTGTACATACCGCTCACTGTCATACCCTCCACACTCCTCTCCTGTACATACCACTCACTGTCATACCCTCCACACTCCTCTCCCCTACATACCGCCCACTGTCATACCCTCCACACTCCTCTCCTGTACATACTGCCCACTGTCATATCCTCCACACTCCTCTTCTGTACATACTGTCCACTGTCATATCCTCCACACTCCTCTCCTGTACATACCGCCCACTGTCATATCCTCCACACTCCTCTCCTGTACATACCGCCCACTGTCCTATCCTCTACACTCCTCTCCTGTACATACCGCTCACTGTCATACCCTCCACACTCCTCTCCTCTACATACCGCCCACTGTCATACCCTCCACACTCCTCTCCTGTACATACTGCCCACTGTCATACACTCCACACTCCTCTCCTGTACATACTGCTCACTGTCATATCCTCCACACTCCTCTTCTGTACATACTGTCCACTGTCATATCCTCCACACTCCTCTCCTGTACATACCGCCCACTGTCATATCCTCCACACTCCTCTCCTGTACATGCCGCCCACTGTCATATCCTCCACACTCCTCTCCTGTACATACCGCTCACTGTCATACCCTCCACACTCCTCTCCTATACATAGTGCCCACTGTCATATCCTCCACACTCCTCTCCTGTACATACTGCCCACTGTCATACCCTCCACACTCCTCTCCTATACATAGTGCTCACTGTCATATCCTCCACACTCCTCTCCTGTACATACCGCTCACTGTCATACCCTCCACTCTCCTCTCCTGTACACACTGCTCACTGTCATATCCTCCACACTCCTCTCCTGTACATACCGCCCACTGTCATATCCTCCACACTCCTCTCCTGTACATACCGCTCACTGTCATACCCTCCACACTCCTCTCCTATACATAGTGCCCACTGTCATACCCTCCACACTCCTCTCCTATACATAGTGCTCACTGTCATATCCTCCACACTCCTCTCCTGTACATACCGCTCACTGTCATACCCTCCACTCTCCTCTCCTGTACACACCGCTCACTGTCATATCCTCCACACTCCTCTCCTGTACATACCGCCCACTGTCATATCCTCCACACTCCTCTCCTGTACATACCGCTCACTGTCATACCCTCCACACTCCTCTCCTATACATAGTGCCCACTGTCATACCCTCCACACTCCTCTCCTATACATAGTGCTCACTGTCATATCCTCCACACTCCTCTCCTGTACATACCGCTCACTGTCATACCCTCCACACTCCTCTCCTGTACATACCGCTCACTGTCATACCCTCCACACTCCTCTCCTATACATAGTGCCCACTGTCATACCCTCCACACTCCTCTCCTATACATAGTGCTCACTGTCATATCCTCCACACTCCTCTCCTGTACATACCGCTCACTGTCATACCTCCACACTCCTCTCCTGTATATACTGCCCACTGTCATACCCTCCACACTCCTCTCCTGTACATACCACCCACTGTCATATCCTCCACACTCCTCTCCTGTACATACCGCCCACTGTCATACCCTCTACACTCCTCTCCTGTACATACCGCCCACTGTCATACCCTCCACACTCCTCTCCTGTACATACCGCTCACTGTCATATCCTCCACACTCCTCTCCTGTACATACCGCCCACTGTCATATCCTCCACACTCCTCTTCTGTACATACCGCCCACTGTCATACCCTCCACACTCCTCTCCTGTACATACCGCCCACTGTCATATCCTCCACACTCCTCTTCTGTACATACCGCCCACTGTCATACCCTCCACACTCCTCTTCTGTACATACCGCCCACTGTCATATCCTCCACACTCCTCTCCTGTACATACCACCCACTGTCATACCCTCCACACTCCTCTCCTGTACATACCGCTCACTGTCATACCCTCCACACTCCTCTCCTGTACATACCGCCCACTGTCATACCCTCCACACTCCTCTTCTGTACATACCACCCACTGTCATACCCTCCACACTCCTCTCCTGTACATACCACCCACTGTCATACCCTCCACACTCCTCTCCTGTACATACCGCTCACTGTCATACCCTCCACACTCCTCTCCTGTACATACTGCTCACTGTCATACCCTCCACACTCCTCTCCTGTACTGTCACTTTCATAGCTAGGATACTCTCATATCAGTTGAATCTGGACACTGAGACTGAAACTGAGGGGGATAGGTCTCTTCCCTTTTTCTCTTTCCACCTCATGTACTATTCCTTCCACTATGGGTGCAATATTAGACCAGATTGGTTTGTTTATGTCATTTTGCAGACTTGGATGCATCCGCTCCTGAAGCAGGGTTGGTTACTATGATACTCTCCACACTCTTCTCCTGTACATACTGCCCACTGTCATATCCTCCACACTCCTCTCCTGTACATACCGCTCACTGTCATACCCTCCACACTCCTCTCCTGTACATACCGCTCACTGTCATACCCTCCACACTCCTCTCCTCTACATACCGCCCACTGTCATACCCTCCACACTCCTCTCCTGTACATACTGCCCACTGTCATACCCTCCACACTCCTCTCCTGTACATACCACCCACTGTCATATCCTCCACACTCCTCTCCTGTACATACCGCTCACTGTCATACCCTCCACACTCCTCTCCTGTACATACTGCTCACTGTCATACCCTCCACACTCCTCTCCTGTACATACCGCTCACTGTCATACCCTCCACACTCCTCTCCTGTACATACCGCCCACTGTCATACCCTCCACACTCCTCTCCTGTACATACTGCCCACTGTCATATCCTCCACACTCCTCTCCTGTACATACCGCCCACTGTCATACCCTCCACACTCCTCTCCTGTACATACCGCTCACTGTCATACCCTCCACACTCCTCTCCTGTACATACCGCCCACTGTCATATCCTCCACACTCCTCTCCTGTATATACCGCCCACTGTCATATCCTCCACACTCCTCTCCTGTACATACTGCCCACTGTCATACCCTCCACACTCCTCTCCTGTACATACTGCTCACTGTCATATCCTCCACACTCCTCTTCTGTACATACCACTCACTGTCATACCCTCCACACTCCTCTCCTGTACATACTGCTCACTGTCATATCCTCCACACTCCTCTTCTGTACATACTGCCCACTGTCATACCCTCCACACTCCTCTCCTGTACATACTGCTCACTGTCATACCCTCCACACTCCTCTCCTGTACATACTGCTCACTGTCATACCCTCCACACTCCTCTCCTGTACATACCGCCCACTGTCATACCCTCCACACTCCTCTCCTGTACATACCGCCCACTGTCATATCCTCCACACTCCTCTCCTGTACATACCACTCACTGTCATACCCTCCACACTCCTCTCCTGTACTGTCACTTTCATAGCTAGGATACTCTCATATCAGTTGAATCTGGAAACTGAGACTGAAACTGAGGGGGATAGGTCTCTTCCCTTTTTCTCTTTCCACCTCATGTACTATTCCTCCCACTATGGGTGCAATATTAGACCAGATTGGTTTATTTATGTCATTTTGCAGACTTGGATGCATCCGCTCCTAAAGCGTGGATGGTTACTATGAAACGCGTTGGTCATTTTTTGGGTGCACTCTGACCCTATTGATGGCTCTATGCATTATAATCAATTTGATTTGAATATACTATCCTGCATCAAGTGATCTTATAACATAAGGTATTCATGTCCGTGACCACACTAGGTTATGTGCTATGTTGCCATTTTTGCTTCTCTATGCATATGATTGGCTACATGTTATCTGTATGCTCATAGACATATATATGTATCACTGTGATTATGTTATGCTATTTACTGTTTAATACATTAAATAAATACATTGCTTATACTGAGTCACTTTTTAGCCATGCTGTACATGCCTCATATAAAGTCCCAACCATCTCCTTTTTGTAAATCCCTGGCTATTGTCTCTCAAGATTAAACCAGTTACTTGTTTTTGTCTTGAATTGTGGTTTCACCGAGCTGCTTACATTCTGTCCAGCCACTACAAAGTATTTTTGGTTGCTATATCTCATAATTTAGTTATGAGTAGGGATGAGCTTCGAGTTTGAGTCGAAAGTAAGTAAGACTCGAACATCAATTGTTTGATCGTTCGTCGAATGACGAACAAATGTGCTTCTCCGCAAAAAATTTGAATTTCCCACAATGCACTGCATGCGCGCAGCGCGTTATGTGATTGGCCAAAGCATGCACCCTGACCTCATGCTTTGGCCAATCAAATTATCTCTGCCATGATTGGACTAAAGGCGGGCTGCCTTTAGCCAATCATTGCTCAAGGGCCAAGTACACGCCCCACACTACATAAAGGCTGCTCGCGCAGCCGCAGCATGTAGTGT
Source organism: Pelophylax lessonae (assembly GCF_965119305.1). Classification (NCBI taxonomy): domain Eukaryota; kingdom Metazoa; phylum Chordata; class Amphibia; order Anura; family Ranidae; genus Pelophylax; species Pelophylax lessonae. The sequence goes on along the minus strand of NC_138769.1, from coordinate 748,406,438 downwards.
CATTGTGTGGACGATGAGACAGGGACAGGCACGCGATTCAGGCAGGGAGAGAGTAGTTTTTTTTGGAGTTTGTAAGACAGTGCAGAGACATTCCTAGCAGTGTAGGGAGGGCCAGGAACGTGTGTGAGGTAGGGAGAGATTTCTTTCTTTACATCATATCAGACAGTATAGCGCCAGTGAGTGAGTAGCAGTGTAGGGAGGGCCAAGGTTCCTGTGTGAGGTAGGGAGAGATTTCTTTCTTTATATCAGATACCAGTCAGAGTATTGTTCATCAGTCAGTGGGGGAACATTCTATAATATTCACAGACCTATTTGATTATAGATAGCCAACCTATTGCGTCACATCACCTGCTCCACAGGTGCAGGGTGCTGCAAAATCCCTGCGGACTCCAAAAAGTTCATTAGTGTGGGCCTTTCAGCATCTGTGTAGTAAACCGCAGCATTGCTGTTTGCAGCATCTGTCTAAAGCGGATCAAGCGTGGCCAGAACACCAGCCGCTTGGGCACCACATGCTTGACAACGACCTTCCATGCAGTCCATTGGCAACAGCACCTGAAAGAGGCACCAGATCAAAACAAGTATACATCGCCTTGCTTCTCATCTGCGATCTCTAACCCTACTATACATCATGCCTTCTCAAATACCAGCATTGAGAGGGATGATGGTATAGCAATGAGTGGCACAGAGACTTGCACCCAATCTGTTAGCAGTACACCACCGCTTGATTTGAGCAGCAGGCAAATTTCACTACCCCAGTATTTGAACCATAGAAAGAAATACTGTCCCAGCCATCCACATGCTCAGCGTCTTAATGTTAGCTTGGCCAAATTGCTAGCATTACAGTTGCTGCGTTTTCAGCTGGTAGACTCGGCTCCGTTTTGCAAAGTTGTGGAATGCGCTGCGCCACAGTGGCAGGTCCCAAAAAGGCATTTCTTTTCACGTAAGGCCATTCCGGCTCTCTACCGTCATGTAGAAGGTAGTGTTTTGGCCTAGTTGTACAAAGCAATCAGCAGGAAGATGCACATTACTGCTGACTCTTGGTCCAGCAGGCATGGACAGGGACATTACATTTCTTTCACGGCGCACTGGGTAACTCTGCTGGCAGCTGGGAAGGATGCAGGACAGGGTTCGGTGTTGCAGCTTGTTTTGCCACCACGCCTCCAAAAAGCTGGTTCTGCCCATCTGGCTACTCCACCACCTCCTCCTCCATGTCCTCTTCTGCTCAATTCTCCTCTGCATCAGCAGTGCTCCCTAAGCGATCAAGGGGCTACGCAAGCAGTCAGGCTAAAAGATGCCAGGCTGTGCTTCAGTTGGTCTGTCTAGGGGATAGGAGTCACACTGGTGCAGAGATTCTGTCAGCTCTGCAAGGGCAGGCTCAGAGATGGTTGACGCCATGACAGCTTGAGCCAGGAATGGTTGTAGCACCAACCTTTTCTCCGCCCTCCGACAGGGACACTTGACACATGTTCTTGACACATGGCACATGTTATGAATCTGGTAGTGCAGCTTTTCTTGAGCATATAATGCACCAACCTTCTCTCCGCCCTCCGACAGGGACACTTGACACATGTTCTTGACACATGGCACATGTTATGAATCTGGTAGTGCAGCTTTTCTTGAGCATATACCCAGGCTTCCAAGATCTCCTGAGGCAGGCCAGGAAAGTCTGTGGCCATTTCCACTGTTCATTCAATGCCAGTGCTCGCTTATCTGACATTCAACGGGAATTAAACCTGCCCACCAACCTCATTTGTGACATGCCCACCAGGTGGAACTCAATGTTGGCAATGTTGCAGCGGCTACACACAGCAGAGGGCCATCAATGAGTAACTGTGTGAGTATGGCACAAGGACAGGGTCAGGGGAGGGAGCTTGCTTTTTTTTGCCACGCCAGTGGCTTTTGATTAAGGATGCATGCATCGTCCTGTCACCATTTGAGGAGGCCACTCGCATGGGGAGCCAGGACGATGTATACATCAGTGACACTATCTCGCTAGTCCAACTTGCTGGAGCACACCCTGCGTGGAATCATGGACAGGGCACTTGAGGCAGAACAGCGGCAGGAAGAGGAGGACTTCCTTTCCTCACAAGGCCCCCTTTATGCAGATATCTTTCCTGCAGGGCCACAAAACACACAGGAGGAAGAGGAGGAGGATGAGGATTTTGGCAGCATGGATGTAGAGGAAGAGGATAGCATACAGCAGTCTTCAAAGGATGGTTTTGTTTCCCCAGAAACCACAGGAGTTCTATGTGGTTGGGAAGAGGTTGCTCCTGCTGCCAATGTCATCCTTAGTGACTCAGAGGACTCAGAAGCTCATGCCTCCTCCAACTTACGTTGCATGGGCTCCCTGAATCTGCAAAGCCTGCGAAAGGACCGAGGATTTGTGCTGTCAAGGAGAGGGATAATTACTGGTTGGCAACCCTTCTTGATCCACGTTACAAGGGTAAAGTTGCAGAGCTCATCCTGCCTTCGCAGAGGGAGCAGAGGAGGAAATATCTTGAGGAGGCCTTGAAAAAAATTTGTGTACCGCCGTTCCAGACACTGAGAGGTCAACATTCTCCGGACGTGTTCCTGAGGCATCGTTCAGCCAAAGGAGGAGCAGTGGAGAAGGCGGCCGGCTGACCGATGCCTTTAAACAGTTCTTTTGTCCTCAGCAGCACCCAGGGATGTTAGGTTTAAGCAACCATCGGCAGAGTTTCCATCATATAGTGCATGATTATCTAGGTGCAAGAGCAGACTCGGAGACCTTTCCAGTTGCGCATCCACTGGCTTAATGGGTCTTGAGGATGGACTACTGGCCAGAACTTGCTCAATATGCAATGGAGCTACTGGCCTTTCCTGCTTCCAGCCTGCTTTCCAAACGGACGTTCAGTGCTGCTGGAGGTTTTGTGATGGACAAAAGAGTGCGTCTGGCCTCAGACTCTGTTGACCAGCTGACTTTTAACAAAATGAACCAGTCCTGGGTCAACAAGAGCTATCAGGCCCCTGATGCTGATGTAACTGATTGAATTTGCTAGGGGTCTGCCATCCCTTGAAGGCTGCATATGCTGCCTATCCTATTCCTCTACCTTTATTCTGCTAGCTTCCAACAATGTTTTTGGTTTAGGTCACTACCAACCCCCAAGGTCTAATTTTTCTGCACTTGTATGACAGGTGCATACAATTTAAATGCTGTATGTCATTTTAACAGCAGGCCCTGTCCCTGTGCCCTGCTAACTGTGAGGATTTACGGTGTTCAGGCACAATTTTTGGCACTTGTATAGCACAGGCAATTTCAAATGTGTATGAAATTCTTACCAGCAGGTCCCATTCCTGCTTCCAGCAAGAGTAACTGTGAGGCCTTGGTTACGGTGTTCAGGCACCACCTACGTCAATGGCCCAATTTTTGGCACTTGTATAGCACATGCAATTTCAAATTTGTATGGAATTCTTACCAGCAGGTCCCGTTCGTGCTCCCAGCAAGAGTAACTTTGAGGCCTTGGTTACGGTGTTCAGGCACCTTCTTCGGCAAAGGCACAATTTTTGGCACTTGTATAGCACATGCAATTTCAAATTTGTATGGAATTCTTACTAGCAGGTCCCATTCCTGCACCCAGCAAGAGTAACTGTGAGGGGTTGGTTACGGTGTTCAGGCACCACCAACAGCAAAGGCCCACTTTTTGGCACCTGTATGACAAGTACATCCGATTTAAAATTTTTATGGATTTTTTAGCAGCAGGGCCCGTTCCTGTGCCCAGCAAGAGTAACTGTGAGGGGTTACGGTGTTCAGGCACCACCAGCAAACAAGGCCAAATTTTTCTGCAACCATATGACAAGTGCATATGATTTGAAATGTTTATGTATATTTGTATATGACATTTTTTGCTTTATAAATGTCAGTTTTGCAGCAGCAGGCTACATACATCGTAGAAATGCACTACTTTACAGGCACATTCAGGGGACCCCCCAGGCACAATATTTGAAGGAACTTTTCATTTTTATAGTTTCACTTTAAGCCTCATTCAAATTAGTAAATCAGTGTTCCTTTAAAAACGATGTTCCCCAGGTCAGTACCCGGACCCCCATACACTTTTATGGGGCAATAACTTGCATTTAAGCCTTCAAAATTAGGCCCTTTGATTTTCGAGGTTCTAGTCCCATAGACTTCAATGGGGTTCGTTTGTTCGAGCGAACTTATCCTCTGTTCGCGGTGTTCTGGTGTGAACCAAACCGGGGGGTGTTCGGCTCATCACTAGTTATGAGCCAAACACACCGGGGTTCAGTTTGAGGGAGGTTTGCAAAGCATGTAAAGTTCAGGTCCCGAACTCCACTGACTTAACCTCCCTGGCGGTATTCCCGAGTGTGGCTCGGGGTTAATTTTAGAGTACCAAAAGCGGTAACCCAGAGCCAAACACTCAGGATTACACCAGAATCAAACTCACCTTCCCCTGCGATCCCCCGCTGTTCTCCTCCGCCGTCCTAATTCTATTGCTGTATACAATTTCATCTGCATATGATAATGTAATCAGGCAACCCCTGACCTGATGGGGTAATCTGATCAGGAGGGGGAGGTCTATGCTGTATATAAATTGTGTGACTGGTCAATAAAGGAGAATATTCCAAAACTTGTACAAGCTAAGTTGTCGGCTAGCTTTGTATGGGGGGCGGCTGGAATATTTTATATCTACAGTGGTGATCGAAAGTTTGGGCACCCCAGGTAAAAATTTGTATTAATGTGCATAAAGAAGCCAAGGAAAGATGGGAAAATCTCCAAAAGGCATCAAATTACAGATTAGACATTCTTATAATAGGTCAACAAAAGTTAGATTTTATTTCCATCATTTACACTTTCAAAATAACAGAAAACAAAAAAATGGTGTCTGCAAAAGTTTGGGCACCCTGCAGAGTTAATATCTTGTACTGCCCCCTTTGGCAAGTATCCAAGCTTGTAAACGCTTTTTGTAGCCAGCCAAGAGTCTTTCAATTCTTGTTTGAGGTATCTTTGCCCATTCTTCCTTACAAAAGTCTTTGAGATTTTGAGATTTCTGGGCTGTCTGTCACACACTGCTCTTTTAAGGTCTATCCATAGATTTTCAATTATGTTGAGGTCAGGAGATTGTGAAGGCCATGGCAAAACCTTCAGTTTACGCCTCTTGATGTAATCCCCCGTGGATTTCGAGGTGTGTTTAGGATCATTATACATTTGTAGAAGCCATCCTCTCTTTAACTTCAGCTTTTTCACAGATGGCATCGAGTTACCATCCAAAATTTGCTGAAATTTTATTGAATCCATTTTTCCTTCTACTCGTTTGATGTTCCCTGTGCCACTGGCTGCAATACAACCCCAAAGCATGATTGATCCACCCCCATGCTTAACCGTTGGACATTAAATTCTGTGCCCCTTCTTCTCCAAACGTACCTTTGCTCATTCCGGCCAAAAAGTTCAATTGTAACCTCATCGGTCCACAGAACTTGTTTCCAAAATGCATCAGGCTTGTCTATATGTTCATTTGCAAAGTTCAAACGCTGATCTTTGTGGTGAGGAAGTAGAAGAGGTTTTCTTCTGATGACTCTTCCATGAAGACCATATTTGTACAAGTATCTCTTTATAGTGGAATAGTGTACCACAACTCCAGTGTCTGCCAGATATTTCTGGAGGGATCCTGCAGTCAAACGTGAGTTTTGAATTGTTTTTCTCACAATCCTGCGAGCTGTTCTGTCTGATATTTTTCTTGGTCTTCCAGATCTTGCTTTAACTTACACTGTTCCTGATGACTGCCATTTCTTAATTACATTCCGAACAGAGGATATTGACATCTGAAAACGCTTTGCTATCTTCTTATAGCCTTCTCCAGCTTTGTGAGCGTCAACTATTTTCAGTTTCAGTTTTCTAGACAACTGCTTAGAAGATCCCATGGTGCTGATTGTTGGGGCAAGGTCAGATGAGTCTGGGCATTTAAAACCTTTGAGATTGACATCACCTGGTCTTCCCAGACGATGATTGAGAACAATCCATGACACTGGCAGGTCTCAGGATTGCAAAGGGGGCAGTGCATGCTATCAATTCTGCAGGGTGCCCAAACTTTTGCAGGCACCATTTTTTTGTTTTCTGTAACTTTGAAAGTGTCAGTGATGGAAATAAAATCTAACTTTTGTTGACAGATTATAAGAATGTCTAATCTGTAATTTGATGCCTTTTGGAGATTTTTCCATCTTTCCTTGGCTTCTTTATGCACATTAATACAAATTTTTACCTGGGGTGCCCAAACTTTCGATCCCCACGGTATGTTCCAGACTGGAGGAAGCGGTATACTGACGGAAGTCCATGAGCATAGTGTGGGTCGTGGTTCCGTTACATCCTGCTCCCCCTCCTCCTTGCAGACATCTGATGACTGCTTCCTGTACCCCTTTTAAGCCCCTCATGCAGGCAAGTTAACCCTGTCAGGACCACAATCCCTGTAGTCAGGATTAGAAGTTCTTTCCCAACCAAAGTCTCTCCAAGACTCCAAATTCGATTCCAAATTAGAACTTACCAATCCTGCCAGTTACCATGTGATAGCTGTGGGCCCATCACAGCATCACAATAGTAAGCAAGCTGTCATGAATGAAAGCCATTGTTATCATGTGATGGCTATGATTGGTCATAGCTATCACATGATACCCTTCAGCTGTTTACAGTGGCCAGGTACTGAGCACTGTGATTTGCTGTGTCCACCAGACACAGTGGTCACAGAATCGCAGTGCTGTGCATGTGCCCGGGAGCACACCAGCGCACATGTGCACCACGACTTATGGCCTGGGGATGCCGACCACCAGCAGTATATTTACTGTTGGCGGGTGGCAAGTGATTAAAAGAAACTCCTAGACTATAATACCACCATGGTGCAAAAATTCAAAGATGGATTACTTGCCAGCTTAGTGTAAGGTTTTGGCACTCTCAGTGCCTCCTATCACATCATTTCCGGGTGCTTTCCATCTACCTAGATAGATGAAGCACATATAGGTGTGTTTCCCTTTAAGAGTGCTGACATCATCACTGAGCGCCGGACTGAACAGCTATTTAAATCACCAGCTCTCACTCACATGTGTTCGTTCAACCTGCTTTGTGCCTTGATGCTAACCTGTCTTGAAGCTCTCATGCTTGCAAGCATACCTCGCTGTCGGGACCACGCTGCGCTGATCCCTGTATCCCGCTACCGGATCATCCGCTCTTGTCGAACCTCTCCTCTGCTACATTGCTACTAGTGATAAGTACCCCACAGGGGAAACCTCAATAACCTTCATACTAAAGCTTACACTGTCTAGCTCTGCATACTAAGGACTGTTACTACATCTGCACTATCTAGATTGCTAGCTCTTGAGCCTACTATCATCTGCTCTTGCACTGGGTTAGTCTCTCCTGTATGTCATCTGCTATCCTATCATCTACTACCATACATAATTGCTAACCTATCTGCATCCCACCTGTTACTATCTCATTCTCAAGAACATTCCTCTCAAGTGTCTGTCACCTATCGTCTCAACTCAACCTGTCTCTTCAGCCTATCACCTCTATACTACTTTATACATAGATCACTCCAGGAACTTCTTATTGAGTGTGTGTATTTACTTGCTGAATTGAGATCATCCACACATGATGAGTCTTTGGGAGTTGGGATTGGTGTCTCAGCGTTTCTCTACATGACTACTGAAGTGGAATATTTCTGCAGCTGTAAATCCACATCATACATAAAACGCAGGAGCGTTACAGATTGAATGAACCAGATAAAATGGATTCAGCAGAAATGACCACTCAGGTGACACAGTTAACACAACAAGTAACTGCGTTAATACACGCACTTACTGAATTAAAAGAAGACAATCAGGCTCTGACGCAGCAGGTGGCCAGACTGACACAGCCTACTGCTGCTCAACCCCCAGAACCTCTTGTCCTTCTACCAGACAGGTTTGATGGTTCCCGTTCCTCTTTTCTTTTTTTTCGTATGGATTGTGAGCTTCTATTTATCCTTAAGCCTAGGACCTATCATAATGACTTTATTAAAGTGCATGCTGCCATTAATTTGCTTTCTGGCAAAATGAAAACGTGGGCATACGAGAAACTGCAAGAAAAAAGTCCGATCCTAGACAATTGGGAATCATTTGCAATTGCGATGCACTCCCAGTGTCTCCCCTCCCAAAAATCTATTCCTAAACCTGCTCCAGGTAACCGCAGACCCCGGCTACCTAGGGAAAAAAGGAAACCAAATGAATATGGTGATCCTGCCTGGTCATGGTCCAAGCCTGCCTTAAACAGTCAGCCTTGTCACTCTGACACATCTCATTTGAACCCTGATCCTACAGAGATGGATGAGGAGCCTATGGAGATTGGTGCCGTACATGCTAAGTTGTCCTTACAAAAAAAAAAAGATCACAGGAGAATCTGTGGCCTTTGTTTTTATTGTGGAGAAGGGGGACATTTCATTACATCCTGCCCAACCAGACCCCATAGGCCTAAGGCTCTCCCAATGGAGGCCAGGCGAATCCGAACGGTCTTCCCTGAAAAACAGCCTGGAAATTACCAAGGCTGTTGCCAGCCCTGTCCCCATTCTATATCAGAAAAGGACACCCAGAAATTGACAAATATTGGAATAGAGATTCCTTTAACTCCAGTGAACTCGATATCACGTTCTAAAAAACCTCCTGTACCACCTCCTGAGGATACTCTTATTTTTGCAAGCACATTTTTAGCTTCCAATGAAAACATTGAGATTCTTGCACCTGACTGCGTACGCGCTTCTAATGGCACGGTGGTATGTAGGAAGGATCTGAGGATGTTTGAAGAAGCATTGGTTGCTAGGACTACTAGGATTACTTCGGATGGTTATGCGTCCGATTCTAGTGAGGGGTTCATGTAGCAGATACCCTAACAACAAGTCCGATCCGATTCTCACATCGGTTACCAACCTGATCCGATTTTCATATCGGCAACAAGTGATCCGATTCTCACATCGGTTACCAACCTGATCCGATTCTCGTATCGGCAACAAGTGATCCGATTCTCACATCGGTTACCAACCTGATCCGATTCTCGTATCGGCAACAAGTGATCCGATTCTCGTATCGGCAACAAGTGATCCGATTCTCACATCGGTTACCAACCTGATCCGATTCTCGTATCGGCAACCAGCCTTATCCGATTCTCGTATCGGCAACCAGTCTTATCCGATTCTCGTATCGGCAACCAGTCTTATCCGATTCTCGTATCGGCAACCAGTCTTATCCGATTCTCGTATCGGCAACCAGCCTTATCCGATTCTCGTATCGGCAACCAGTCTTATCCGATTCTCGTATCGGCAACCAGTCTTATCCGATTCTCGTATCGGCAACCAGTATTTTCCGATTCTTATATCGACAACCAGCCTTAGAGGCCTTCCGGAGCCGGCCTTACGGGGGGGTACTGTAAGGTTCTGGCACTCTCAGTGCCTCCTATCACATCATTTCCGGGTGCTTTCCATCTACCTAGATAGATGAAGCACATATAGGTGTGTTTCCCTTTAAGAGTGCTGACATCATCACTGAGCGCCGGGCTGAACAGCTATTTAAATCACCAGCTCTCACTCACATGTGTTCGTTCAACCTGCTTTGTGCCTTGATGCTAACCTGTCTTGAAGCTCTCATGCTTGCAAGCATACCTCGCTGTCGGAACCACGCTGCGCTGATCCCTGTATCCCGCTACCGGATCATCCGCTCTTGTCGAACCTCTCCTCTGCTACATTGCTACTAGTGATAAGTACCCCACAGGGGAAACCTCAATAACCTTCATACTAAAGCTTACACTGTCTAGCTCTGCATACTAAGGACTGTTACTACATCTGCACTATCTAGATTGCTAGCTCTTGAGCCTACTATCATCTGCTCTTGCACTGGGTTAGTCTCTCCTGTATGTCATCTGCTATCCTATCATCTACTACCATACATAATTGCTAACCTATCTGCATCCCACCTGTTACTATCTCATTCTCAAGAACATTCCTCTCAAGTGTCTGTCACCTATCGTCTCAACTCAACCTGTTTCTTCAGCCTATCACCTCTATACTACTTTATACATAGATCACTCCAGGAACTTCTTATTGAGTGTGTGTATTTACTTGCTGAATTGAGATCATCCACACATGATGAGTCTTTGGGAGTTGGGATTGGTGTCTCAGCGTTTCTCTACATGACTACTGAAGTGGAATATTTCTGAAGCTGTAAATCCACATCATACATAAAACGCAGGAGCGTTACACTTAGACACTTGCCTCATAAAGGGGCCCCACCTTATAGGTGAGAGATAAGAATGTCTCTAATGTTTAAAAAGATGTTTCTGCAGTGCAGACAAAACCCGATTAGGACTTTTTATCCAAGGAGCCAAACACTGGTCCATTTCCCCTCCTAACAACAGATGTTATTTGCTTGGAACAATATTTAACCACTTCAATCCAAGGATTCCACTGTCTCCCTTTAGAGGACAATGATGTTATCAATATAACTTTTGTTTGGTGCCAAGTCCGATTGCAGCTTGCCATACCTCTTCCTCCAATTTACTTAGATAGATATTGGACATGCTGGAAGCGTACTTAGATCCCATGGCAACTACTTTATGTTGTCTGTAATAGGTTTTATTGTGTCAAAAATTATTACTGCCCATGGCAAGATTATATAATAAATTATTTTTGTTCTGACAATATTTAGATTTGGTGCCCAATGCCCATTTACAGATGTCAGATCATCCTGTTGGTGTATGTTTGTGTATAAGTCAATAGTGGCGAAAATAATATTTTTCTCCACTGGGTATTCCTCAAGAATGTTTATAAGCTGCTTACTGTCCCCTAAATATGAGGGCTAATCCTGTGCCAGAGGTTACAGATAGCAATCAGCATACTCTCCCAATCTCGAAAATAATGAATCAATACCACTCAATATAGGCCATGTTCCTACCCTAGCTGGTAAATACTCGGTTTTCCTTTCACAGGTGTTTTCCTAAAAGACGCCTTAGGGAAAACCCAAGTTACACTCACTGGTAACGTCTTCTCCAGGAAATTTTCAGGATAGCAATGACTGCTCATCCATGGTTTTGGAATAATAGGATTGGTTTGTGGTCATATTATGCTTTCTTTTGTGTTATTTTGTCTTTCCAGCAAGCCGGAGGTACTCAGAATGAACTGAGGGGCTAGCTGGAGACATTACTTTTAAAAGATTGGGAGATGCAGTGTTTCCTGTGAATGGGTGGATGAGTCTTCTCTCTCAAAGGTGTTGTCTTGAAAGACTTCTGGAAAAGACGTTACTGGTGACAGTAACTTGGGTTTTCAAAATTTGCCTCCTATTGACCTCAATGGGGTTTACATTTACATCTGCAATGTATGGATTTTTAAATGGACTTCCGAAACTTGCCCGCAAGCCAATCCCAAGCACAACTGTCCTTCACTATTCAGCACAATGAATGAAGAATGAGATTTTCCTGCAAAAAAATTGTCAATTTTACCAGTCAATGGGAATAATAGAATGTCTTCAATAAAGCAGAATACAAATATTTAAACATGTAGAATACTGTACATATTCCTTATATATATATATGTATATATATATAATATATTTAATAATTAAAATAAAAAATAGAAAGCAACTTTATTTAACCCTTTATATAGAATTCTGACTTTCTAAACTTTTTTCTGTATAGGTGGATTGATGAACTAAGTTTTTGCTCATGTTGGTCTTTATCAATACAACTAAGTCAGTTGAGAAACCAGCCATAAGTCTTAAATGACAGAAAGTCTTTTTTGCAGTTCACTGGAGGATTCAACATTGATCCAGCCTCAGAAGACATTAAGAGAGAAGTTGATTCAGTGTTCTAGAAGTGACAATGGCTTTACAGTAAAGTCCAATCCATGTACACATAAGGGAAGTCATTTTAGAAGATATTTCTTGTTTGGAATGTTCCAAAAGTTTTACAATGGAGGCAAAATGTATCACACACCGTAATGTTCACACTGGAGAGAAGTCATATAAGTGCTCTGAATGTAAAAAAGGGTTTTTAACCAAGAGAGAGCTCCTCACACACCAGAGGGTTCACAGTGGAAGGAAACCTTTTCAGTGTTCTGAATGTGACAAAAGTTTTACGCAGAAGGGTAATCTTATCACACACAAGATGATTCACACTGGAGAGAAGCCATATCAGTGTTCTGAATGTGACAAGGCTTTTACACTGAAAGATAATCTTATCAATCACAAGATGATTCACACTGGTGAGAAACCATATCAATGTTCAGAATGTGCCAAAGCTTTTACATTTAAGTCAAATCTTATCACACACCAGATGATTCACACCGGAGAGAAGCCATATAAGTGTTCTGAATGTAACAAAGCTTTTACAACAAAGAGAGAGTTTATCACACACCAGAGGGTTCACACTGGAGAGAAGCCATATCCGTGTTCCGAATGTAACAAAGCTTTTAAAACAAAGTCACACCTTATCACCCACCAGATGATTCACACTGGAAGGAAGCCATATCAGTGTTGTGAATGTGATAAAGCTTTTTCAGAGAAGAAAGATCTGATCAGACACCAGATGATTCACACTGGAGAGAAGCCATATGAGTGTCCTGCATGTGACAAAGCTTATACAGACATGAAAGGACTTAAAAGACACCAGAAGATTCACATTGAAGAGAAGAAATATTTATGTTCTGAATGTGACAAAGCGTTTACACAGAAGTCAAGCCTTATCAGACACCAGAGGGTTCACACTGGGGAGAAACCATATCAGTGTTCTGAATGTGACAAAGCTTTTACAAAGATGGAAAACCTTTTCCAACATGAGAGGGTCCACACCAGAGAGAAGCCATACCAATGTTCTGAATGTGGCAAAGCTTTTGCAGTGGAGTCAAACCTTACCAGACACAAGAGGGTTCACACTGGGGAGAAGCCGTATCAGTGTTCAGAATGTGATAAAGCTTTTACAGGAAAGTCAAGCCTTATCAGACACCAGAGGGTTCACACTGGAGAGAAACTTTATCAGTGTTCTAAATGTGACAAAGCTTTTACACAAAAACTAAACCTTATCACACATCAAAGGGTTCACGCTAGAGAGAAGCCATTTCAATGAACTGAGTGTGACAAAGCTTTTACGGTTAATGCCAGGCTAATCTATCACCAGAGGATTCACAAGCTTCAGCTGCAGTGAGGAAAAAGAGGGGATAATAAAGGGGTAGCAGCTAAGCTTCAATGAAAGACTTTGGGATGTCTCATTAGTTTTACACCTTGTGTCATTGCACAAGGAGGACCCTCATCCTGCCAACATCCAATTATATATGAAAAGAAAAGAGAAAATTGAAAACTAGTTTCTCAAAAACATGGCAGACTTTGTAGGCACAACATGAGGCTCTTAATTAAAATGTACGTATAAGCTTTATTCCATACATTCTAAAACACCTTGTATTATAAAACAACAATGTAACACCCTCTATATTCAGTAGATCAAAGCAATAACCAATCCAGCAAACATGGAGGACAATTCTAATCATTCAGGCTGGTAAAGATGTGGGAAAGTCCATCAAAAGGAGTTATGTACAGTATCTCACAAAAGTGAGTATACCCCTCACATTTTTGTAAATATTTTATTCTATCTTTTCATGTGACAACACTGAAGAAATGACACTTTGCTACAATGTAAAGTAGTGAGTGTACAGCTTGTATAAATTTGCTGTCTCCTCAAAATAACTCAACACACAGCCATTAATGTCTAAACCACTGGTAAAAATAGTGAGTAGACCCCTAAGTGAAAATGTCCAAATTGGACCCAATCAGCCATTTTCCCTCCCCGGTGTCATGTGACCCGTTAGTGTTACAAGGTCTCAGGTGTGAATGGGGAGCAGGTGTGTTAAATTATGTGTTATCGCTCTCACTCTCTCATACTGGTCACTGCAAGTTCAACATGGCAGCTAATGGCAAAGAGCTCTCTGAGGATCTGAAAAAAAAGAATTGTTGCTATACAGATGGCCTAGGCTATATGAAGATTGCCAAGACCCTGAAACTGAGCTGCAGCACCGTGGCCAAGACTATACAGTGGTTTAACAGGACAGGTTCCACTCAGAAAAAGCCTTGCCATGGTTGCCCACAGTAGTTGAGTGCACATGCTCCGCGTCATATCCAGAGATTGTCTTTGGGAAATAGATGTATGAGCTCAGACCATACGCTGCACACTGCATCAAATTGGTCTGCATGGCTGTCATCCCAGAAGGAAGACTCTTCTAAAGATGATGCACAACAAAGCCTGCAAACAGTTTGTTGAAGAAAAGCAGACTAAGGACATGGATTACTGGAATCATGTCCTGTGGTCTAAGGAGACCAAGATAAACTTTTTTGGTTCAGATGGTGAGAAGTGTGTGTGGCGGCAACCAGGTGAGGAGTACAAAGACAAGTGTGTCTTGCCTACAGTCAAGCATGGTGGTGGGAGTGTCATGGTCTGGGGCTGCATGAGTGCTGCCGGCACTGGGGAGCTACAGTTCATTGAGGGAACCATAAATGCCAACATGTACTGTGACATACTGAAGCAGAGTATGATCTCCTCCCTTCGGAGACTGGGCTGCAGGGCATGATAACAATCCCAAACACACCTCCAATACGACCACTGCCTTGCTAAAGAAGATGAGGGTATAGTTGATGGACTGGCCAAGCATGTCTCCAGACCTAAACCCTAATGAGCATCTGTGGGGCATCCTCCACAGTAAAGTGGAGGAGCGCAAGGTCTCTAACATCCACCAGCTCCGTGATGTCATCATGGAGGAGTGAAAGAGGACTCCAGTGGCAACCTGTAAAGCTCTGGTGAACTCCATGCCCAAGAGGGTTAGGACAATGCTGAAAAATAATGGTGGCTACACAAAATAGACACTTTGGGCCCAATTTGGACATTGTCACTTAGGGGTGTACTCACTTTTGTTACCAGCGGTTTAGACATTAATGGCTGTGTGTTGAGTTATTTTGAGGGGACAGCAAATTTACACTGTTATACAAGCTGTACACTCACTACTTTACATTGTAGCAAAGTGTCATTTCTTCAGTGTTGTCACTGAAAAGAAAAGAAGGAATACAATATTTACAAAAACGTGAGGGGTGTACTCACTTTTGTGAGATACTGTATATGTAGTAACAATGCAGGTATGCAGAGTAACATTCCCAAATCCTTTATGCTGGAATAGTCAACTCGTTTCGCAAGACTGACTTGCTTCCTCAGGACTGGTTGGGTGGGTGCTATTCCAAATATACAGAATATTACATAAGTATCATAACAAAAGTACAAATATATACAGTTTACATTTAGAAGAGTATATTTCATATTATTGTATGTATATGTATATATATCATCATTCATTCATTCAAAAAGGTTTCATTGAGGTAATAAAAGCAGATACAAGGTAGATAAATGCATTGGAGGGAGGGGGTGTTCTCCCTTCAAGGGAATTTCAAACATATAAAACAGTAAATTGACATCTAGCAGGTTGCAACATAGACATGCCATATGTGATAAGGTGTACATACTAGAGCAATAATGTTACCTCAACACTAGACCCCCACGGAAGGGGTCAAAGTGAAAAGGGCGGAATAGAAAGAAGGAGAGAGGAAAACTTAAGAGTTGGAGAGGATAATAGAATGAACAAGAAAAGATATTAGATACGCATCTGGCTCTGTTTGGTCTCGTTCATATAGGACATAGGGGAAGTGGGTCCAGCACCTAGGATGTGATGTTCATATGGTAGCTTAATACTTCTGGGATGAGCTAGACACAGATACCTGTGTTTGAGAAATGTATCACTTTGCAGATGAGCTTTGGCAAAGAGAAATTCTATGCTGCAGTGGTCATTAATGATAGAAATGAGGGAGGAGAAAGGTGGTGGATGTGGATCCTTCCATGCACACGCTAGGGTTATATGTGCTGCTATCAAGATATGTGTTACAGTGGAAGGAGTACCACAGACCAGAGGGAGCGATCTAGACCAAAGAGAGCCATTTGCGGAGTCAACTTTTGTGGAATGTGAGTAATGTCCTCAATTAAGGAAGAAACGTCCTTCCAAAAGGAAGCTATGGTGGGACAACCCCACCAAATATGGAAAATGTCACCTACAATATCACAGTTCCCCCAGAAGTTCGGGGATTGATATGGAAAAATATGGGCACGTTTATGAGGTGTATAGTACCATTTATTAAAGATTTTCATGAGGGTTTCCCAGTGGGATACATTTTTGGAGACGGTAGTAGGAACTTTGAGGGTGCGGTACCAAACCTTGGGTGGGAGGGAGATCTGTAGTTTTGATTCCCAGAAGATCACACTGGAGGGTTTACAAGTGAATGTTGGCCAAGATAGGACATTGTAGATGTATGAGATTCCTTTAGTCTTAGTGGATGGCTGGATGCAGAATAAGAGCAAGTCTTTAGAAATTGTTTCCTGATTGGTGGTTAGCGTGGATAGAACATGTCAAATCCCGAGGAAGATATATATCTACTTTTGTTATGATACTTATGTAATATTCTGTATATTTTGAATAGCACCCACCCAATCAGTCCTG
Source organism: Pelophylax lessonae (assembly GCF_965119305.1). Taxonomy (NCBI): domain Eukaryota; kingdom Metazoa; phylum Chordata; class Amphibia; order Anura; family Ranidae; genus Pelophylax; species Pelophylax lessonae. Next base: position 748,389,879 of record NC_138769.1, on the reverse strand, counting down.
AGGAAGCAAGTCATCTTGGGAAACGTGTTGACTATTCCAGCATGGAGGATTTGGGAATGTGACTCTGCATACCTGCATTGTTACTACACATACTGTACATACCTCCTTTAGATGGACTTTCCCACATCTTTACCAGCCTGAATGATTAGAATTTTCCTCCATGTTTGCTGGATTGGGTATTGCTTTGATCTACTGAATGTAGAGGGTGTTACATTGTTGTTTTTTTAATACAAGATGTTTTAAAATTGATGGAACACAGATTTTCCTTTTAATTAACCACTTAACCCCCGGAAGATTTTACTGCCTTCCTGACCAGGGTTTTTTTGCGAATTTTTACTGCGTGACTTTAACGGACAATTGCGCGGTCGTGCAAAGCTTTACCTAAACGAATTTGACGTCCTTTTTTTCCCACAAACAGAGATTTCTTTTGGTGGTATTTGATCACCTGTGCGATTTTTACTTTTTGCGCTATAAACAAAAAAAGAGCGTAAATTTTGCAAACATAACAATATTTTTCACATTTTTTTATATGAAATTCCCCCCCAAAAAATGTAAAAATCAAAATTTTTTAACATTTTTGGCCAATTTGTTTTCTGCTACATATGTTTGGTAAAAAAATTGCAAAAAGCGTATTTTGATTGGTTTGCGCAAACGTTATTGCGTTTACTAACTAAGGGAAAGATTTCGGTCATTTTTGGTGGGTTTTTTTAACGCGTAATGGCGGTGATCTGCGATTTTTTTTGCGGTACTGCGACATTGGGGCGGACAGATCGGACCCTTGACTGACATTTTTGACACTTTTGGGGTTACCAGTGACATTACTGCAGTAATCAGTGCTATACATATGCACTGTTACTGCAAAATGACACTGGCAGGGAAGGGGTTAACTTTATTGGGGAGGGAGGGGTTAAGTGTGTCCTTAGGGGCGTGCTTTTTACTGTGATTGGCTGTGGCTACTAGTGTAGGAACAGTGATCAACGGTCCTACATAGTAGACCCGTATGATCACTGTTTCTACACAGGAGAGAATGACAGGCGGCTTGTTTACATCAGCCGCCTGACTGTCTCCCTCTGTACCGACGATCGGCAAGTGACCGGTGGACATCGGGTCCGCCGGTCACACGCACTAACTTCCCTGTGAACGAGCCTCCACGGGCGCACGCCTGCCCGCTATTGGCTCAAAAGGAAGTGACAGGCAAGCGACGTAGATCTACGTCACTTTGCCTGGCCGGGGCTGACAACCGGTCAGCAACCGGTTAAGAGCCTCATGTTGTGCCTACAAAGTCCATTTTCTTAAAAAATTAGTTTTCTATTTTCTCTTTTCTTTTACGCCTCGTGTCATCTCACAACCTAGTAAAAAGTGAAAAGGTTTATTGCTATTTTGAAAAAAACAAACTAAAATAACTGAGCAAACAGGAATGTAATAGCTACTTTAGAATTAATGTCCATCAGACACAACCTAGAAAGTCTTTGACTATTCTACATTTTGCCATTTTTTGGGGGCAAGCATCAATGAAGTGTATTTCCTCATAATTCTCGTCTGAAGCCTTTTTATGGAGCTTTGCCTAGACATGTAATGCATTTTCATGATTCAGCAACTGGGTTGTGTTCCCAATTGTTTTTTTCATTGCCTAATCCTGAGCTAATACATGATCAACACTGCCTCAGTAATGGACACTGGTCTTGCCAAGCCTCTGAAGCCTTCAGTGGGAGAGTCCTTTCCAGGTTCTGCTGACAATTGCTATATCAGTCAATCATGAGAACTCCAGCTAAGCCCATCTTATCCATGTATGTTTTCCTCCTCCTCCCTTCCCATGATCAATGCCTCCTTTCCATGTTCCACCTCCTCTCGTGGATGACAGTTTTGCGACCAGGGACACCAGCCATGCAGAAGTCCCCATTTTACGAGAAAGCAACTTCTTAAACTGGCACAGGTAGCTGCTGTTTTAGGGGATGCATTCAACATTACCACCTAATCCCAGCTGGCTACTTGTGTTTTATTCAGTTCTGGTAAAAGTCTAAAGGATTCCATCAGGAGAAGATTGGATGTCCTTATTATCTAGTTTTTCTGTCCATCTATTGGTCATCTCCATAGACTAATCATACAGTACAGCTACCAGAGATCTGAACTTACAAAGTGCTGAGTATGTGGTCATATTCCTACAACTTCTACAGGGGGACTGAAATTTCTCTGATTGGGGTTCTCTTTATTGATTAAATGGACAGATTTTTTTTTGGTAAACTTTATTTGTGAAGAACACTTTTTGACCTCAAAAACATTGTGATGTTAATTGTAACTGTTATGTAACGGTATCAGCCAAATGATCAGACCAGTGGTAATGTGCAATTTCTACTTTACTTAACAATGAAAACCAATGTAGATTACACAGGAGATCATGTGGACAGGGGTTTGCAGTACAAAACAGCAATATGAGGAAGGGGGAAAGAGTCATAAAACATATGAAAACAAGTATATTTCAATTCTAATAATGGCCACTAGATGGCAGCAGAGTGCTCTGAGTTCAGTTTACTGATAGGATAGAGAGATGAAGATTTCTCGCGTGTTCCAAGATGATAATCATTCATTCAGCAGACTGTGAGCTGAGGGATTTCCTGCTGGCACAGACTTCACACTGGCACTGCTGATGCTGACTTCGGTCAGGAGGCTCTGGGGGCTGTAGATAGGACCATCCCACTGCTTGGACAACTTCTTCACATGGACTGTAACAGAGTCCTCTCCAGTGACTGGGGCTTGGAAAGATGCTGTGTGCTCTTTTGCTCACTGCTGGTGGCCCACACACCAGACTGATCAGATGAGGACCCAGCACCTGGGGACAGCTCACTTGCCCAGTCACTGCTGTCCCATCAGGCAGGATCTCTCTGAGCACAGGAAGCTGGCATTTATACTCCCTGGGCGTGTCCAGGAACTCAGGGGATGCTGGAAGCTCAGAGGATTGTGGGGAATTGAGTTAAAAGGGACTTGCACCTGCATCTGAATAAAGGGGCACACCACTACATAACTATGGGCAAAATTAATAATGACATAAATGGTGCAATCTGTCATTAACCATTTTATTCCCCGGGCCTTTTTTTCTCTAAACCCCTTGAGTCACAGAGCATTTTCTTTTCCATTTTGGCAACGTCTCAGTTCTGCACATTATATCTTTAGCATTTGTAGTTTACTAAAATGTATTATATATCAACACATTTTCGGGACTGATAGGGCTTTACCCACCTGAGCCCTGAAAGGTTTTACCTCTTTCATGACCAGGGAATTTTTTGCTATTCAGCACTGCGCTATTTAACTGGTAATTTATGGGTCATGCAATGCTTAATTCCAATGAAATTTATATGATTTGTTTCACATAAATAAAACTTTCTTTTAGTGGCATTTGGTCACCGCTCGCTGTGTTTCTTATTTTTTGCCATTAAAATAAGAAAAAAGAATGAAAAAAAAACCAGAAACAATATTTTCTACTTTCTGTTATAAAACATATCCAATAAAAATGGAAAAAAAAATCATATTTCTTCATAAATGTTGGCAAAAATGTATTCTGCTACATGTGCTTTGGTAAAAAAAAAAAAAAAAAAACAAACAAAGTACATATTCTGATGGCCTATCTCATTTCTTGGGGCCCCTACAATGTCAGGACAGTACAAATACCCCCCAAATGACCCCTTTTTGGAATATAGACAGTCTGAGGTATTTATTGAGAGGCATGGAGAGTTTTTTTTAAGTTGTATTTTTTCATCAAAATATTTGGGACAATTAAGTAATTTGTTTTTGTTTTTTTCAACATATTTTTTTTTTTTTTTTACATACTGTCACCAACCCAGTAAAGTCATCATATGACTAATGTGGTGGTGAGTAGTGATACTGACTGGTGACAGTATGTTAAAAAGAAATAAGTAAATACTTTTTTTTATTCGTTTTTAACAATTTATTTTTATAATTGTTTTACATACTTTTATCACAGTAGTTTATAAACATTGTACTACTTGGGGGGAGGGGGTTATCAGGGAGTTTTTTTAAATTTTTTGATACTTTAATTGCTGTTACGTGATGTTTTGCACTGCCATAAATGGGTAACATTCATAACTATTGTGTGCTGTAATTTGCCCACAGCTATCACATGGTACAGGGTGCTGTGACTGGTCCAGGTACCATGTGATAGCTGTGGGCCAATCACAGCATCACTACAGGAATTACAGCTGGTATGAAAAGAAGGAATTCATAACAGCTTTGTTGACATGCGATCACATGATCCCTGGACCCATAAAAGATGATAAAACAATGCTACCAATAAAGTTTTCCAAGAATTGAATAAACACCAATAAAGCCGGAAGGGGTGTGGTGCCACACCCCTTCCGGCTTTATCGGCGTTTATTCAATTCTTGGAAAACTTTATTGGTAGCATTGTCCTTGTGAACACAGTTCAGGACAGAAGGGCATAGAGGAGGTTTATCTGGTGAACACTTGCAATACCGGATACATCTGAGGAAACAGCACCCCAGGTCAAGGGCCGGGTTCCTGGATGCTTGATTACCATACAGGCTTGACTGCTTTTTCCATTTGGTAAGAGGCGACCCCTACTGGTGTGTCTTGTTATTGGCTCCGGGTGTTACACTGGATTGTGATCTGCACTTTTTTTTATATGTTTCTTTTTCCACATGGTAAGAGGCGAATCTAGCTATAAGAGGTGGTGGTTAAGCACTCAATATTCACAACATTGTCCTTTTTACCTTGGCTATTCAATCATTGTTGTCTGGTAAGAGGTGACTTCAGCCAAAATACGCCATATATGTTTTTGATGTTAACCCTTATCATTTATGGGTAAGGGGTATCTATAACACAATTTTTCTTTCTTTTGCATGGTTTACTTTATACTAATTCACTGATATCAGTGATTAATCCTATTGGTGGAGGTTTATTCATACACTTCTACCTATTTTCAAAGAACACTGTGGTGTTTAAATCAATCACAGTTTGTTGGGTTTTACGCTATTGCGTTTTTACTTTACTTCCATGATCCAATGACCATTGAGCTAATCGTTCACGTGGACCTGTATCTACTATCAAGGTGACAAGATTTACCTAGAGAATCTGCCTTTACCTTACCTTAATCTGGTAAGCATATACCCTTAAGGGAGCCTGGTCCTGGATTACATCTTCATTTACTGTTTGGACTGTATGGACTTTATATCTCCATTGATTATCATATAGCACGACTTAATATACTTTATTGGATGAGTTTTAGAATTTTAGCAATGGGCATAAGATTCTGTCTGATGTGATCCATTGAAGTTTGGTGAGTAAGGATCTAATCCTAAAATATATATAGAATGTTTTGGAGGAGAGGCCATAAGCGGCTTTCAGATTTGCAAAGGATAGTAGGGTTGTTGCATCAAACAGGTTTCCAAGAGTATGTATGCCCACAGTTATCCATGGTTGTAGTTGTAGGTCAGGGATAATGAGTTTGAGGGATTGAAGTGGTAAATGTGAGAGAATTGTATAAGGTATGCCTTTTGTCTTTTGAGAGGCAGATGTCCACACCCGCAACGAGGCTGTTATACATTAAAAAAAAAATGTTTAATATTTTTTAGTATTGCAGTGGTGTGCCACTTTATCCAGATTCAGGTGCAAGTCCCTTTAACTCAACTCCCCACAATCCTCTGGGCTCCCAGCATCCCCTGAGCTCCTGGACACACCCAGGGAGTATAAATGCCAGCTCCTCCCAGCTTCCTGTGCTCAGAAAGTTCCTGAGAGAAAAAGACAAAAGAAAGGGGGCGCACCGACCTAGTGCATTATCACTAAAACCATTTATTAAAATGTTAAAAAGTATACAATATACTCACAAAGCGGGTGTGATTATACACACATCACCATTACATATACAGTCTCCAAGGAAGCCAAGGTCCCATACGTGACAAAAATGGCATGCAGAGTGCCGCATGGGGCTGCTATGGCTAGGCTGACGCGTTTCAGGGGCGTACCCCCTTCCTCAGACCCAGAAAAGTTGCTGCTGAACCACACTCCGGAAGGCCAAGGAATAAATGGGAGCTGGCCACACCCCTTCCTGCTCCAAAAAAAAAAAAAAAAAGGGGGGGGGGGATGGATGGATACACCGATCCCACCTACACCAAAACACTCACCACCCTCCGAGGCTGAACCAAACTGTGTAATCAGCAGCATAACAAACAGCAAGTGAAACACTTAGTTTAAAACACAGAGGGAAAAATAAAAAGCTAGAAGTGATAGTTGATAATTAAACATTATGGATAAAATGTTCACATTCAATGACATAAATACGTGCGAGTTCAAATGGATATTCCAAAGGCACATTTTCATTTCTTCCATACAGCAGCAAGTACGTAGTTAGCAGTGCCTATATCCACTGACCTGAGATGCTGTATGGTATATATTGTATTGTTAGTAATGATGCATTATATGATCAATTGCATACATACATAATGAAGGCTGGGTCCACTGTAAGGGGCAAAATTCCTACATCAGGCTTGTTGGTGATTCATCATCATACAACTAATAGGGCAGTGTCGTCCCTTTGGAACGCACGCCAGTCCGCACCCGGAAATGAAAGACCGGAAGTGCGGGTGGATGCGTTCCACCGCGTCCCACGTCACTTCAGCCACTTCGCTGCCCGGAAGTGGGAAACCGGAAGTGCGGGTGGATGCGTTCCACCGCATCCTACGTCACTTCCGCCACTTCGCTCCTTCACTACGGACCGCTGCATGATCTAAACAAGCGTCAGACAGCTGCCGCTATGGATCAACAGAATACATGAGTAGGACGGTACTGGCCCGAACCCGCCCACCTCCCTAAGCGTAAATGTCAAGTGCAACCAAGTACCTGTATGACCAGACATGCCCAGGAAACAGATTCATAGGACATATTCGGTCCACAGTGCAGCGGCTCAGCAACATGGGCAAAACATGTGGAAAAAAATGCAAGTAAAAATACACATGAATATAAATGGAATAAAAAGTGGAATATGAAGTTGATGGTTCATGCCCAAAGACAAACATTACATAATAGTTTAGTGAAGGTAGGGAAGGATCCTGGAGCAGTAAGAGAAATGCAGGTTAGATTCTGCACTAGGTTCAACAATAAAGCCCCTATAATACAGAAGGTCCTGAAGAAGAATTGGAAAATTCTTCAACAGGACCCCGTGTTGAAAGATCATCTTCCCTCACACCCGAACCTTATTTTTAGGAAACCTAGGGACCTTAGAAGCATGGTGGCCCCTAGTAGGGTCAGAAGGGACAGAAAGAAAAATGGGCTCAATGGGGCTTGGGGCCTTATTTTTGATCAGAAGGGGTGCTATAGGTGTGGGGTCAACAATTGTGGCACATGTGCTCACATGTGTCAAAGGAAAAAAGATGTTGCAGCCATTGATGGGAAAATATACAAGATCAATCAGTTCATCAATTGCGGCACCACCCATGTGGTCTATGGGATCTTGTGCCCCTGTGGCCTCCTTTATGTTGGCCGTACCACTAGACCGTTGAGGGTGAGGATTGGTGAACATAAGAGTGGTATCACCCTCAGGAAAGACAAATACTCGGTCCCCCGGCACTTCTTAGATGCACATAACAGCAGTACTGAGGGCCTGAGAGTCTTTGGGATTGAGGCCATCAACAAGGATCTGGATAGCAGTCTGAAATACCAAAGGCTCTGTACCAGGGAGGCCTATTGGATCTTCACCCTGGGATCCCTCGCTCCTAAGGGTTTGAATGAGGAGATAGAGCTTCACACGGTTGTGTGAATCTCTCTCTCTTTCTCAATTTTCTGTGGTTCCATCGTCTGGGCTTGGAGGCTGGGTCAGTCACCCCATAGTGTGTCCCTTTGGCTTCCATCTTCTGCGTTGGCTGCTCTCTGGAGCGTTCTATAGCCATGTGTTTTACATTATTATGCTAGTACACGTGACACTAATGCCAACGTGAAGAAAAGGTATTTTCAGGGCCCCAGATTGTCCATGGACCGGCCAACTCACATGATTTTATGTTTATACCGGCCCCTGAACTTTTTGCGGAGTAGATGTATGAGCATAGTTTCTCAGGTCTCCCTATGTCATCAGCATATGTATATATTTGCATAAGAGACAATATTTGTCCCCTCCCCCCCTTGTTTCCATGGCCACCTGGTGTTTCGGTCATATGTGTATGTGCACATAGGTTGGTCATGTAGTGGCAGCCTGTTCCCCCCCCCCCCACTCCCCTTGCGGCCACATGCGATTAATAATAATAATGCAATGAATACTTTCAGCTTTTATTATGTAATGTTTGTCTTTGGGCATGAACCATCAACTTCATATTCCACTTTTTATTCCATTTATATTCATGTGTATTTTTACTTGCATTTTTTTCCACATGTTTTGCCCATGTTGCTGAGCCGCTGCACTGTGGACCGAATATGTCCTATGAATCTGTTTCCTGGGCATGTCTGGTCATACAGGTACTTGGTTGCACTTGACATTTACGCTTAGGGAGGTGGGCGGGTTCGGGCCAGTACCGTCCTACTCATGTATTCTGTTGATCCATAGCGGCAGCGGTCTGACGCTTGTTTAGATCATGCAGCGGTCCGTAGTGAAGGAGCGAAGTGGCGGAAGTGACGTAGGATGCGGTGGAACGCATCCACCCGCACTTCCGGTTTCCCACTTCCGGGCAGCGAAGTGGCTGAAGTGACGTGGGACGCGGTGGAACGCATCCACCCGCACTTCCGGTCTTTCATTTCCGGGTGCGGACTGGCGTGCGTTCCAAAGGGACGACACTGCCCTATTAGTTGTATGATGATGAATCACCAACAAGCCTGATGTAGGAATTTTGCCCCTTACAGTGGACCCAGCCTTCATTATGTATGTATGCAATTGATCATATAATGCATCATTACTAACAATACAATATATACCATACAGCATCTCAGGTCAGTGGATATAGGCACTGCTAACTACGTACTTGCTGCTGTATGGAAGAAATGAAAATGTGCCTTTGGAATATCCATTTGAACTCGCACGTATTTATGTCATTGAATGTGAACATTTTATCCATAATGTTTAATTATCAACTATCACTTCTAGCTTTTTATTTTTCCCTCTGTGTTTTAAACTAAGTGTTTCACTTGCTGTTTGTTATGCTGCTGATTACACAGTTTGGTTCAGCCTCGGAGGGTGGTGAGTGTTTTGGTGTAGGTGGGATCGGTGTATCCATCCATCCCCCCCCCTTTTTTTTTTTTTTTGGAGCAGGAAGGGGTGTGGCCAGCTCCCATTTATTCCTTGGCCTTCCGGAGTGTGGTTCAGCAGCAACTTTTCTGGGTCTGAGGAAGGGGGTATGCCCCTGAAACGCGTCAGCCTAGCCATAGCAGCCCCATGCGGCACTCTGCATGCCATTTTTGTCACGTATGGGACCTTGGCTTCCTTGGAGACTGTATATGTAATGGTGATGTGTGTATAATCACACCCGCTTTGTGAGTATATTGTATACTTTTTAACATTTTAATAAATGGTTTTTTTTCTCTCAGTTGATTCTGGATACTCTTGATCCTGAGGGGGCAGCAAGACCATTGGCCCTTTTTTTCCATCTAAGTCTGAAGTGCATCTCTCTTCCCTTCATCACATTCTACTTGAGCGCAGGAGATTTGCTTTACTACTCAGAAAGTTCCTGCCTGACAGAACAGCAGTGACTGGGCAAATGAGCTGTTCCCAGGTGCTGGGTCCTCTCCTGTTAAGTTTGGTGTGCGGGCCACCAGCAGTGAGCACAAGAGCACACAGCATCTTTCCAAGCCCCAGTCACTGGAGAGGACTCTGTTACAGTCCATGTGGATAAGCTGTCCAAGCAGTGGGGTGATCCTATCTACAGCCCCCAGAGCCTCCTGACCGAAGTCAGCATCAGCAGTGCCAGTGTGAAGTCTGTGCCAGCAGGAAATCCCCTTAGCTCACAGTCTGCTTAATGAAGGATTAATATCTTGTGAGATTTCTTCAGCTCTCTATTCTATCAGTAAACTGAACTCAGAACACTTTGCTGCCATCCAGTGGCCATTAGTAGAACTGCAGTAGAATTGTTTTCATATGTTCTAACTCTGTTTCTCTACTGTTCATTTTACCTTTTTGTATTGGAATTCCCTGTCCACATGATCTCCTGTGTAATCTAAGTTGATTTTCATTGTTAACCACCTAAGGACCTAGCCCATTTTTGACACATGTTCACAAGTTAAAATCAGTATTTTATGCTAGAAAACTACTTAGAACCCCCAAACATTATATATTGTTTTAGCAAAGACTCTGGAGAATAAAATGGCGGTCATTGCAATATTTTCGTCATGCGGTATTTGCGCAGTGGTCTTTCAAACGCCATTTCTTTGGAAAAATTACATTTCACTGCATTTAAAAATAACTGGCGACAAACTACGGTCAATAAAAATCTCCATAGGCGTTGTTTTAAAAATCTTTAACGGTTACCAGTTTAGAGTTGGAGTGTAGCTCTTTTTTTTTTAAATTATTGCTCTCGCTCTGGAATTCGCGGCGCAAACCTCACATGTGTGGTTTGAACAGTGATTTCATTTGCGGGCGTGACTTCCGTATATGTTTTCTTTCGTGCGTGAGCTCACAGGGACGGGGGCAGCTAAAAAAAATGTTTTTCCTATTTATTTTATTTCTTTTTTTAATTTTAGCACAGGTTTTTTTTTTTTTTTTTTTAAATCTGATCACTTTTATTGCTGTGAGAAGCAATGTAAACATCCCTTGTTACATCAATAGGCAGTAACAGGTACTCTTTATGGAGGAATCGGGGGTCTAAAAGACCCTAGACCCCTCCACTACACTTCCATGTATTCAAAATGCGGAAAACTGAATTTTTGAATACTGCCACTTTTTAAATTTGGCGCCTTTAGCAGCTAAGTAACCCGGAGGTGACGTCATGGACACTGCCTTTGGGTTACCTCATTGGAGACCCGATCAAAGCCACATCCAGCTTTGATCGGGACTCCAACCGGCCGGAGGACATGCCGGCTGGTTGCTCGGGTCTCCTGGTGGGACGGAAGACCCGGGCAGAGCTGCAGGAGGCGGCGGGAGGGGGGTGTCTCCTCCCTCTCGCTGGGGTAACAAATAAGCTGCTCCCAAGCCACATTGGTCATTACAGCCGGAAAACCGACCGCCGGCTCTAAAAAATGGTACCAGGGTGATGCCTCTAGCTGCAGGCAGGTAAATAGAATGCAGAACAATTTGTTACTTTCTCAGTGTGCTCCTATGGAGAGATCTGTAAAAGCATGGAAAGCCCGGGAGGTGATTGGTTCATCTTCTAGGCTTAGGCTATCATGGAGCTGCAGGCACTGCTGAGGACGGGTGCTGTCATTGGACAAATAGCCACTACCCCTGTGCCATTTTACTACAACAATGGGGACTCCAGTGGTTTCCAGTTTTCGAGTCTCCCTTGTAACATTTTTCAAACCCGTTGACTCTGCCAGTAGATCCGTAATTTTTCTACTTCCTGTAGGAGGCCATGCTGTCCATCCAAGATGGTAGTTTGAGGGGTTGGGACAAACCAAATAACACTGCCGGGGGGATTTTACGGGGGGCTTTTACAACTGTCAGATTTTATTCCTATGGTGAAAACTGTTTCCCAAAAATAACACCTGTTGCCATAACTGCTTTAGAAGTTAGAAGTTTAGAAGTGTTCGATGAAGTTTCGGCTTTTAATGTTTTTTGTCTCTAACCTAACTACTCGATGACCGGCAGTTAACCACTTGCTGACCACTATATAAGGCCTGTCAGTAAGTGCAAGTACCAACATCATTGCTGCGTTTCTATGATGAATGAAGTCAGAAGTAATGAGGATTACGTCACTTCCAGTGTCAGAGTTGTCTTTTCTTGGCTGTTACAGCCAGGGAAGCAGCTAATTACAATCTGAATACCGCTCAGGCAATCAATGAATGCTGACTGCTGCAGGTGCACACCCAGGCTCACCACCGGGAACATGAATGGAGAAAAGGAAAAAATGGTGGCACACTGCAGAGAAAGTCAAAATAGGAAAGGTGCTTTACTGGTCACCAAGCCAGAACAAGAAACACAGGTAAAAGTAGTTGACGCGTTTCACATGAATAGATCGTGCTTACTCATAACATCAGCATAGCTCAAATCCCAGGGATATAAGTATACACCTACAGGAAGTGCACAACCAATTTCCGGGATAATTAGCTTTCGCTATTTTGTCTCCTTCTCATCTCTGTCACACTCACCTTCTTTGTAATATGTTTGGAAATTCCCTTTTTTTTTATTTTATACATTGGCAAATAGTAAGTGTTGTGTGACAGTTAGATAGGATGTTTTTTCGCTTCCATATATATATTTGGAATATATGCCGCCATTCTGTCTTCACGGGGAGTGATCGCGGGTGCCTGGCAGTTATCGCGGCCACCGGACCCCACTGATTGGGTCCCCCTGTAGCCAATCGGCGCATGCGTGTGCCCCTGGCAGCACTTGCATGCCCCCACTAGAGGTTTAGCAAAGCGGCATGCAGGTACATCGTTTCATAGGACAGAGCCAACCAGCAAAAGTAAAACTACGGCTGCTGGTCGGCAAGTGTTTAAAGTTAGAGGGGCACACTGAACACCCAGCACATAGCATTAGATGTCAGTGCGTGCCTGGCCAATATAATCAAAATACAAACAAGTGGCCTCTGCCCCCGCCTATAACTGGTCCTGGCAGCAAGGAGCCCTGGAAGGGCGATGTATGTCAACAAATCTCTTTGTATTTGTTATATGTTGCCCTTCCAGTGCTCTATGCTGCAAAGACCAGGTATAGGTGGGGGCAGTGGCCACTTGTTTGTATTTACTCAATGCAACCTAATCTCTCAATGTTACCAAAAATTTGAGAATAATATTATGTTTTTTTTAGCCATGTTAGTGTATTTTTTCCTGGAAATTTGTGTTTGATAAATGGCAGCACAAATATTGTGTGACTTGTAAAATTGCAACAGCCACCATTTTATTCTCCAACGCCTTTGCTTTCGGAAAACATCTACCGTTTGGGGGTTCTAAGTAATTTTCTAGCAAAAATGGTAATTTTAACACGTGTGTTAAAAAAATGAAAATATTGCCTTGGACAGCAAGTGGTCCCTTTCCTGTCTGCGCCATTTTTTAGTTTTCAGCATCGTGATTTTGTTTTACAATTACTCATATATATATAATTTTTTTTTTTTTTTTTTTAGAAAAGTAGACCTTTCTTTTGGTGGTTTCTATTTGCCATTGCATTTTTATTTCTTTACTATATACTGTAAATGAAAAAAAAAATGGTAAAATAAAGTTCCCTTTAGTTTCTGCTGTAAAACTTTGCAAATACATTTTTTTTTTTTTTTAAGAAATTTAGGCCAAAATGTATTCTGCTCCAATTTCTTACTCAAAAAAATAAAAACAAATTAAAAACAAATCTGTGTATATGATGTTTTTGTGTGAGAGTTATAGAGTCTACAGACTGTGGTGTATATATATGAAATGTAACATCCCTGATGTTCTGACTGCCTATCTCATTTATTGAGGTTTAACAAAGTTGTCACTTTAACAAGTTATTTCTCACACACGGCATATTAATACTTATTACACCCCAAAACACATTCTTCTACTCCCCCTGAGTATGTGGATACCACATGTGTGAAATGTTATTCCCAGCTAGATGCATAGAGGGGTCCAAAATCCAAGGAGCACCTTTAGGATTTCAAAGTGTGTACATTTTTCATCTAATTTCCTAACTACCTATCACATTTCTGGAGGCCCTGAAGTGCCAGGACAAGAGAAACATCTACAAAATGCCAACTTTTACAAAGTTGACCCTCCACTCTATTAAATACAGGCATGGCACGTCTTTTAAAGATCACATTTTTTGCCACACGTTTTTGGAAAATGAAGAAGCAAAATTTAATTGTTGAATATTTTGTTTACACACAGCTGTCATATAATAATATATTTATCATACACAGTATAGGCATGAATAGAATTATACTCCAAAACATTCTCTGATGTTCCTCCTGAGTATGGGGATAGCACATATTTCAGACTTTTTTTTTTTTACAGCCTAGCTGCATAGAGGGTCTAAAATCCAAAGAGCACCTTCAGGCTTGCAAGGGACATAAATGACACCTCTATTTCCCTGACTACTTATCACACATCTGGGGGAGTGCCAGGACAGTAGGAACTCCCACAAAACACTTTTGACTGGTATCTGGGTGATAAGTAACACTGTTGCTGGCTTACACTGGTTTGAGGACACTGGCACTGGTGTGAAAAAGATCAGGAACACTGTTGCTGGCTTACACTAGTTTGACGACACTGGCACTGATGTGGAAGTGATCAGGAACACTGTTGCTGGCTTACATTGGTTTGAGGACATTGGCACCGGTGTGGAAGTGATCAGGAACACTGTTGCTGGCTTACGTTGGTTTGAGGACACTGGCAGTGGTGTGGAAGTGATCAGGAACATCGTTACTGGCTTACACTGGTCTGGTGACATTGGGACTGGTGTGGCTGTGATCAGGAACCTTGTTGCTTACTGCACTGGTCTTGTGACACTGGGACTGGTGTGGCCTCGGAAAGAGCTGGGACTGGTGTTGAGCAGAAACATAATATATGCAGATGGGTCACAATAGGCAGAAAGCAGAGACATGGTAAATAAACAGACCAGGCTCAGTAAAGATACATTGTCTGCGGGGACACTGGCACTTGTGTGGCAGCAATCAAGAATGCTGTTGCTGGCTGCACTGTTCTTGTAACACTGACACTGTTGTGGCAATGATCAGGAACATGATTGTTGGCTTATGCTGGACTGGTGACACTGGTCCCGGTATAAAAGCAATCTAGAACACTGTTGCTGCATGAATTGGTTTGGTAACAATCAGGAACACTGCACTGGTCTGGTGACAATCAGGAACACTGCACTGGTCTGGTGACAATCAGGAACACTGCACTGGTCCGGTGACAATCAGGAACACTGCACTGGTCCGGTGACAATCAGGAACACTGCACTGGTCCGGTGACAATCAGGAACACTGCACTGGTCCGGTGACAATCAGGAACACTGCACTAGTCTGGTGATAATCAGGGACACGGCACTGGCCTGGTGACACTGGGATTTGTATGGTGGCGATCAGAAAAACTTTTGCTGGTTACTTTTGTCTGGTGACACTGAGAACGATGTGATAAAAATTGGGAACATTGCTGCAGGATCTCACTGGTCTGGTGATGCTGAGACCGGTGTGGTGGTGATCAGAAAGACTTGCTAGCTTTACTGGTCTGGTGACACTGGGACTGGTGTGGTGGTGGTCAGGAACACTTCTAGTGGCTGCGTTGCTCTGGGGACACTGGGACTGAGGTAGTGGTGATCAGGAACACTTCTGGTGGCTGCACTGATCTGGTGACACCGGGACTGGGGTAGTGGTGATCAGGAACACTTCTGGTGGCTGCACTGATCTGGTGACACCGGGACTGGGGTAGTGGTGATCAAGAACACTTCTTGTGGCTGCTCTGGTGTGGTGACACATCGGGACTGGGGTATTGGTGATCAGGAACACTTCTGGTGGCTGCACTGGTGGTGGTGACACCAGGACTGGGGTGGTGGTGATCAGGAACACTTCTGGTGGCTGCACTGGTCTGGTAACACTGGGACGGGGGTGGTGGTGATCAGGAACACGTCTGGTGGCTGCACTGGTCAGGGGACACTGGGACTGGGGTAGTGGTGATCAGGAACACTTCTAGTGGCTGCACTGGTGTGGTGACACCGGAACTGGGGTAGTGGGGATCAGGAACACTTCTGGTGGCTGCACTGGTCTGACGACACTGGGACTGGGGTAGTGGTGATCAGGAACACTTCTGGTGGCTGCACTGGTCTGGTGACACCGGGAGTGGGGTAGTGGTGGTCAGAAACACTTATGGTGGCTGCACTGGTCTGGTGACACCGGGACTGGGGTAGTGGTGATCAGGAACACTTCTAGTGGCTGCACTGGTGTAGTGACACCTGGACAGGGGTGGTGGTGATCAGGAAAACTTCTGGTGGCTGCACTGGTATGGTGACACTGGGACTGGAGTAGTGGTGCTCAAGAACACTTCTGGTGGCTGCACTGGTGTAGTGACACTGGGACTGGGGTGGTGGTGATCAGGAACACTTCTGGTGGCTGCACTGGTCTGGTGAAACTGGGACTGGGGTAGTGGTGATCAAGAACACTTCTGGTGGCTGCACTGGTCTGGTGACACCGGGACTGGGGTGGTGGGGATCAGGAACACTTCTGGTGACAGCACTGGTCTGGTGACACTGGGACTGGGGTAGTGGTGATCAAGAACACTTCTTGTGGCTGCTCTGGTGTAGTGACACCAGGACTGGGGTATTGGTGATCAGGAAAACTTCTGGTGGCTGCACTGGTCTGGTGACACTGGGACTGGGGTAGTGGTGATCAGGAACACTTCTGGTGGCTGCACTGGTGTAGTGACACTGGGACTGGGGTGGTGTTGATCAGGAACGCTTCTGGTGGCTGCACTGGTGTAGTGACACCGGGACTGGGGTGGTGGTGATCTGGAACCTCGTGTGCCGGAAATCAGATTACTGTTGCTGGCTGCAATAGTTCTGATCCACTGATGTAGTGGTGATTGGTGGCACTGTTGATGGTTGTACTGGTCTGATAACACTGTCACTGGTTTGGAAGTGATTAGTCATGACTTAACATTATGACTACCTACCTAATACTGAGTAGGTCCGCCCTTTTGTTGCTAAAGCAGCCCTGACCCATCCAGGCATGGATACCACAAGACCTTGTGGTATCTGGCACCAAGCTGGTACTAGCAGATCCTATAAAGTGTCACTTGTGTAATATCCCCCCCCCCCACTTTGCGATGTGATGTGGTGAGATAATGAATGCGATTCCCTTTAGCTGTCAGTGATGGGAATGTTCTGGCTGGGTGGTGTAAATGAGGAATAGTATAATAAGTGGTGTGCAGTGTAAGGGGCGGAGCTCCGGCCTCTCCTATGTATGAATGGCGGCACAAGACCACTCCCCCCATTTCTTCACATTACCTTTCCTGGGAATTAAAAAAATAATTCTAATTATTAATTTCTTAATTTACTATAAAAAAAGAATCTTCCCAGTAAAGTAACATTTTAAAGCCCCTCCCCCCGGGGTAAACTCCTCCTTCAACTAATAATTATTTTAAATAAAACACAATGTAAGGGGGAGTGGGGGGATTCATAGTATTGGTTGGGGGAGGGGAGGGGGGGTCAAAATTATTTTTTGGGGCTTTAATTACTACACCCGACCCAACTTTCCATTGACAATGACAGTGCACCTGGCTCCCACCTACATAACTTTCCATTGACAATGAAAGTGCACCTGGCTCCCACCTACATAACTGTCCAGTGGTAATGACAGTGCACCTGGCTCCCACCTATATAACTGTCCATTGACAATGAAAGTGCACCTGGCTCCCACCTACATAACTTTCCATTGGCAATGACAGTGCACCTGGCTCCCACCTACATAACTGTCCATTGGTAATGACAGTGCACCTGGCTCCCACCTATATAACTGTCCATTGACAATGAAAGTGCACCTGGCTCCCACCTACATAACTTTCCATTGGCAATGACAGTGCACCTGGCTCCCACCTACATAACTGTCCATTGGTAATGACAGTGCACCTGGCTCCCACCTACATAACTTTCCATTGGTAATGACAGTGCACCTGGCTCCCACCTATATAACTGTCCATTGACAATGAAAGTGCACCTGGCTCCCACCTACATAACTTTCCATTGGCAATGACAGTGCACCTGGCTCCCACCTACATAACTGTCCATTGGTAATGACAGTGCACCTGGCTCCCACCTACATAACTTTCCATTGGTAATGACAGTGCACCTGGCTCCCACCTATATAACTTTCCATTGACAATGAGAGTGCACCTGGATCCCACCTACATAACTTTCCATTGACAAGGACAGTGCGCCTGGCTCCCACCTACATAACTGTCCATTGGTAATGACAGTGCACCTGGCTCCCACCTATATAACTTTCCATTGACTATGACAGTGCACCTGGATCCCACCTACATAACTTTCCATTGACAATGACAGTGCACCTGGCTCCCACCTACATAACTTTCCTTTGGCAATGACAGTGCACCTGGCTCCCACCTACATAACTTTCCATTGACAATAACAGTGCACCTGGCTCCCACCTACATAACTTTCCATTGATAATGATTGTGCACCTGGCTCTTATTCTGAACAATATTTCAATGTCTACCTCTGCAGAAGGTTGCAAAAGTGCCGACACCCCCAAACCCTTCACTGCCGGGATTGGCTGCAAATTCGTTCAGCACATGTGGGGTTAATGTTCTCTGTAAAGATAGAAAGGGGCGAGGGAGGGGAGGGTGACATGAGCCGCTCACAGCCACAGGAGAGAGAAGAGAAAGTAACATGGGGGGTGGGTTATAAGGGTGTGGTATAGATGAATGGAGTCCCCTGCCGCTGTGTGGGGTCCCCCATTATCACCCATAGCAGACCTTAATTTAGGAAGAGGGTGTGGTATAGATGAATGGAATACCCGGCCCCTGTTTGGGGTCCCCCATTATCCCCCATAGCAGCCCTTCATCTAGGATAAGGGTGTGGTATAGATGAATGGAATCCCTGCCACTGTGTGAGGTCCCCCATTATCCCACATAGCAGACCTTCATCTAGGAAGAGGGTGTGGTATAGATGAGCGGAATACCCGGCCCCTGTGTGGGGTCCCCCATTATTACCCATAGCAGACCTTCATTCAGGAAGAGGGTGTGGTATAGATAAATGGAATACCCGGCCCCTGTGTGAGGTCCCCCATTATCACCCATAGCAGACCTTCATCTAGGAAGAGGGTGTGGTAAAGATGAATGGAGTCCCCAGCCGCTGTGTGGGGTCCCCCATTATCACCTATAGCAGACCTTCATCTAGGATAAGGGTGTGGTATAGATGAATGGAATCCCCGGCCCCTGTGTGGGGTCCCCCATTATCACCCATAGCAGACCTTCATCTAGGATAAGGGTGTGGTATAGATGAATGGAGTCCCGGCCGCTGTGTGATTAGACAGAAGGTAGCCGGGAACTCTCATTATCAGACACGTCACTATACGGGGGATTTTATATTGTTTAATAAAGGAATTGTCATGCATCGGGGGGGCTTTTATTTCTGGGGTACATTGTTTTTGTGAATACGTTCTATGTACCAATAGCAATTTCTGGGGTCCCTTTATTTTTATGGGGAGCTTCCGGATTCTGATAATCCCTCCCCTCACAGACTCCCCCCCCCCCCCAACCACCAGCCAGGGTTGTTTTCATCTTCATCACCATGACTACGCCCACTCCCCCTTTCTTTCCCAGCTAGGCTGTGTGCGAGGATGAAGGGTTTTCTATGAATTTTTTTTAAGTGAAGATTTCCATTTCGGGAGGACCACCAGAGAACTACAAGTCCCAGCATGTCCTGTATACATTGTGTATTATACACAGGAGGACTACAAGTCCCAGCATGTCCTGTATACATCGTGTATTATACACAGGAGGACTACAAGTCCCAGCATGTCCTGTATATATTGTATAATATACAGTGGAGGACTACCATCCCCAGCATGTCATGTAGATGTTGCACCCTCCTAGATAGGTGCTAGGAAAAAGCATTTGTTTTGCTTCATCTGCTATCAGGGGAGCCCGATCTTTAGTTAGGCCTGCTCTCTGTGCTCAGTGTGTATTCATTTGGTCTGAGGGAGTTTCCCCACTGCATCCAATAGGGAGGCCTGTTGGACAGTGGAGGAAACCTGACCAATGATATACAGGCTTTTGTAACCGTCACAAGTGGGTTGGCACCTGGAGAGGTGCATCATGGTATTGGAAATAAAAGCGGAGAGCACATGAGGCAGGGTGTCTTTGGTGGGAAGCAGAGTCCCAGGAGGAGGGTGACGGCTGTCTCTCCTCCTGTCAGAAAGGGAAATGGTCACAGGCAGTCAGCTTGGTGAGCCAGGTGTGGAGCTGAGCCATAGAGGTCCTGAAAGAAACTGACGGTGGATCTGAAGGCAGAGCTACCTGGGAAAAACAATGTCCGTGAGTACCAGGGGGCGTGCCAGAGGTCTGCCCAGGAAGGGGGACCACTCCAGCGGGGTCAGTGGACAGAAGGTCAGCGCACACAGTCAGTGAGAAAGGGGGGTGCCGAGTTAGACCCTGAAGAGTAATCTACCAAATTGTTCGCTTTTCAATACTTCACTTCAGTGGCAGGGTGAAGCAGTGGCCTTGCCGCATTCAACACAGATAGAAGTCCTCAAGACTGTGCATATTTTCTCAAGTTAGAGTATCCCACTTATCCCTTCTCCCATCCAAGTTCTAATAAATTACAAAAAAAATAATCCCCGGGACTGTTTACTGACTGAGCCAAGGCCTAAGAAATGACAAATTGTTGCTATGGGTAACCCAGGGGAATCCGCTTTAACTGCCTGCCGACTGCCCGCGGCAGATGTACTGCGGCAGGCAGCTGCTCCCTTGCAAATCGCTGTGCATGTACGGCGTTCACTCTGGGGAGTCTAGGGGACGCGCTCCCGCCCCCGCTCATCAGTGGGGAAGCCGATGCAAGTGTCAGGCGACTCAGATTGCCACCTGACACCCGCGATCGCTCCCCGCTAAGAGAGAAGGACGGTCGGCTGTTGTAAACACAGCCGCCCCTACTTCTCCCTGGAATGATCACAGAGCTCATTTGATCCTTCTATATAGGATCGCATGTCTCTATGATAATTTTAGAAGCCACGCCCCCACAGTTAGAATCACTCCCCTAGGCTCACATTTAACCCCGTGATCACCAACAGTGTTAATCCCTTCCCTGCCAGTGTCATTATTACAGTAACAGTGCATATTTTTAGCACTGATTACTGCAGAAAATGTCACTGGTACCCCCAAAAGTGTCAAAAATGTGAGTTAGGGGTCCGATCTGTCCGCCACAATGTCGCAGTCCCGCAAGAAATCGCAGATCGCCGCCATTACTAGTTAAAAAAAACACAATAAAAATGACATAAATCTTTCCCATAGTTTGTAGACACGATAACCTTTGCCCAAACCAATCAAAATACGCTTATTGCGATTTTTTTTATATACCAAAAATATGTAGCAGAAAACAAATTGGCCTAAAATGTTAAAAAATTTTTGATTTTTACAATTTTTTGGGAATGTTATATAGCAGAATGTGAAAAATATTGTTTTTTTTTTTCAAAATTGTCGCTCTTTTTTTGTTTATAGCTCAAATAAATAAATAAATCGCACAGGTGATCAAATACCACCAAAAGAAAGCTCTATTTGTGGGGAAAAAAGGACGTCGATTTAGTTTGGGTACAGCGTCGCACGACCGCACAATTGTCCGTTAAAATAACACAGTGCCGAATCGCAAAATAGGGCCTGGTCAGGAAGGGGGTAAAATCTTCTGGGGCTGTAGTAGTTAAGCAGCTCCCTAGGGGGCAGTGCTACATTTGGGGGTTCATCCAGGATATCGTCCTGGGTTACCAGAATGGTTGCTAACGGCAACGGCTGAAGAAAATTTTCAAAATTGTCACTTTTCTCTCAAGAACTTTGTTCTAATGCTTAAGAGAAGTATGAGGCCTACTCCACAAGAGATGACGAGAGTGGGATGAAGAGCCAAATGCACAATGATGGTTACCCGTGGCAACGGAAAATTTCTTGTCAGGATCACAAATTGTGTGTTTCCGTGATGTGCTGGAAAGTGGGAGGAATGCATCTTTCTGTAAACATGGACTGCGTCTGCTTAACAGTAAATGATGCAAGTGTGGATGGAGAAATGGCAGCCCAGGGCATGTGGATTGGTGTGCCGGGAGCTGCATGTATGCCAGAGCTATACAAAAAAGTGTAGTTCGGGCATTCGATAACAGCGGGACATTCTTCCAAAATAGTGGCAGTGTGGATGCTGTGAAGAAATTTGTCGACCACGCATTCGATGACAGTGGGACATTTTTCGGATACAGTATGGTGGATCTTGCTTGTACAAGTGCTGGGAAGAATGTTGGCCGTGCATATGACTGCGGAATAATTCTACAGACCAGCAAAGAGGGTCAGCTGGCTCAGAGTGATGGAGGCGCAGTTGGAGCCCTGGTACAAGTAAGAAGAGCGGATGTGTGCAAGCCAAGAGGCACGGTCCGCTTTACAGTAACTTCCGTGCAGGCTGAGCTGAGAGAGAGCGGCATCGGAGGGGTTACTGTACCGCACAGGAAAGCGCGCGCTAGAAACTTCTGCCTAGCAGGAGGAGCCACCGCCAATCTTCAGATGTGGGCAGAGACGCCGCTCATTCACAGCCAATCGAGAGCGGGAAGAAAAGTCTATAAATTACTTCCACCTCCGGGTGTGGCTGAGAGGGAGACACGTGTGCAGAGGAGCAAGATGGCGAGTACGAGAGTGAGCCAGAGCACAGAGGCTAACCCACATGTTGGCGGAGAACCTGCGGAGGAGACCGGAGAGCCAAAGACATCCACCCTGTGGGATACCGGGGTGTGGATGGTGCCCGATGGAAGACTGGTGTGACTGGTGTTGTGCACTGAAGGATGCGTGGCGCATTTGGGCCTGGTATGTCCTCAGTGTCTGAATGTGACCATGCGTATGCAAGCTTAGAGCCAGTGCGGGCACTGCAGCAATCTGCTGCTGCGGGCAGAGAGGAGTGAAGGTCGGCCCAAGAAGTTGAGTGTGATATGGGAGACCGAAGTCACTCGTGCCTTGTTGGCTGTGGAGTCGGGGCCTCTTCTGGGTCATGGAAGAGGAGTGCTGCGGTTCATGATGCAGCTGGAGACCATGCAGCCTTTCAGTGGTCCAGGATGCAGATGGAAGGAGGCCTGAATGTCTGAGTCAGGATGCATGCAGGTAGTGCAGGCCGGGGAGTGGCCACCTGGTGCATTGAAGACTGCAGCGGCAGAGACAAAGTCTGCTCCTACACAGGCAGAGGAGAAGAGATGGCCAGCGGTGACCGGGGCTGCTAGTGTGAGTGTGAGCAGCGAGGAAGAGGCTGGGGTCATCGATGTGGGGTTTCCCAGTTTTCAGAATTGATTCTGGTCCTTGGAGGAAGGACTAGATGTTTGGAAGTCTGAGGAAGAGACTGAATGGAACTGGGGATCCGAAGAGTGGAGCAGTTCAGCCAGTCTTGATGTGCCAGATGATGAGAGTAGGGATTCCGTGGTGCGAGGAGAGTGCGCCAGGAATATGGGGTTTTGTAAGCCCTGTCAATGGGGTCCCAGACCTAACCCACCTAAGAACTATGCACGGGTTCGGGATCAGAATGAGGCCTATGACTCCCTCATCAAAAGAGAGGAGACCCCATATTCTCCAGCTGGGAGAGGAAATCAGAAGACCCTTTCCAGATTTTCCAGGATGCAACGATGGATACAGAGGAAGGTGGCCTTGAAGTATGGGTATGACTATCCCTAGGCTCCACGGGAGGTTGTGCTTGAGATAGAGGCCAAGAGAGAGTTCTGGTGTGATGAGGCCAAATGGGACTTCCTCTTTGTCCCCAAACTACAGTACATCGGAACCAATCCAGGATGGATTTGTGGACGACTTTTCTGTCCGTCAAGACTCAGTGGAATCATGGGAGGTCCATCTACCTGGACCGAGTGGAGGTCCGCCGCCCAAATGGATCTGGCCATGCTTGGTCAATCCGCATACAGGATAAGGATGGGAAGACTGTACAGATTTCTCATCCAGATTTCTACTGTTGAGGAGAACATTTAAATTGAAGTAAGGCTGGCTAGCCTATGTCATGAACTGGACAAGAAGAGGAACACCGGATAAGGGAAAAAAAAGTCAAGCTCAGTTATTGTTGGGGCTTATGCCCTCTTTCTATTACTCCTTTCCCTTCTATCCTTGCTGAAGGGGTAGGGAAACTGCGGGACACCACCAGTTGATGAACTTTCACCAGAGGGCTGACCCTCTTAGGAGAAAAGTTGAAGGCATCTTTGTTGCTACAGAGACCCTTTGGGCCATCGGGCCGGGGTCATGGATTACAAATGACGTTTGAAGCAAGTTCCAGATGAACTACTTTGGGCCAACGGGCCAGGATTGGAACTTTGGGAGTGACTGCCCAAAAGAAGTAGGCAAAACAAAGATGTTCCCCAGCTGCTCCACTCTCTGCTGGAGTGGTTGTGGGGGTGTAGCTACTCATGCCCACATCTGGTGGTCGTGCCCACTTATCAGGCCATACTGGTCTGCTGTTTTACAGTTGATTAAAATCCATGGGAAGTATTATTTCACTGTATGGAGAAACCAACAGGCCCATATCGCCAATCCATCACTCCACATTTATTGAACGTAGCCAAATCCCTCATCCCCCCCGATACTGGAAGAGCCCGGTCATCCCCACGATACAACTATGGCTCCAAACTGTTGACCATTTATACCACATGGAAGATATGATTCTAGAATACAGGAATCAATCTGACAAAGCTTACAAGATATGGGCCTGCTGGATCTCCTTTACTCATTCTTCATCGTATGTCATGCTATGCTTTAAGCCGGTTCTCATTTTCTCCTTGATAGTTTGTATGAGCCACAGAAGCTGGGTGCCCCCCACCCCTCTTCTTTCTTTACCCCTTCTATATTCTCCCCCCTACTCTCTCGGTCCTCTCTCTTCTTCTATCACTCTCTGTTTCTTTTTGTTTCTGTAGTCCTAATAACAGATTGGTTTGAAATTGTGTGTTGCACGATTGTCAGAATAATCCTGACTGATTTTCTACATGTTCCTCATTACCTATATGGTTCAACATGTTGTACATGACAGAAGTTTTGTGTTTTGGATGCTTGACTTGGACTATTTTTCTTTTGACAACACACGGTTTTATTATTGTTAGTGTTCTGTTTTATATTTTTCTCAATAAAAACTTATTGAACAAAAAAAAGAATCTCCTCCTATCAGCTGGTAAATGTTGTGCACATGCAGAGCTCTGGAGCCGGGAACTTTGTGCAGCTGTTCTCTGTCTCTTCTCCTCTCTGCCATGGACAGCTGCTGCTTTACCTCCTGAATTTACACCCCCCTCCCCCATCTTATTCTCCCCCCCCCTCACACCTGTCACCACATCTCATCCCAGCCTGAGAAGTCACAAAGTCCCTGTTTTCCAGGCTGGGACTGGCAGAGAGATCAGATTCCACACCTGGCAGAGGGAAATAATATCATAGAAACACTCACAGGAGGCGGAACATTTCCTGACATAGATCTATAAAGTCCCACACCGGCACTAACACTGACCTTCAATGTCACAAGCAAAGTGGTGTGGTGAGTAAAGAGTTAATATCAACACAACTTCCTGTGATCACCAAATATTTCCACCAATAATGTGAGGATGTGCGATCCGATCACCAATTATCATAATGTGCGGGAAATGTGCTAAAAATAATGTCCAGAATAAGAAGCCACCACAAAATGTCCAAAGCCTAGAGCGAATCCGATCCGCCCACCATACATATAGTGCAGCGGGGTGGCCACTCTGTGCCACATCATGTTCCTAGTACTGGGGGGGCCGCTCTGTGCCACACCATGTACCTAAGACTAGGGATGGCCACTCTGTGCCACGTCATGTACCTAGTACTGGGATGGCCACTCTGTGCCACGTCATGTACCTAGTACTAGGGGGGGGGGCCACTCTGTGCCACATCATGTACCCAGTACTAGGGGGGCCACTCTGTGCCACGTCATGTACCTAGTACTAGGGGGGCCGCTCTGTGCCACGTCATGTACCTAGTACTGGGACGGCCGCTCTGTGCCACGTCATGTACCTAGTACTAGGGGGGCCGCTCTGTGCCACGTCATGTACCTAGTACTGGGACGGCCGCTCTGTGCCATGCCATGTACCTAGTACTGGGGCGGCCGCTCTGTGCCACGTCATGTACCTAGTACTAGAGGGGGCCGCTCTGTGCCTCGTCATGTACCTAATACTAGGGGGGGGCGCTCTGTGCCACGTCATGTACCATTACTAGGGGAGGCGCTCTGTGCCACGTCATGTACCTAGTACTGGGTGGGGGGGCGCTCTGTGCCACACCATGTACCTAGTACTAGAGGGGGGGGGCTCTGTGCCACATTATGTACCTAGTACTAGGGGGGGCGCTCTGTGCCACGTCATGTACCTAGTACTGGGATGGCCGCTCTGTGCCATGTCATGTCCCTAGTACTAGGGGGGGCCACTCTGTGCCACGTCATGTACCTAGTACTAGGGGGGCCGCACTGTGCCACGTCATGTACCTAGTACTAGGGGGGCCGCACTGTGCCACGTCATGTACCTAGTACTAGGGGGGCCGCTCTGTGCCACGTCATGTACCTAGTATTGGGACGGCCGCTCTGTGCCATGTCATGTACCTAGTACTGGGGTGGCTGCTCTGTGCCACACCATGTACCTAGTACTAGAGGGGGGCGCTCTGTGCCACGTCATGTACCTAGTACTAGGGGGGGCGCTCTGTGTCATGTCATGTACCCAGTACTAGGGGGGGCCGCTCTGTGCCACTTCATGTACCTAGTACTAGGGGCGGCCGCTCTGTGCCACGTCATGTACCTAGTACTGGGGGGGCGAATGACCCCCCCTGTGCATTTCGCACCAGAACTTTCCATAATCGCTAAATTTAGGAACCGAATAATGAACCCCATTGAAGTCTAGGGGACCAGAACTGGAAAAAGGTTCATATGCAAGTAATTTGGCATATAAGGGTTATCGGGGTTCGGGTACTGTCCCGGTGGGACATGTATCAATGGAAAAAGTTTGTAAAAAACGTCATTCTTAAATAAGCAGTGATTTACTGATGCTTAAAATGAAAGCATAAAAATGAAAAATAACATTAAAAATAAAAAATTCCTTTCAATATAGTGCCTAGGAGGTCCCCTTAGTCTGCCTGTAAAGTGGTGCATATGTACTGTGTATAGAAGCTGCTGCAGCAATAATTGCATTTACGTATAATGTCACATAACGTTGTAACCTTACAAGAGGACCTGAACAAAATAATGGGGTGGGCATCTACATGGTAAATGAGGTTTAATGTTGGAAAATGTAACGTAATGCATTTGGGTGTCAGAAATACGAATGCAACTTACTCACTGGGAGGAAAACCTCTGGGGGAATCTAAGATGGAAAAGGACCTGGGGGTCCTAGTGGACAATAGGCTTGGCAGTGGCATGCAATGCCAAGCCGCTGCAAGCAAAGCCAACAAAATACTGGCATGTATGAAAATGGAGATTCACTCCAGAAATAAAGAGATTATTCTCCCACTCTACAAGACTCTGGTCCGGCCACATCTGGAGTATGCTGTCCAGTTCTGGGCACCGGTCCTCAGGAAGGATGTGCTTGAACTGGAGAGAGTCCAGAAAAGGGCAACAAAAATAATTAGGGGAATGGAGGACATCAGCTATGAGGAAAGACTACAAGCACTGAACTTATTCTCTCTGGAGAAGAGACGATTGAGAGGGGATATGATATCAATGTACAAATACTGTACTGGTGACCCGACCATAGGGAACAAACTTTTCAGAGAAAGGGAATTCAATAAGACACGTGGCCACTCACTAAAACTAGAAGAAAAACGGTTTATCGTTAAACTGCGTAAAGGGTTCTTTACTGTCAGAGCAGTAAGGATGTAGAATTCTCCTCCACAAGCAGTGGTATCAGCAGGGAGCATCGATAGTTTAAAAAAACTATTAAATGGGCAACTTAACGACCACAACATACAGGGGTATACAATGTACGGTTAACAACAAACACACACACACACATCATAGGTTGAACTGGATGGACTGATGTCTTTTTTCAACCTCACTAACTATGTAACTATGTAAAGCCAAAAAGAAAAACACGTTTTCCCTGCAAGCTTTCTTTCTTTTGTAAACAAAATCTGTCTGTATGATGAGGCCACAATGTAGCGCTCTGGGAAGATTAGAGGTTTTTTAGATAAATTCTGGTGTCTCTTCTGAAGACTTTGGATAGAAGTAACAGGTGCGGAAAAATTGGTCTTTGGGTGTCTGTGGTGCCTTCACACCTTAACCCTATAGAGGTACTCTTGATGAAAGCAAGAATTGGCCTTGCTGTCAAAAATTGAAATTATATTGACCTGTCAAACATGTGCAGAAAAATTGGTCTTTGGGTGTTAATTGTGCCCATGAAACCTACACCAAAATATTTTCTTCCAGATTAAATCAACACCCACAAAGCTAGGCAGTCTAGAAGACTTGCAGAGTTTCCGCATCCCAAATACACTTAATTAGTGACATCAGCATTAGCTTCATTAGCTACTGCTAGTCAAGGACTGATTCATTTTGATAAATGTCAGCCGGGTCGCAGAGTCTGTGGACAGACACGCTCTATTATCAGTCACAGAACCTCTGACAGCACTGAATTCCCAATCAGAAAGCATGCTGGATGCAGGGCAGCCCAGCAGCTCAATTGCATACTGGGAAGGTTCTGGCCGGTGGTCTATTCTCATGATCCAGTAACCCAGTGAATCGTCAACTGGAAAGCTCTCCATCTCTGCTTTCGTCCCTAGATTATCTTCCACCATATGATGCAGATGCTGCCGATGGGATGTTGAAGCTGACAGCCCTGGGATAAAAAAACTGTGAAATGGATCACTTAGGCGGCCCCCTTCTCCACTGCTCCTCTCTTGACCAATAGGAACCTCAAAAATATGTTTTCCACGAGACTCTAACCTACCAGAGTCGGTAAAGGCATTATAAAAACTCCTCTTTAAGGTGTCCTCAAGAGATTTCCTCCTCTGCTCCCTCTGTTGGGATGGGATGAGTTCTGAGACTTCCCCCTTGTAACGGTGGCCAAGGAGGGTTGCCAACCAATAGTGATCCTTCTCCTTGATGCCACATATTCTTGGATCCTTTTGCATGCTTTGAAGCATCAGGGAGCCCATGAGGATTACAGTATCTGGAACTGCCTCCTCCCAGCCACGTACTCCTCCCAAGGGTTCTGGGGATAAAAAAACATCTGTTAAGGTTTGATGTATGTCTTGCTCTGCTTCAATGCCTCAAAAACTGCCAGAATCCTCCCCCTCCTCCTCCCTCTCCTCTTGTGCGTCCTGTGGTGTAGCAAGAATGGTGTTTGCATAAAGCGGGACTTGAGAGGAAAGAAAGTCCTCCTCTTCCTCCCATTGCTCTGCTTTGAGTGCCCTGTCCATAATGCCACACAGAGTCTGCTCCAGCAGGAAGACAACATGGATTGTGTCACTGATGCATGCATTCTCATGGCTCACCATCCTTGTCGCCTCCTCAAAGCATTGTCCAATTAGGGCAATTAGGTTTAAGCTGGTTGTGGAGCAGGGCTAGTAAGCCGGCTGCAGCGTTCTTAACAACTGATGAGTCATCAGCTGTCAATGGGTTTCCCCGCTGACAGCTGAATAACAAAATAGTGCCTATAAAAAATATATAGTATGGATTTGAAAGGGAACCCCACGCTACAATTTTAAAAAAGAAAAGTCAAGGGGTCCCCCCCAAAATCCATACCAGACCCTTATCTGGGCATGCAGCTTAGCCGGTAAGGAAAGGGGAGGGAGGGATGAGTGAGTGTCCCTGCTCCTGAACCATACCAGGCCACATGCCCTCATGGGGGGGGGGGGGGTTGGGTGCATTTGGGCGGGGGGGTGGCATGTTGAAGGGGACAAGGGCTTCTTCCTAATAAGCCTGGACTTTGGTTGTTTGTTGGCTGTGGGCAGGGGGGCTAATCATAATCAGAAAGGGAAGTGCCTTTTAACAAGGAGGCCCCAGATCCCTCCCCCCTTGTGAATGGGTAATGGGTATCGCACCCCTACCCATTCACCAAAAAGGTACCACCCTTGTCCCCATGTTGTCCGGCTGAATGACGCTCTTAAGCTTTTGTGGCACCGCCCCCCTCTGACATCACATGACTTCATGTGATGTCAGACAGGGCAGTGCCACCGGGTGATGTAACCGGTCAGCCCCGGCCCTTGCCTATAAAAGAACTGGTGAAAGCTCAAGAGAGTCACTTGGCGGGACGCCTCTGAAGAGGTGGAAGTGTCTTTTCATTTTTTCTGTTTTTCGGATGGGGTAAGCATCATGATTGATGATGGATTTATATCAGGGGACACTATTTTTTTATTTTTGAATAAAGGACTTGTGTTTATTTTTTTTGTACACTTTTTGGTGAATGATGTCCCCGATACCCATTCATATAGGGGGGCGGGATTTGGGGGCCTTGTTAAAGAAAGCTTCCAGATTCCGATAAGTCCCCCACCCGCAGACCCCACAACCACAGCCCAGGGTTGTCGGGAAAAGACCCTTGTCCCGATCAACATGGGGACAAGGAGCTTTGGGGTGAACCCCAAAGCACCATTTCTATGTTGAGGGCAAGTGGCCTGGTATGGTTCAGGAGGGCTGGAGGGGGGTAGCGCTCGCTCGTCCCCCCTATCCTAACCTGCCAGGCTGCATGCTCGGATAAGGGACTGGTATGGATCTTGGGGGGGACCCCACACTGTTTTTTTGTTTTAATTTTGGTGTGGGGTTCCCCTTAAAATCCATACCGGACCCTTCGGGCCTGGTATGGACTGTGGGGGACCCTACGCAGTTTTTTTTTTTCAGTTTTGTTATCTGTATTGCGGGGAGCCGACAATACATTACAGCCGCAAGCAAGTTTAAATGACATTTTTCCCTTTAGAAATGTCAGTATTGCTGCAGCAGGCTCCATACATCGTAGAAATGCGCCACTTTACAGGCACATTAAGCCCCCCCCGCCACGATATTTAAAGGAATTTTTCATTTTTATTTCACTTTAAGCCTCATTAAAATCACTGCTCTTGTAAAAACTATTGTTTTAAAAACATTTTTTTGCATTGATACATGTCCCCCAGGGCAGTACCCGGGTCCCCATACACTTTATGGCAATAACTTGCATATAATCCTTTAGGAGGACTTTTGATTTTTCATGTTCGTGTTCCATAGACTTTAATAGAGTTCGCAAGTTCTCTAGAACTTTTCCCCTGTTCGAGATGTTCTGGGGGTGTTCGGCCCATCACTAATATAGAGAATGTGGGGGGAGGTGTGAGGTAAATTCCCCCCCTTCTATATACAGTATATACACAGAGTGTCTGTAGAGCTGGGTGTACTGTCCATTCATAGTCTCTATATATCTGTTGATGGGGGAGGGGACCTGTCTATTCATAGTCTCTATACATCTGTTGATGGGGGAGAGAGCCTGTCTATTCCTAGTCTCTGTACATCTGTTGATGGGGGGGGGGGATGTCTATTCCTTGTCTCTGTACATCTGTTGATGGGGGGGGGTCCAATGTCTTGGCCATATAAGCAGCTGTGGAATGTTTTTGGTGTCACATGATCCCCCATGTAGAGAAGTCTGGATGTGTGTTGAAAGTAATGGGAAGTCCAGAGAAGACATTCAGACTCCCCTCCATCTCTCTCCTTTGGTGTCAGAGTTGGATTCGGGAAAGTTCCTCCTGAGCTCGGTTGGAGTTTCTTCTGCTGGGGAATTGGAATGGGCAGCTCAGATGGAGGAGAAGTTCTCCGGAGTTGGATGTAAAGATCTGGGAGGAAGATGAGGATGATGAGGGTGAGGAAGTTTCTCTGGGAGTGAGGGGGAAGAGGACTCGTCCTTCAAGACTGCCAGAAACTTTTCACTCTGAAAGAGGAAGGAAGAGAACGTCTCCACTTCCCTCCAAGCCAAACCTCTCCTCCCGGTTATTATTTGTCACCCATTCCAACCATCCTCCCCGGAGATAAAGAAGACCGGGAGCGTCAGAAATAGAGGGGATCCAGAGGAGGACTGGTAAGGATCTATACAGCGCACCCCTGTATGGTGCAGGAGGAGCCGCATGCTCATTGCTCCCTTTCCTGGCCAGCCCAGCTCTATGATTGGATTAAGGTTCTGGGATGGAAATTTTAGGAGGACCTAATGTTTTTTTTTTCTTTTCTTTGCATGGTTTTTCCATTACAATCTTTAGCAGACTATGAGGGTCTATTATTTATTTCCTGGGGACATTTTGGTTTGTGAGATTCCCTCTTACCAAGAATACCAGGCTCCAAGGGCGAGATTTACTAAAACTTGAGCACTCAAAATAACCCCCCAAGGGTCTTTTATGCTTTTTTCTTTTTTTTGGGGGGGGGGGGCACTTCATAATTTTCACATTCTTGCTTCAGGTTGTACTACAGAAAAATTGATATTTACAAAGAAGAAAGCACACAGAACCCTCCAAAGGTCCTCCAAAATAGATAGCAGATATCTCCGAGTTTACTAAATGACCTCCATAGTGTGATGTGGAAAGCACAGTGTAAAACAGGGGGGGGGAGGGAAGGTCTGCTCAAGGGCAACCCATGTATTTTTGGGAGAGCAGTAAAGAGAGAGAAGAGTGAGAATGTGAGGTCACAGAGGTGGGATTTTTGGGGAATATCATCCGGGGAACAAACGCGTCAGTCATTCAGGGATCAGTCTTTCCACTAAACCGCAACAAGCTTTATTAACACCAGATTAGGTCAGACGGACGGTCTCTTCCCGTCATCCATAACTCCACCCTCTGATGCATTTCACCCAATGAGCTTATCATAGGAGTGAACGAGGGCAGGAAACTGTATACTATATCCATGCACCACAATGTAACATTGTCACACTCTTAAAGCGCCAACACATACAATACATAACAAATGAACGATCAGTGCAAATCCCTTATAAAATGTGCTCTAAGAACAAAACATAAATATAAACCATCTACACAAAACTAAAGTGTATATCTGTGTATACCCGGCTGCAAACATCGATAATGTCTATTCACTCCACATATATAATCAATCAAACCAACAAATTAGTGTTGCGCCAGATAATGAATAGTGAAACAATTGTGTCAAAATTGAGTGTGCTATAGTGTGCGATTCTGATTATTCTGTCAGTGTAGAGTGTAGGTGTAGTGATAGTGCAGCGTGAGTGTTGGGCGACCATTCATTTTTACTTTAGTATCAGTTTAGCGTTTCAGAGCAGGTTTACTGCAATATATTGATGTGCGTTAGTGCACTTTTACTGCTGTATATTGCCTAGTGTTCGTGACATTTACTGCAGTATATTGAATTGCATTAGTGCACGTTTACTGCAGTATATTGAAGTGCGTTGGTGCACTTTTACGGCAATATATTGGCATGCGTTAGTGCACGTTTGCTGCTGTATATTCAACTGGGTTAGTGCACATTTACCGGAGTATATTAGCGTGCGTTAGTGCACATTTACTGCAGTATATTGAAGTGTGTTGGTGCACTTTTACGGCAGTATATTAGCGTGCGTTAGTGCACATTTGCTGCAGTATAAAGAACTGGGTTAGTGCACATTTACTTCAGTATATTGAAGTGCGTTAGTGCAGTTTTACTGCAGTATAATGAATTGCATTAGTGCACTTTTATGGCAGTATATTGAAGTGCGTTAGTCAGTAAAGGGGGTGTGGATAAATACAGTCTGAGATTACATACATAGTGCAGAATGTGGTAATGTTAAATAGGGAATGCATAGTGTGGAGTGTATGGAGGTGGGTAGTAAGTACAGGAGAGGAGTGTGGAGGGTATGACAGTGGGCAGTATGTACAGGAGAGGAGTGTGTAGGGTATGACAGTGAGCGGTATGTACAGGAGAGGAGTGTGGAAGGAATGACAGTGGGCAGTATGTACAGGAGAGGAGTGTGGCGGGTATGACAGTGGGCGGTATGTACAGGAGAGGAGTGTGGAGGGTATGACAGTGAGCGGTATGTACAGGAGAGGAGTGTGGAGGATATGACAGTGGGCAGTATGTACAGGAGAGGAGTGTGGAAGGAATGACAGTGGGCAGTATGTACAGGAGAGGAGTGTGGAAGGAATGACAGTGGGCAGTATGTACAGGAGAGGAGTGTGGAGGATATGACAATGGGCGGTATGTAAAGGAGAGGAGTGTGGAGGGTATGACAGTGGGCGGTATGTACAGGAGAGGAGTGTGGAGGATATGACAATGGGCGGTATGTAAAGGAGAGGAGTGTGGAGGGTATGACAGTGGGCGGTATGTACAGGAGAGGAGTGTGGAGGATATGACAGTGGGCGGTATGTACAGGAGAGGAGTGTGGAGGATATGACAGTGGGCGGTATGTACAGGAGAGGAGTGTGGAGGAGATGACAGTGAGCAGTATGTACAGGAGAGGAGTGTGGAGGATATGGCAGTGAGCAGTATGTACAGGAGAGGAGTGTGGAGGAGATGACAGTGAGCAGTATGTACAGGAGAGGAGTGTGGAGGATATGGCAGTGAGCAGTATGTACAGGAGAGGAGTGGGGAGGGTATGACAGTGAGCGGTATGTACAGGAGAGGAGTGTGGAGGGTATGACAGTGGGCAGTATGTACAGGAGAGGATTGTGGAGGGTATGACAGTGGGCGGTATGTACAGGAGAGGAGTGTGGAGGGTATGACAGTGGGCAGTATGTACAGGAGAGGAGTGTGGAGGATATGACAGTGGGCGGTATGTACAGGAGAGGATTGTGGAGGGTATGACAGTGGGCGGTATGCACAGGAGAGGAGTGTGGAGGGTATGACAGTGGGCGGTATGTACAGGAGAGGAGTGTGGAGGGTATGACAGTAGGCGGTATGTACAGGAGAGGAGTGTGGAGGGTATGACAGTGAGCGGTATGTACAGGAGAGGAGTGTGGAGGATATGACAGTGGGCGGTGTGTACAGGAGAGGAGTGTGGAGGATATGACAGTGGGCGGTATGTACAGGAGAGGAGTGTGGAGGATATGACAGTGAGCGGTATGTACAGGAGAGGAGTGTGGAGGGTATGACAGTGAGCGGTATGTACAGGAGAGGAGTGTGGAGGATATGACAGTGGGCGGTATGTACAGGAGAGGATTGTGGAGGGTATGACAGTGGGCGGTATGTACAGGAGAGGAGTGTGGAGGGTATGACAGTGGGCGGTATGTACAGGAGAGGAGTGTGGAGGGTATGACAGTAGGCGGTATGTACAGGAGAGGAGTGTGGAGGGTATGACAGTGGGCGGTATGTACAGGAGAGGAGTGTGGAGGGTATGACAGTGAGCGGTATGTACAGTACAGGAGAGGAGTGTGGAGGGTATGACAGTGGGCAGTATGTACAGGAGAGGAGTGTGGAGGGTATGACAGTGGGCGGTATGTACAGGAGAGGAGTGTGGAGGGTATGACAGTGGGCGGTATGTAAAGGAGAGGAGTGTGGAGGGTATGACAGTGGGTGGTATGTACAGGAGAGGAGTGTGGAGGATATGACAGTGGGCGGTATGTACAGGAGAGGAGTGTGGAGGATATGACAGTGGGCGGTATGTACAGGAGAGGAGTGTGGAGGGTATGACAGTGAGCAGTATGTACAGGAGAGGAGTGTGGAGGATATGACAGTGGGCGGTATGTACAGGAGAGGAGTGTGGAGGGTATGACAGTGGGTGGTATGTACAGGAGAGGAGTGTGGAGGATATGACAGTGGGCAGTATGTACAGGAGAGGAGTGTGGAGGGTATGACAGTGGGCGGTATGTACAGGAGAGGAGTGTGGAGGGTATGACAGTGAGCGGTATGTACAGGAGAGGAGTGTGGAGGGTATGAGAGTGAGCGCTATGTACAGGAGAGGAGTGTGGAGGGTATGAGAGTGAGCGCTATGTACAGGAGAGGAGTGTGGAGGGTGTGACATATTCCCGTATTCTGTGTTATTTTTTCAGAGCTAACATTGTTGGTGTTACAAAGACCCGCATTCTGCACCCATTTAGGACATATTCATGACGTTGTTATCCAATAAGGTGACCTTACTTTTGGCCATCACTTTGACTAAAAGGTCACAAGGATGTTTTGAGACCAAGGATCTCCTTTTTTACCCAAACTGGTCTCTGCTTTTCTCCTTAATGGACGGATTGCATTACCCTCCCTGTGTCTGGCACTAGTTCCCCCCGAGTAGATCTCTCCCCATTGTCTGGATGTGGGGGGGACGGTCGGGATTCACCTCTTGGAAAATGCTTTTTTATGCAGATAGATTCCCTGTTTGTTATTCCAGAAGGTCCTAAAAGAGGTTCTCCATATTCCAGATCCACTATTACTAAGTGTATTTTATAGGTTCTAAGTGAATTCAATGAATTGTTTTGCAGGTCTATGAGTTGTGTGATAAAGTGCCTCCTTTTCCCATTACAGCCCACTCTACTAGAGTAGGGAGCACTTCTTGGACTTTTCATCATCAGGTTTCTGTGTCTCTGCTCTAGTGTTGGGCGATTGGTTCTGGCCGAGCAAATGTTCAGCTCAAACAGCGCCTGTTTGACCACTCGGTAAACATCCAAATTTTCTGTGCGCTCAGCGGGATGTTCACCCCCCCCCCCCGAGCGCACAGTCAACTTGTTGTTAAAGAGCGGGGCTGGGAAGCTGGCCGCCACGGCCTTAACCACTTCCCAACCAAAGGACGTTCCTGTACTTCCTCGGGTTTCAGTGGTTCAGTGGCACCTGCAGGCATCATCCCAGTACCATTATTTTCAGCCAGTGATTCCCTACATAGAAGAAGTGATCTGAGTGACGAATTGGCCACTCGATCACTTCTGCGGGTGCCTCTCCAGGGCTCTCCGGTCCCATCGTGAAGGCCGGGAGCAATGCAGCCAGCAGTGATGGCTGCCTGAGACAGAGAGAGGAACTGACGTCGTTCCCCTCTTTCTGTAATCCTGGAAATCGGGAGCGACGAGTATTCTTCACTTCCAGTTCTCCCCCTTTGTTTACCTGGCCACCAGCAGCCAGAGCAGCAGCCGATCGAACCGATCTCAGTCTGATTGGCTGCATTTGGGGCTAGATGAAGGATTTGCGGTCTAATAAACCCCCAAATCTCTCCATAAAGAGGACCTGTCATGGCCCATACTAGCACAAGGGATGTTGTTCATCCCTTGTGATAGCAATAAAGTTTGTGCAAAAAAATGTTTAAAATAAAAAAAGAAAATCAAAGTGCCACTGTTCCACCGTGCTTACGTGCAAATGCGAATGCATGCCTTACTCCCGCACGCATACGTAAACAGTGATCTCACCACACATGGGCTTACTTTACGTTTTTTTTTTAAGATTTATTTATTTATTTATTTTTATTAATGAATGTGTTTTTTTTCCCAAAAAAATTGCAGTTGAA
The DNA here is from genome assembly GCF_965119305.1 of Pelophylax lessonae. NCBI lineage: Eukaryota > Metazoa > Chordata > Amphibia > Anura > Ranidae > Pelophylax > Pelophylax lessonae. The sequence goes on along the minus strand of NC_138769.1, from coordinate 748,352,731 downwards.
AAACTGCTTTGCAAATACCGTGTGACATAAAAAAATTCCAAGACACACCATTTTATTCTCTAGGGTCTCTGCTAAAAAAAAAAATATATATATATTTTTTATTTTTATTTTATATATATATAAAATAATATATATATATATAATAATATATAATTATTAATATAATATATAAAATAATATATATATATATATATATATATATATATATATATATATATATATATATAATTTTTGGGGGGAATTTCATTTAAAAAAATGTGAAAAATATTGTTAATTTTTCAAAATTGTTGCTCTTTTTTTGTTTATAGCGCAAAAAGTAAAATTTGCACAGGTGATCAAATACCACCAAAAGAAAGCTCTGTTTGTGGGAAAAAAAGGACATTAAATTTGTTTAGGTACAGCGTTGCACGACCGCACAATTGTCCGTTAAAGTCACACAGTGCCGAATCGCAAAATAGGCCCTGGTCAGGAAGGGGGTAAAATCTTCCGGGGCTTAAGTGGTTAAAAGGGGCTTCCAGATTCTGATAAGCCACCAGCCTGCAGACAACCACCACCCAGGATTGTCAGGAAGAGGCCCTTTTCCCCATCAACACGGGGACAAGGTGCCTTGGGGGGGGGGCAGAGCCCCCCTGCCCCAAAGCACCCATCTCCCGTGTTGAGCACATGTGGCATGGTATGGTTCAGGGGAGGGGGTCCTGCCAGACAGCGTGCTCAGGAAAGAATCTGGTATGGATTTGGGAGAGACCCCCAAAAAAGGTGTTTTTTTTTTTTTTTTTAATATTGGCCCCACACCATTTTTTTTTTTTTGTATTACCAGGTGCCGGCAATAGCTTGCATCCACAAAGTACACTGAATTGTCATTTTTTTTTTTTTGTTTAGAAATGTTAGTTTTGCTGCAGCAGGTTCTATACACGGTGCAAATGTGCTACTTTACAGGCAGACTAAGGGGTCCAACCAGGCACTATATTTAAAAGGAATTTTTCATTTTTACTGTTTCACTTTAAGCATCATTAAAATCACTTCTCCTTCAAAAACTATTGTTTTTCAAAAAAATGTTTGCATTGGTTTGTGTCCCCAGTTCATCCATTTTGTTAACCCACCCATGAAACCTCTGCTGCAGCCAGAACTCATTCATTTAGTGGCGGTATCTCTACTGCGGCTAAATGACAGCTTCCAGTTTGGTGGGTAGGATGCTGGCAGCCACCACCATCCTAGCAACCAATGATACCATGCAGACTGACCAACTGCATTCGAGCAACCAATAACATTGCACTGGACAGTGTCACTGGGTTCTAGGACACAGGTGGCCAGGAATATGTGATTTAGGGATGAAGTAGTGACATTTAGTCAATTTAGTGAATAACATCACATGGGAGCCCCTTACTCTACTTTCAGCTGCCAGCTTGGGAAATGTCATTTGCAGTGAGATTCTGTAGGGAGCAGATAGTCATCATGTTTTCCTGGAGGGATCTACTTTCCTGGATGCCATTATTATAGGCTTATTTTTTTTTGGTGGTGGTGCGGGGTTGCTGTTTGTACTTTGTCATTGTGCTGTGTGGTGTTTTTATTGTCAATGAGTAACTGGACGTACTATGTACCGCTTACTCATTCATGCAGGGGGAGCAGGATATCTGGGGGCCTCCTTTTTTATAGGGGGCTTCCAGACTCTGATAATTCCCCCCCCCTGCAGACCCTCACAACCACTTGGCCAGAGTTGTGGGGGAGAGGCCCTGTCCCTACCAACATGAGGACATGGTGCTTTGCTAGGGTGCCTCTGTCAGGGTACCCTTCTCATGTGGAGGCCACGTGGCCTGGTATGGTCCAGTGCAGATTCCACATCCAGGTTTCCCTCCACCACTTCAGTTGGACATCCACCCATCAGCCAATCATTTATTGATGAGACGTTTATTAACCACTTAAGCCCCGGAAGATTTTACCCCCTTCCTGACCAGGGTTTTTTTTGCGATTTTTTACTGCGTGACTTTAACGGACAATTGCGCGGTCGTGCGATGCTGTACCTAAACGAATTTGACGTCCTTTTTTTCCCACAAACAGAGCTTTCTTTTGGTGATATTTGATCACCTGTGCGATTTTTTGATCATGCGCTATAAACAAAAAAAGAGCGTAAATTTTGCAAAAATAACAATATTTTTCACATTTTTTTATATGAAATTCCCAAAAAAAATGTAAAAATCAAATTTTTTTAACATTTTCGGCCAATTTGTTTTATGCTACATATGTTTGGTAAAAAAAATCGCAAAAAGCGTATTTTGATTGGTTTGCGCAAAAGTTATCGCGTTTACTAACAAAGGGAAAGATTTTTGTCATTTTTGGTGTTTTTTTTTTTAACGATTAATGGCGGCGATCTGCGATTTTTTTTGCGGGACTGCGACATTGCGGCGGACAGATCGGACCCTTAACTGACATTTTTGACACTTTTGGGGTTACCAGTGACATTACTGCAGTAATCAGTGCTATACATATGCACTGTTACTGTAAAAATGACACTGGCAGGGAAGGGGTTAACTGTATTTGGAGAGGGAGGGGTTAAGTGTGTCACTCAGCCAAGGCTAGGCAGTTCCTAAATGTTTTGCAGGACAATTACATGGGTCAGATGGTGAATGCACCGACAAGAAACAATGCGGTACTTGACCTACTGATTACCAACAATACAGACCTGCTCACGGATATAGAAATACGGGGCAACTTAGGAAACAGTGACCATAGGTCAATAAGTTTCAGTATTAATTACAGTAATAGGAAGCACAAGGGTAATATTAAGACGCTGAATTTCAAAAGAGCCAATTTCCCAAAACTGCGCTCGCTGCTAGAAAATATCAATTGGGATAGAACCCTGGGAACAAAGAACACGGAGGAAAAATGGGAGTGCTTCAAGAGTATACTAAACAAGGGGATTGACCAGTGCATTCCAAAGAAAAATACATTTAAAAGAGCAAAGCTAAACCCTGGGTGGCTAAACTCCAACATAAAAATGCATATTAGTGCTAAAGAAAAGGCCTTCAAAAAATACAAGACTGAGGGGTCATTGGCATCATTAAAGCATTACAAGGAGTTTAATAAGAAATGTAAAGATGAAATCAGGGCGGCTAAAATAGAACACGAGAGACATATAGCGGAGGAGAGTAAAAAGAACCCCAAGAAGTTCTTTAAGTATATAAACAGTAAGAAAGCGAGGCCAGAACACATTGGCCCCATAAAAGATGACAAAGGAAATATGGCCACTGAGGAAAGAGAAAAGGCGGAATGTTAAATAATTTCTTCTCTTCGGTCTTCACAAAAGAATCGGGGGGCTACACGAACCTAGCTTGTAAGGCCGAACTAAATAACACACCTAAGGAAATACCGCCATGGCTAACAGAAGATAGACTTAAAACTAAAGTAGAGAAACTTAACATAAATAAATCACTGGGACCGGATGGCTTGCACCCGAGGGTTCTTAAAGAGCTCAGCCAGGTGATTGCCAGACCATTATTCTTGATCTTTAAGGATAGTTTACAGACGGGTATGGTGCCAGCTGATTGGAAAAAAGCCAACGGCTTACCAATATTTAAAAAGGGGCTGAGATGTATCCCGGGTAACTATAGGCCGGTCAGCCTAACATCTGTAGTCTGCAAGATTTTGGAGGGGATGTTAAGGGACCACATACAAGACTTTAGTAATGAAAACGGTATTATAAGTAGTAATCAGCATGGATTCATGAAAAATCGTTCTTGCCAAACCAATCTATTAACCTTCTACGATGAAGTGAGCTGCCATCTAGATAAGGGAAAGCCTGTGGATGTGGTGTATCTGGACTTTGCAAAGGCCTTTGACACCGTTCCCCACAAACGCTTACTGTACAAACTAAGGAAGGTAGGTATGGACAATAAGGTGAGTACCTGGATAGAGAACTGGCTCCAGGGGAGAGTCCAGAGGGTGATGATTAATGGGGAGTACTCGGATTGGGCGGGTGTGGAAAGTGGGGTCCCCAGGGTTCTGTCCTGGGACCAATCCTGTTTAATTTATTCATAAATGATCTAGGGGAGGGGATATCGAGTACAATCTCAGTATTTGCAGATGATACTAAATTAGGCATGCCAATATCTTCTATGCAGGATGTGGAAACCTTACAAGCGGACCTGAACAAAATAACGGGGTGGGCAACTACATGGCAGATGAGGTTTAATGTTGAAAAATGTAAAGTAATGCACTTGGGGGCCAGAAACCAGAAAGCAAGCTACTCACTAGGGGGGGAACCTCTGGGTGAGTCTAGGATGGAAAAGGACTTGGGGGTACTGGTAGACAACAGGCTTGGCAGTGGCATGCAATGCCAAGCCGCCGCAAGCAAAGCCAACAGAATACTGGGATGTATAAAAAAGGGGATTCACTCCAGAAATAAAGAGATTATTCTCCCTCTCTACAAGACTCTGGTCCGGCCACATCTGGAGTATGCTGTCCAGTTCTGGGCACCGGTCCTCAGGAAGGATGTGCTGGAATTGGAAAGAGTCCAGAGAAGGGCAACAAAAATAATTAGGGGAATGGAGGACATCAGCTATGAGGAAAGACTACAAGCACTGAACCTATTCTCTCTGGAGAAGAGACGATTGAGGGGGGATATGATATCAATGTACAAATACTGTACTGGCGACCCTAGCATAAGGAACAAACTATTCAGAGAGAGGAGATACAATAAGACACGTGGCCACTCACTAAAACTAGAGGAAAGATGGTTTAACCTTAAAATGCGTAAGGGGTTCTTCACTGTAAGAGCGGTAAGGATGTGGAATTCTCTTCCACAAGCAGTCGTATCAGCAGGGAGCATTGATAGTTTCAAAAGACTATTAGATGGGCACCTTGGAGACCACAACATACAGGGGTATACAATGTATGGTTAAAAGCAAACACACATCATAGGTTTAACTGGATGGACTGATGTCTTTTTTCAACCTCACTAACTATGTAACTATGTAACTATGTGTCCTAGGGGCATGATTCTAACTGTGGTGGGACATGGCTACTAGCGTAAAAACAGAGATCAACGGTCCTACATAGTAGAACCGTCTGATCTCCATTTTTACACAGGGGAGGATGACAGGCGGCTTGTTTACATTAGCCGCCTGCCTTTCTCCCTCTCTACCGACGATCGCCGAGTGACCGGCGGACATCGGGTCCGCCGGTCACACGCACTGACTCCTTAGTGAATGAGCCGGGCGGGCTCACAAGCCGGTGACAGGCTAGTGACGTATATATACGTCACTTTGCCTGGCCGGGGCTGACCGCCACAGTATATGTACTTGCGGCGGTCAGCAAGCGGTTAATGAGATCTACAGCCAGGTCAGGTGACAATGTATTCCTGCATGATGCCTGAGTAAAGATGAAGTCAGTCAGCATGTTACACCCTTTACATATCCCATCGCTTCCTTATCATCGCTATCCTCATACAAAGAAATGGTACTTTTAATCCCAGACCCTATATCATTTTTAACCACTTTAAGACCGGAGGATTTTCCTGCTTAATGACCAGGCCACTTTTTTCAACTTGGAACTGCGCGACTTTAACTGACAATTGCGCGGTCACGCAATGCTGTACCCAAACGAAATTTACGTCCTTTTTTTCCCTACAAACAGAGATTTCTTTTGGTGGTATTTGATCACTAGGGATGATCGAACTTTTCAAAAGTTCGGTTCGGCCAGAACATCTGAACTTCCCGAAAGTTTGGCCCGGATTTCAGAACCCCATTGAAATCAATGGGACCTGAACTTCGGTAATCAAAAAACACAATTTTGAAGCCCTAAAACCCAATAAATGCCCCTAAAAAGTACCTAGGGTTCTGGGTCATACCCCAGGGACTATTAATCACACAAAAAAAAGTTCTTAAAAATTGTCATTTTTGATAGAGAGCCAATTATTGAAAAAAAATAAAATAAAAAAATTTCTTTGGATTTAGTATCTGGGGGGTCTAAAAAGTGTACCTGTGAAGTTTCAGCTCTGTAGCATGTCCAGAACCATAAAAAAAAGATTGTTTGTATTTTGTCACTTATAGAACAGGTTAGTGGCTTCTCTCTTTTCACACCTTGCCGGTTTGGTAGCAGGCGTTTTTTTGGGAATTTTTTGGGATCTTTTCAGGCAGGCAAAACATCTGAACTTGTGTATACGGGTATATATACACACATATTTATATGTATATATACACCTAGACATATATAGGTGTGATAGTAGCAGAAATATATGCTTGCGCTAATTAAATCATTTACACTAATATGGCTCCGCTCCTATAACACCTATATGTCTAAGTGTAAAATACATATAAGTATGTGTGTATATATACCACTATACACAAGTTCAGATGTCTTGCCTGCCTCCAAAGAACGCAAAAAAATGCCCAAAAAAACGCTAGCGTTAAAAAAAAAAAAACGCCCAGGTGTGTTGTTGCAGGCATTTTTTGGGGGGTTTTGGAGGCAGGCAAAACATTTGAACTTGTGTATAGTGGTATATATACACACATACTTGTATGTATTTTTACACTTAGACATATATAGGTGTTATAGGAGCAGAGCCATATTAATGTTAATTATTTAATTAGCGCAAGCATATATTTCTGCTACTATCACACCTATATATGTCTAGGTGTATATATACATATAAGTATGTGTGTATATATACCCGTATACACAAGTTCAGATGTTTTGCCTGCCTCCAAAAACCCCCAAAAAATGCCTGCAACAACACACCTGGGCGTTTTTTTTTTTTTTTGGCGCTAGCGTTTTTTTGGGCATTTTTTTGGGTTCTTTGGAGGCAGGCAAAACATCTGAACTTCTGTATACGGGTATATATACCCACATACTTATATGTATATATACACCTAGACATATATAGGTGTGATAGTAGCAGAAATATATGCTTTCGCTAATGAAATCATTTACACTAATATGGCTCCGCTCCTATAACACCTATATATGTCTAAGTGTAAAATACAAATAAGTATGTGTGTATATATACCATTATACACAAGTTCAGATGTTTTGCCTGCCTCCAAAAACCCCAAAAAAATGCCTGCAACAACACACCTGGGCGTTTTTTTTTTTTTGACGCTAGCGTTTTTTTGGGCATTTTTTTGGGTTCTTTGGAGGCAGGCAAAACATCTGAACTTGTGTATAGTGGTATATATACACACATACTTATATGTATATATATATATACACCTAGACATATATAGGTGTCAGGGAACTAGCCGCATGAATACGCACGCACGTATTGCAAACGCACGTCCGCTAGGGCGAAGACGTGTGCGTGCTGGCCCACAAAGTGGACGTCCAATCCCAGCACCCTCTGGCCTTTAAAAGGATATCTGTGGCACATGAACATTGCTGACTGGTCTTCAGCTTCCTGTTTCCTGCTTCCTGTGTTTGCTGCTGCTTCTGATCACCTGTTGTCGACCCGGCTTGTTCTTGGATTCCTCTTGTCTCGCTCCCAGCTCTGACCTCGGATTGTTCACGGATCTTCTCTTGTCATCTGCCCTGTGTATGACCCCGGCTTGCCTAACCACGACTCTGCTATCTGATCTGCTGACCTCTGGCTTATTGACCTCTGCTTCTGTCCCCGACTACGCCTTTGGCTGTGCCTTGTCTGCTGTGATCTGCCTTGGTGCCCACCTGCTGTACCCAGCCTGCAGAACCTGCTTCCAGTACTTACCTGTTGATCCTGCCAGCTGCACTCTCCATTACAAACTACTTCCAGCCGTGTGCAGTCTGCAACTTCCACAGCACTCCTGGGTCCTAGTGCTCACCTCCTCTGGTGTTCACCTGCAGAGAGATATTCCTACCATCAACCCTCATCTGGGGCACAGCTGGCAATCCCTGCTACTTTGGGCTTCGTGCTTCCTGTTACCACCTTCAGGGACACCGAGCACTCAGCCGCAAGGAGAGCCCTCTCAGCATTTCGGCTTCAGGACCAGGTACGTGACAGTACCAGTCAGCCATAAAATGTCTGAAGCCGACAGAGGTGCGTCTCCACTAAAGGCTTTGTGCCAACAAGTTACAGCCCTCACACAAGCTGTACAGAATTTACAAGAAGGCTATATGCAACTAGAAGGTCGCCTGCACAGCATACCCTCTACGTCCTCTTCTGCTTGCCAGAATACCGCACGTGAGGTCTCTGCTCCAGCTTCTGCTGTTTTTGAATGCACCGCTGTCATACCCACAGTAGTGGTACCCCCACCTGAACCAAGAGTCCCCATACCCGAACGTTTCTCTGGGGACCGAAGAAAATTCAGAGCATTTAAAAATGCTTGTCAGTTATACCTAGCTCTGCAGCCACGGACTTTCTCCCTTGAAACTGTCAAAGTCGGTTTCATTATCTCCTTGCTCACAGAAGAACCTCAGTCCTGGGCCCATCATCTTATGGAACAAAGTAACCCAGTCCTAGACTCAGTTTCAGCCTTTTTTGAAGCCATGGCACAGCTGTATGATGACCCCCAGCGAATGGCTTCGGCCGAAGCGGCCCTGCACACACTCCAGCAAGGGAGTCGACCTGTAGAGGACTATACGGTTGAATTCTGCAAATGGTCAGCAGATACAGACTGGAATGGAGCCGCACTCAAGTACCAGTTCCGGCTGGGTCTGTCCGAGGTGCTCAAAGATGAACTGGCCCGGGTGGAAGCTCCCACTACCCTTGAACGCCTTATACAGTTGGCTATACAGCTTGACCGCCGATTACGGGAGCGGCGCTTTGAACGGACTCAATCTTACAAACCTCCAGTAACCACCACTGCACCCATGCAATTCGGCCTGTTGCGGCCTTCCCTGACCCCTGAAGAGAGGATCCGCCGGCGGCAAGCCAACCTTTGTCTATACTGTGGCGGTACGGGACATTTCCTTCGAAACTGCCCTGTGAGACCCAGTAAGTTCCTGTCCTCTCGTCCCACATATGCCTCGGTCGCTGGATCCTCCCCCGCTCATATCATCTTGCCTGTCTCACTGCAAGTGGCAGAAGGGGAAGTCAAATTCCGAGCCATTGTTGATTCAGGCGCCTGCAGTTGTTTTCTGGATCTTACATTAGCTAAGAAGTTACAGATTCCACTTAGACCTAAAAGACTGAGCCTTACTGTTCACCTGGCAGACGGCACCATTCCCAAGTCGGGGCCCATTACCCAAGAAACTGAACCAATTCTAACGATTACTGACTCTGGACATCAAGAGTTCCTATGTTTCGATGTCCTCTACTCCCCCTTGTTTCCGGTAATACTTGGCCTTCCCTGGTTGAGGGCCCATAATCCCAAGATTGACTGGTCTAAAGGGGAGATCATGTTCTCTTCAGCCTACTGCCAGCAGCATTGTTTCGCTCCTGAACCATTGGACTCTCCCCGCTGCCTGACTGTTCAGGCAGTCTCAGATATCGGTCAGTATGTGCCTACTAGCTATCATGACTTCCTTGATGTGTTCGATAAGAAGAAAGCTGATGTGTTGCCACCTCATCGCTCTTATGACTGTCCTATTGAACTACTTCCAGGTGCAGAAATTCCTTTTGGTCGGATTTTTCCATTATCAGAAATAGAGCTGGAGGCTCTACGACTCTACATAAATGAGAATCTGGAAAAAGGATTTATCCGTCCATCCTCTTCCCCTGCAGGAGCAGGAATCTTCTTTGTTCAAAAGAAGGATCATACACTCAGACCTTGTGTAGATTACAGGGAATTAAATAAAATTACGGTCAAGAACCGCTACCCGCTACCTCTCATACCAGAACTGTTTCAACGATTTCGAGCTGCTTGAGTTTTCACTAAACTGGATCTACGAGGTGCATACAATTTAGTCCGAATTAGAGAAAGCGACGAGTGGAAAACGGCCTTCCGAACCCGTTTCGGACATTTTGAATACCTTGTGATGCCTTTTGGACTTTGCAATGCCCCAGCCACTTTCCAACACCTTGTAAATGACATCTTTAGAGAATTTCTGGATTACTTCCTTATAGTCTATCTTGATGATATTCTAATTTTCTCTGCATCTCTTGAATTGCATCGTGTGCACGTAAAGAAAGTCTTGTCTACCCTCAGGAAACATGGACTCTACGCCAAGGCAGAGAAATGCGAATTTGAGAGACAAACCATCCAGTTCCTAGGATTGATCATATCCACTGATGGTATCGTTATGGACCCCCAAAAGGTGTCTTCCATCCTGGAATGGCCTGCCCCAGTGGATAAAAAAGGAATCCAAGATTTGTGGGATTCGCCAACTTTTACAGGAGATTTATTAAAGGGTTCTCATCCATTATTGCTCCCATTACCCAGCTCACACGTCAACATTCCCGATTCCAGTGGTCCCAGGAAGCCCAGGCGGCCTTCAATAAACTGAAAGCTCTTTTCACCCCCGCTCCAATACTTCGGCACCCAGACCCTGCTCTGCCTTAAGTCTTGGAGGTTGATGCCTCCGAGGTCGCCACTGGGGCAATCTTGTCACAACGTATGGGGCCTAAAGCCTTGCTCCATCCGGTAGCTTTTTTTTCTCGGAAGCTGAGTCAAGCAGAAAGGAATTATGATGTCGGTGATCGGGAGCTACTGGCTATCAAAACAGCCTTAGAAGAATGGCGATATCTTTTGGAAGGAGCTGCCCATCCAGTGATGATATTTACAGATCACAAGAATCTGGAATATCTTAGGACTGCTAAACGCCTTAGGCCTCGGCAAGCCCGGTGGGCTTTGTTCTTCTCCCGATTTAATTTTCATATCACCTACAGGCCAGGGTCAAAAAACGGCAAGGCCGATGCACTTTCACGAATGTTTCCAGAGACCCCTGAAGTAGCCTCCTCCAGTACCATCCTTTCACCACAAAACTTTTTGTTGTTGCAACCTGATTTAAAATCAGCCATCCAGCAAGCTTCCACTCAGTGTCCGGAGTCTGAAGTTCGTTCCTTGAAAAAACAAGACAATTTTTTTTGGCAAAATAACAAGAATTTCGTTCCACAAGAAGCAAGGACCCTAGTCCTGAAGGCATGTCATGACCATCAATTAGCGGGTCATTTCGGGGTACATAAGACCATTGAGCTCATTCAACGATCTTTTTTGGTGGCCAGGCCTGAGTCAGGACTGTAAGGATTATGTTGGCTCCTGTACTACGTGCCTTCGTAATAAGGGAAGTAACACCAGAGCCTGGGGCCTGCTAAGGCCGTTACCAATTCCTGATTTGCCCTGGAAGATGTTGTCAATGGACTTTATAGTGGACCTGCCTCCTGCTGAGGGATTCACATCCATCTTTGTAGTCATTGATCGATTATCTAAGATGTCGCATTTTGTGCCTATGGTGGGCACACCTTCAGCCACAGACACGGCTCAGGCTTTTATTAAAGAAGTAGTGAGACTTCATGGCTTGCCCAAAAGCATTGTATCAGACAGAGGCGTGCAATTCACCTCCAAATTCTGGAGAACCCTTTGCAAAGCTTTAAGTATTGATGTCTGCTTGTCCTCAGCCTACCACCCACAAAGCAATGGTCAGACAGAGAGGACCAACCAGACCTTAGAGCAGTATCTTCGGTGTTTCTCCACCTTTTCACAGGACAACTGGGTATCTCTGCTCCCCTGTGCTGAATTTGCCTACAATAACTCAGTGCACGCAGCCACCAACCAAACCCCATTCTGGGCTAACTATGGCTTTCATCCATGCTTTTTTCCAGATTCTCTGCCAGAAACGGATGTGCCCGCAGTACAAGATAGATTAACCTCCATCTTTACGAATTACCAGACCCTGCAGGAGGCAATACAAAAGGCCCAGGATGACTATAAAAGGAATTATGATAAGAAGAGAAGGGAGAACCCGGCCTTCAAGGTTGGTGACAGAGTGTGGCTGTCTACGGCCAACCTAAAACTCCCCTGTCCTTCTCGTAAGCTGGGACCAAGGTTCATCGGACCTTTCAGAATTAAAAGAATCATCAATCCTGTGGCTTTCGAACTTTCTCTTCCGCAATCTTACAAAATCCACCCAGTCTTCCATGTGTCTCTTCTTAAACCTGCTGTTCCAGATCATTTCCCAGGAAGGAAGAACCCACCGCCACCTCCAATTACTATTGGCGAGGAAACTGAATTTGTGGTGGAAGCAATACTGGACTGCAGAAAGCGAAGAAGACATATTCAGTATCTTGTTAAGTGGAAGGGATATCCACCTGAAGAAAATTCATGGGAGCCTGAGGTAAATATTCATGCCCCCAGGTTACTGCAAGAATTCTTCAACAGAAACCCTGAGAAGGTGTCACGTTTGGGCATCCGGAGGCTGCCCATAAGGGGGGGGCACTGTCAGGGAACTAGCCGCATGAATACGCACGCACGTATTGCAAACGCACGTCCGCTAGGGCGAAGACGTGTGCGTGCTGGCCCACAAAGTGGACGTCCAATCCCAGCACCCTCTGGCCTTTAAAAGGATATCTGTGGCACATGAACATTGCTGACTGGTCTTCAGCTTCCTGTTTCCTGCTTCCTGTGTTTGCTGTTGCTTCTGATCACCTGTTGTCGACCCGGCTTGTTCTTGGATTCCTCTTGTCTCGCTCCCAGCTCTGACCTCGGATTGTTCACGGATCTTCTCTTGTCATCTGCCCTGTGTATGACCCCGGCTTGCCTAACCACGACTCTGCTATCTGATCTGCTGACCTCTGGCTTATTGACCTCTGCTTCTGTCCCCGACTACGCCTTTGGCTGTGCCTTGTCTGCTGTGATCTGCCTTGGTGCCCACCTGCTGTACCCAGCCTGCAGAACCTGCTTCCAGTACTTACCTGTTGATCCTGCCAGCTGCACTCTCCATTACAAACTACTTCCAGCCGTGTGCAGTCTGCAACTTCCACAGCACTCCTGGGTCCTAGTGCTCACCTCCTCTGGTGTTCACCTGCAGAGAGATATTCCTACCATCAACCCTCATCTGGGGCACAGCTGGCAATCCCTGCTACTTTGGGCTTCGTGCTTCCTGTTACCACCTTCAGGGACACCGAGCACTCAGCCGCAAGGAGAGCCCTCTCAGCATTTCAGCTTCAGGACCAGGTACGTAACAATAGGTGTGATAGTAGCAGAAATAAATGCTTGCGCTAATTAAATAATTAACATTAATATGGCTCTGCTCCTATAACACCTATATATGTCTAAGTGTAAAAATACATATAAGTATGTGTGTATATATACCACTATACACAAGTTCAGATGTTTTGCCTGCCTCCAAAAACCCCCAAAAAATGCCTGCAACAACACACCTGGGCGTTTTTTTTTCGACGCTAGCGTTTTTTTGGGCATTTTTTGGGGTTCTTTGGAGGCAGGCAAAACATCTGAACTTGTGTATAGTGGTATATATACACACACACATTTATATGTATTTTACACTTAGACATACAGTGGGTACGGAAAGTATTCAGACCCCCTTAAATTTTTCACTCTTTGTTATATTGCAGCCATTTGCTAAAATCATTTAAGTTCATTCTTCTTCCTCATGAATGTACACACCGCTCCCCATATTGAAGGAAAAACACAGAATTGTTGACATTGTTGCAGATTTATTAAAAAAGAAAAACTGAAATATCACATGGTCCTAAGTATTCAGACCCTTTGCTGTGACACTCATATATTTAACTCAGGTGCTTTCCATTTCTTCTGATCATCCTTGAGATGGTTCTACACCTTCATTTGAGTCCAGCTGTGTTTGATTATACTGATTGGACTTGATTAGGAAAGCCACACACCTGTCTATATAAGACCTTCAAGATCACAATGCATGTCAGAGCAAATGAGAATCATGAGGTCAAAGGAACTGCCTGAAGAGCTCAGAGACAGAATTGTGGCAAGGTACAGATCTGGCCAAGGTTACAAATAGATTTCTGCTGCACTTAAGGTTCCTAAGAGCACAGTGGCCTCCATAATCCTCAAATGGAAGACGTTTGGGAAGACCAGAACCCTTCCTAGAGCTGGCCGTCCGGCCAAACTGAGCTATCGGGGGAGAAGAGCCTTGGTGAGAGAGGTAAAGAAGAACCCAAAGATCACTGTGGCTGAGCTCCAGAGATGCAGTCAGGAGATGGGAGAAAGTTGTAGAAAGTCAACCATCACTGCAGCCCTCCACCAGTCGGGGCTTTATGGCAGAGTGGCCCGACGGAAGCCTCTCCTCAGTGTAAGACACATGAAAGCCCGCATGGAGTTTGCTAAAAAACACCTGAAGGACTCCAAGATGGTGAGAAATAAGATTCTCTGGTCTGATGAGACCAAAATAGAACTTTTTGGCCTTAATTCTAAGTGGTATGTGTGGAGAAAATCAGGCACTGCTCATCACCTGTCCAATACAGTCCCAACAGTGAAGCATGGTGGTGGCAGCATCATGCTGTGGGGGTGTTTTTCAGCTGCAGGGACAGGACGACTGGTTGCAATCGAGGGAAAGATGAATGCGGCCAAGTACAGGGATATCCTGGACAAAAACCTTCTCCAGAGTGCTCAGACTGGGCCGAAGGTTTACCTTCCAACAAGACAATGACCCTAAGCACACAGCTAAAATAACGAAGGAGTGGCTTCACAACAACTCCGTGACTGTTCTTGAATGGCCCAGCCAGAGCCCTGACTTAAACCCAATTGAGCATCTCTGGAGAGACCTAAAAATGGCTGTCCACCAACGTTTACCATCCAACCTGACAGAACTGGAGAGGATCTGCAAGGAGGAATGGCAGAGGATCCCCAAATCCAGGTGTGAAAGACTTGTTGCATCTTTCCCAAAAAGACTCCTGGCTGTATTAGATCAAAAGGGGGCTTCTACTAAATACTGAGCAAAGGGTCTGAATACTTAGGACCATGTGATATATCAGTTTTTCTTTTTTAATAAATCTGCAACAATGTCAACAATTCTGTGTTTTTCTGTCAGTATGGGGTGCTATGTGTACATTCATGAGGAAGAATAATGAACTTAAATGATTTTAGCAAATGGCTGCAATATAACAAAGAGTGAAAAATTTAAGGGGGTCTGAATACTTTCCGTACCCACTGTATATAGGTGTGATAGGAGCGTAACCATATTGGTGTTAATTATTTCATTAGCGCAAGTAGTGTTTTCTGCTCCTTTCACACCTATATATGTCTAGGTGTATATATACATACATGGGTGTGTATATATACCCCCTATACACATGTTCAGATGTCATGCCTGACTCCAAACATGTGCTCAAAATATCCCTATAGACGCCTGCAGCCAAAAAGCAAGCTGACGGGTGAGAAGCCATATCCCTGCAGTGAAAGTGACTTCAGAGAAACTAGCTTTTCTCTATAGCGGTCACCCTGACATGGAAGGGTTTGGTCACTCTGCCATAGCAGTCAGTGTCAGTTCACCCTACACCACATTACGGTCACCCTGGCATTTAACACTTTCCCTACGGAAACTAAATTTCTCTTACGTCCTCCGACAGTCGCCGCCTCCTCTAAGTCATCACTGTTGGGTATTGACTTCCGTTCCGCAGGAACAGCTAGGCATAAAGACTTAGTCAAAAGAACAAAGGCATTTGCATATACACACCCATGGGGGCTGTCCCATCTGGTCAATACCCCCCTGCAGTGACCACTCCCAACTCAGTTTCTTTCTGCCTAGCGTCAGGAACAGTTAGGCTTCCCTGTGCTGGGGCTACAGTCTCAGCCTATCTGATCTTTTTCCTTGATTTTCTTTGAAAATGTCAGTTTTTTGCATCTAACTAAAGTGTAAAGGAGCACTCTAACTACACTAGATATCCCTTTCCTCACACTAATAAATGCTAAATGACACTTTTGAAGCCAATTTAACAGAACTGCTTCCATTCTCTTCCATGTCCCTGTATTACAATGCTAGGAATTTGCCGGGGCTATCTTATATACTGCGGGGCGTATTCACTAATGATTGGTCTAGGGACCCCCTAGTCACTCCAATCACATTCCTAGCATTCTCCTGCCCCCTCAATTGGCTTTTACTAATGGTTCTGGTCCAATCACAGGCTTTTAAAGCCCATTTCCTGTCCCATTGCATTTTGGTTGGTTCTGGTTGCCGAATTCTGAACTTTTTGGGCAAAAAGTTCTAAATTCGGCCGAACCTCGAACAGCCAATGTTCAGGTCGAACCGATGGTCGACCCAAACCATTCGATCATCCCTATTGATCACCTCTGCGCTTTTTATTTTTTTGTAATATTAATAAAAAAAGCGAACACTTTGAGAAAAATTTACATTTTCTACTTTGACAGTTAAAAAATATCCAATATATTCAATTTTTGTCATATATTTAGGTCAAAATGTATTTAGCTACATGTCTTTGACAAAAAAATTCTCAATGAGCGCATTTTTAACCACTTTAAGACCGGAAGGCCATATTTTGCGATTCGGCACTGCGTTACTTTAACGGACAATTGCGCGGTCGTGTGATGCTGTACCCAAACAAAATTTAAATTCTTACCCCCCCCCCCCCCACAAATAGAGCTTTCTTTTGGTGGTATTTGATCACCTGTTGCGATTTTTAATTTTTGAAAAAAAGAGCGACAATTTTGAAAAAAAAAACCCAATATTTTTCACATTCTGATATATAACATTCCCCAAAAAAATTTTACAAATCAAAATTTTTTTAACATTTTAGGCCAATTTGTTTTCTGCTAAATATGTTTGGTAAAAAAAAAATCGCAATAAGCGTATTTTGATTGGTTTGCGCAAAAGTTACTAACTACGGGAAAGATTTGTCATTTTTATTGTTTTTTTTTTATATTCAATATCTCTTTTATTATATTTTTTCCACAAAACAAAATAACATACAAGAAAAGAAAACAACAACAAAATATAAAGCAACAATATTACAATAGACTTGTCAGTTATAACATTATACCTTCAGAAAAAAAAAAAAAAAAGAAGAGAGAAGAGAGAAGAAAAAAAAAGAAAGAGAAAAAAAAAAAGAAGAAGAAGGAAACAGAAAAAGAAGAGGGACCTTCCTTCCAGTCTAGTTTAATCACCACCCAAGAGATTCCCATATTTAGAATACCCTTTATCTCGAGTCTCTCATCACTTGGCATCAAATTTTGTAATGGGAAATCTTTTTTTTTTTCTTTCCTTTCTTCCCCCCCCCCCCCCATCGCCCATTCCGTATTGACTCTTTACCACATAGCAAAAGTTTCGTAGTACTCAACAGTTCTTATGTTGACCCAGATACGGTATCTCTAATCCAATGTTACTATACATCTTAAATTATTTAACCATGGTTTCCATCTGACTCCAAATATTTTCTTCGTTGAGCTTATAGTAGCCATAATTTTTTCCATCTCACATTGTTGATTTAATAATTCAACCGCATCAGATGGAGTTGGTACTTCCTGGGAGTTCCATCTTCTAGTAATTAAAAGTTTTGCCGCTAATAAGAGATGTATAATTACTACTCGGAACATAGGGAGAATCTCATGTATATTTAAATGAAGAATCGCCATTTCAGGGCTTGGGATTATGTTTTTTTTCCACAACTTCTGAGACCAAGGAGAATATTTTGTTCCAAAATGCTCTAATCGATTTACACATAGAAACATAGAAACATAGAATGTGTCGGCAGATAAGAACCATTTGGCCCATCTAGTCTGCCCAATATATCTGAATCCTATGAATAGTCCCTGGCCCTATCTTATATGAAGGATAGCCTTATGCCTATCCCATGCATGCTTAAACTCCTTCACTGTATTTGCAGCTACCACTTCTGCAGGAAGGTTATTCCATGCATCCACTACTCTCTCAGTAAAGTAATAATTCCTCATATTACTTTTAAACCTTTGCCCCTCTAATTTAAAACTGTGTCCTCTTGTGGTAGTTTTTCTTCTTTTAAATATGCTCTCCTCCTTTACCGAGTTGATTCCCTTTATGTATTTAAAAGTTTCTATCATATCCCCTCTGTCTCTTCTTTCTTCCAAGCTATACATGTTAAGGTCCTTTAACCTTTCCTGGTAAGTTTTTTCCTGCAACCCATGTACTAGTTTAGTAGCTCTTCTCTGAACTCTCTCTAGAGTATCTATATCCTTCTGGAGATATGGCCTCCAGTACTGCGCACAATACTCCAAGTGAGGTCTCACCAGTGTTCTGTACAGCGGCATAAGCACTTCTCTCTTTCTACTGCTTATACCTCTCCCTATACATCCAAGCATTCTGCTGGCATTTCGTGCTGCTCTATTACATTGTCCTCCCACCTTTAAGTCTTCTGAAATAATTACTCCTAAATCCCTTTCCTCAGATACTGAGGTCAGGACTGTGTCAAATATTCTATATTCTGCCCTTGGGTTTTTACGCCCCAGGTGCATTATCTTGCACTTATCCACATTAAATTTCAGTTGCCAGAGTTCTGACCATTCTTCTAGTTTTCCTAAATCCTTTTCCATTTGGCGTTTCCCTCCAGGAACATCAACCCTGTTACATATCTTTGTGTCATCAGCAAAAAGACAAACCTTACTCACTGGTCTATAGTTGCTCGATTCCTCCCTACTACCTTTCTTGTGAATGGGCACGACATTTGCCAATTTCCAATCTACACTCCCAAGTTATATGGAATAACGACCCTTGTTCACCACATTCTCTCCAACATAGTGCTGACGTTAAAGGATAGAATTTGGACAGCTTAATGGAAGTCAAATACCAAAAATGTAAGATTTTTTGATATAGTTCCCAATGGTTGATACATTTTGATGAGACATATGTGACATCAAAGGCTTTCAACCAACTAATTTCGGAAAAGGATTTCCCTAGTACTTTCTCCCATTTTAAGACAGTAGTGGATTTAGAATAGGTATTATGCTTGTTCAATATGTCATAAATAATTGAAATACCATTAGTGGTAGTCATCGATTCTTGATACAACTTATGTATAGAAGTTGGTAGCTTGAAATATAAGGGAAGATTATTCTTCTGTAAGAACGAACGTATTTGATAGTAGCTCAATAGTGCTGATGATGGTATTCTATACTGGTGGGCCAAATACTCAAAGGAACAGATCCCTGTTTCGTTATACAAATCTTTCAAACTGTCAACACCACTTCTTGACCACAATTTTATATCAACATTAGGGATAAAGCATGGGAGAACTGCAAGAGGGGTGGGAAATTCAGATATCATCCCATATTCGAAGGGCATTCGAAAAGTTTCTGCCCACATTGCAAGGGCTGTTTGGACCGTTATAGATTGAGTACTAGGCACACCAGCTCCCATCATCACAACCATCATTACAGTTCTAAGATTCTCCTGTTTACAATCATTCATCTCTAGTCCCACCCATCTTTTATGCTGCTCAGAAGACCACCAATACTTCAGTTGATCAAGTACAGATGCTTTATAATATGCAAGGACCGAAGGAACTCCCATCCTTCCGTGCCTCCTATGTCTCCTCATAATGAGGGATGAACATCGGGGGGGGGGGTTTCCCTTGCCATATAATTTGATTAAAATACTTTTGAACAGAGGTGCAATATTGAGATGGAAGGGTAATTGACAACGTACGAAACAGGTAGAGTAGTTTAGGTAGAATAATCATTTTTAACGTAGCCACTCTACCTGCTATGGTCAAATCTTGGATTTTTAAATCTCTAACTTGTGATAATAAGCTATCCAAAAAAGGTCTGTAATTATAATCGTAAAGTTGGGAAGTAGATGGGGTTAAAATAATCCCCAAGAATGGTATACATGGAGACCATGTAAATGAAAATTTCGCAGTTATCCGTTTCTGTATCAAAGTAGAAATATTAATACCCATAATTTGTGATTTTGTAATATTTAATTTATAGAATGATACTGCACTAAATTCATTTATCATTTTCTCTACTTCTATTAAAGAAGATAATGGGTTTGTAATGATTAGCATAACATCATCAGCAAACAAGCTAATCTTGTGTTCTGCTTCGCAACTTTCCACCCAGTTATCCTCGCATTGCCTCTAATACTCTGAGCAAAAGGTTCCATAAGCAACGCGAAGACAATTGGTGAAAGGGGACATCCCTGCCTCGTCCCATTGGTTATCCTAACGGATTTAGATAACATTCCAGATATAAATACATTTGCTGTTGGAGCAGAATAAAGAGCCATTATATTTTTTTTTTAACCATCCCCCTATCCCAAACTTACACAAGACTGCCTCCAGGTAGCCCCAGTGGACCCTGTCGAAAGCATTCTCCGCATCGAAGGACAGGAGCTGGGAAGGCGTCCGACAGGATCCCATCCGCACCATTAGGTTCACAAGTCTTCTAGTACCATCAGGGGCCTGTCTCCCTGGCACGAGCCATACCTGATCTGCATGTACCAAGTGGGGCAAAACCCCCTGCAATCTGCTTGCCAACAGTTTAGCAAAGATCTTTATATCTGTGTTTATCTACCTCAATACTGGGCACTTAAACCCCCTTCCTTCCCAGACCAATTTTCAGCTTTTAGCGCTGTTGCATTTTGAATGACAATTGCGCAGTCATGCAACACTTTGTGTCATTTTTTTTCCCCACAAATAGAGCTTTCTTTTGGTGGTATTTGATCACCGCCAGGTTTTTTCTTTTTTGGTGCACAAATAAAAAAAGACCGAAAAGTTTGAAAAAAAAAAAAAGTTTTTTGTTTAGGTTATAAAATTTTGTGAATAGATACGTTTTTTCCTGCACTGATGAGCACTGATGATGCCGCACTGACAGGCACTGATGAGGAGACACTGATGGGGTGGCACTGATGGGGTGGCACTGATATGCAGCACTGATATGTGGCACTGATAGATAGCACTGATATGCAGCATTGGTGGGCACTGATAGGCAGCGCTGATGGGCACTGATAGGCAGCACTGATGGGGACTGATCGGCGGCACTGATGGGCACTGATGGGCACTGATAGGCGGCACTGATGGGCACTGATAGGTGGCACTGTTTGGCACTGGTGAGGGGCACTGATGGGCACTGATAGGCAGCACTGGTGGGCAATAATGGGCACTGGTGGGTGGCACTGATAGATGGCAATAACGGGCACTGGTGGGCAGCACTGATAGATGGCATTGGTGGGCAGCACTGATAGGGGGGCACCACTGGCAAGCTCTCTGAGCCCTGTTTGCCATCCCTGGTGGCCATGGTGGGCATCCCTGGTGGTCATGGGTGGGCATCCCTGGTGGCTCTAGTGGCACCCCCTCCCTCCAGGGCTGCACTGGTAATCAATCATCTGATTACCAGCACAGACCACCCCCCCCTGTGATCAGTGAGTACTTAGAAATACTCACTGATCCCCCTGGCTGCAGCACCGATCCTCTCCTCTTCTCCTCACTGACAGGATCTGTCAGGAGGAGAAGAGATCGAAGCCGTTACAAAGGCTGTATTGACATTACATGACGGCTGTGATTGGACACAGCCGTCATGTGATCAGGAGGGCCAATCACAGGGCCCTCCTGCCGCATCTTGTTGCTCTGTGTCCTAGGGACACAGGCACATCGAGATCGCGCCGCTGCGCGTGCCAGCGGCGGCGCAATCTCTCTCCTTCTGAAGGACGTTCCGGAACGTCCGATCAGAAGGACAAGACTCCCACCCGGCCGTATATGTACAATGGTTAATAAGGCGATTGGCCTATAGGATGAGGGATCTTTAGTATCCTTTTTCTGCTTAGGGATTGTAACAATTAATCCCTTCAACATTTCCGACGGGAATGTACCAGTAGTGGCTACCAATTGAAATACTAATTCTAACTGGGGAGCCACTTCTGTAGATAAACTCTTATAAAATTCGTTAGAGAAACCATCTTCTCCTGGTGATTTCTGATTAGGGAGTTTATTAATAACCAAACTAATCTCCTGAATGGAAAATGGTTTGGATATTGAGCTCAATTGGTCCTCTGTAAGCTTAGTTAGGGAAATCTGTGCCAAATAATTTGAAATAATCTCTGTAGTAGGTTGGGGTATAGTTGTATCCTTTTGGAGATCATATAATGACTGATAATAATCTGCAAAAGCATTTGCAATATCTTTAGGATTTATTAATCTCTTATGTGTAATAGGGTGTAGAAGCTCTTCAATTTTTTGGCCTACCTGTTTTGTCTTTACTTTTCTAGCTAACCAACGCCCCACTTTATTACCACTTTATTGTTTTTTTTTTTTTACTAGTAATGGCGGCGATCTGCAATTTTTTGCAGGACTGTGACATTGCGGCGGACAGATCGGACACCTAACTGACGTTTTTGACACTTTTGGGGGGGACCAGTGATTACTAAAAATATGCACTGTTACTGTAATAATGACACTGGCAGGGAAGGGGTTAACACTGTTGGTGATCAAGGGGTTAAATGTGTGCCTCATGCTTACTGACGTGTGTGGGGGGAGGGGGTTCTGTGACACAGACAGAGTTCGCAGGTTCAGCTATGCTGAATCCTGTGATCTCCTCCTGTCTGTCACAGAGAAGATACGCCTGCTTTGTTTACACAAGCAGGCGGATTTTCTCACTCTTTCCCCGACGATCGGGGAAGAGAGATGGTGATCGCCGCCTCTCCTCCTCTGGCCCTGCTCGTCACTTGCCTTGAAAATGTCTGGTCCAGTGCTGCCATCTCAGGTGTGGGCAGCTGAAGCTGGAGCGTCCTCTTCGGTGATGTCGGAGTCCCAGAATGCCCTGCACCGGCCCTGCTCCTCACTTCCGGTGCAGGTGCATTGACTGATGCTCATCTCCCAGGAGTCAATGCAAGGAGTAAGTGATGGCGTGGGCCGTGGCCACAGAGGGAGTAAGAAGAAGGACGGTAAGTATACCTGTATTTTCATTAAAAACAAGGTAAGTGAATAAAAAAAAACATTTAAATTATCCAATTCTTTTTCAGGTAAATTAAAGCAAGCGGACGGTCCAAAGTTCATTTTGAGGGTGGAACTCCGCTTTAAGTCTGCAATTTTTGGATTTTTAGACACACTTGCAAATAAAAACCCAAGCACATTCCCCCATCACTATGAAGCACATTTCTCTGAATGAGAACAAAGAATGAGATTCTCCTGCTGGAAATTAATAAACTGTCTATTTTACCAGCCAATGGGAATAATATAGTGTCCGCAGTAAAATAAAATATAACTATTTAAACCTCTATAATATTGTACATATTGTTTCTATATATTAGATATATTTATTAATGAATGTTCAAAAAGAAAAACTTTATTCAGTCATTTTTTTTTAAATAATTATTACTTTTATTTGTTTTTGTACAGGTGGATTTATGAACCTAGTTTTTGATCATTTTGGACTTCATCAATTCAGCTGAGCCATATGGGAAATGAGCCATATGTCCTAATCACAATTCACTGGAGGATTCACACAGGACACAAGTCATATCCATGTTCTAAAGGCATAAATGTTATGGATCTTCTTCAACATTGATTCAGCCTCAGAGGACAACAGGAGCAAAGTAATTTCAGTGTTCTGGAAGTGACAATGGCTTTACAGTAAAGTCCAACCCATGTATACATAGAAGAAGTCATTTCAGAAGATATTTATTGTTTGGAATGTGATAAACATTTTACAATGGAGGCAAAACATGTCACACACCAGGAGGTTTACAATGGAGAGAAGTCATATCAATGTTCTGAATGTGACAACGTTTTTACATCAAAGTTAAAGCTTATCACACACCAGAGGATTCACACTGGAGAGAAGCCATATCTATGTTTTGAATGTGACAAAGGTTTTACACATAAGTCACGTCTTATCACACACCAGATGATTCACAGTGGAGAGAAGTCATATCAGTGTTCTGAATGTGGCAAAGTGTTCTCAAGCAAGCAAGAACGTATCACACACCAGAGGGTTCACAGTAGAGATAAGCCATATCAGTGTTCTGAATGTGACAAAGCTTTTACACAGAAGTCAAATCTTATCACACACCAGATGATTCACAGTGGAGTGAAGCCATATCAATGTTCTGAATGTGGCAAAGCTTTTATACAGAAGTCACATCTTATCACACACCAGATGATTCACAGTGGAGAGAAGTCATATCATTGTTCTGAATGTGGCAAAGCTTTTACAACAAAGAGCTATCTTATCATACACCAGAGGGTTCACACTGGAGAGAAGCCATATCAATGTTCTGAATGTGGCAAAGCTTTTACAACAAAGAGCTATCTTATCATACACCAGAGGGTTCACACTGGAGAGGAGCCATATCTGTGTTCTGAATGTGTCAAAGCATTTACAACCAAGCAAGAACTTATCATACACCAGAGGGTTCACAGTGGAGAGAAGCCATATCAATGTTTTGAATGTGACAAAGCTTTTACACAGAAGTCACATCTAATCACACACCAGAGGATTCACAGTGGAGAGAAGCCATATCAGTGTTCTGAATGTGGCAAAGCTTTTACAACAAAGAATTATCTTATCATACACCAGAGGGTTCACAGTGGAGAGAAGCCATATCAATGTTTTGAATGTGACAAAGCTTTTAAAGGGAAGTCACATCTAATCACACACCAGATGATTCACAGTGGAGAGAAGCCATATCAGTGTTCTGAATGTGGCAAAGCTTTTACAAAAAAGTCAGATCTTACAGCACACCAGAGGATTCACAGTGGAGAGAAGCCATATCATTGTTCTGAATGTTGCAAAGCTTATACAAAGAAGTCAGATCTTACAGCACACCAGAGGATTCACACTGGAGAGAAGCCATATCAATGTTCTGAATGTGTCAAAGCGTTTACAACCAAGCAAGAATGTATCACACACCAGAGGGTTCACAGTGGAGAGAAACCATATCACTGTTCTGAATGTGACAAAGCTTTTACACAGAAGTCACATCTTATCAGACACCAGGTGATTCACACTGGAGAGAAGCCATATCAGTGTTCTGAATGTGGCAAAGATTTTACAACAAAGAGTCAACTTATCATACACCAGAGGGTTCACAGTGGAGAGAAACCATATCATTGTTCTGAATGTGACAAAGCTTTTACACAGAAGTCATATTTTATCACACACCAGAGGATTCACAGTGGAGAGAAGTCATATCATTGTTCTGAATGTGGCAAAGCTTTTACAACAAAGAACTATCTTATCATACACCAGAGGGTTCACACTGGAGAAAAGCCACATCGGTGTTCTGAATGTGGCAAAGCTTTTACAACAAAGAGCTATCTTATCATACACCAGAGGGTTCACACTGGAGAGAAGCCATATCAGTGCTCTGAATGTGGAAAAGCTTTGACAAAGAAGTCAGATCTTACAGCACACCAGAGGATTCACAGTGGATAGAAGCCATATCAATGTTCTGAATGTGGCAAAGCTTTTACACAGAAGTCAAACCTTATCAGATACCAGAGGATTCACACTTGGGAGAAGACATTTTAGTGCTGTGAATGTGACAAAGCTAATGTTGGGCTAATCTATCACCAGAGGATTCACAAGCTTTAGCTGCAGAGAGGAAATTCTGGAAAAAAGGGGGATATTAAAGGACTTAATATAAACACAAACTAACATCTGTGAACAAACAGGAATATAATGGATGGATGCATTGAGTTTAGTGCTTATGTCTATCAGAAACACACCTAAAAGGCCTGTGAATATTTTACTGTTTGACCTTTTTTTCAAATAAGCACCAATGATTGAACTGTTTTCCTCACAATTCTCATCTTCATCATTTTTTTGACTGAAAAACAACAAATCTACAGACATGATAACAGGTGATAAAACGATGTTGCAGAGGGAACTCTGGGAATGATAATGACAGATTGCATTACACATTAAGTTAGCAGACTTCCTGCTGTTGGTCTTATGTATGAATTGTGTTCTGATATTTACTGTCCTGCTATAAAAGGTGTAAATGATTGCCCGCATCTTTCCTGTAGTAGCCGGGACTACAATCTCATATTAGGCATGTTAGGATGGGTACCTACCCAAGTGTTTCCCTTTTTTGGATTTGGGAGAAACATTTCACATGGTTTCTTAAATTCCATTAATGATACTGCCAAGGGAAGTCTCACTTACTTCACTGACAATAGGAGAGCCAATCACAGGCCAGTAACATTTCATGGTTTATCAATGTAATTGCAGAATGTTTAATCTGCATTGGTCCAATGGATTTCTTGTCCCTCTGGATAACAGTGGCTTCTTGCATGGAAGGCGCACCCTAAAATGTCTTCTCTTGAATTCCACCCATAGCTATACTTTAGGTCATGTCGTCCCTCCCATATCTGTAAGGGAAAGCCTCATTTTCTCCCAATGCTCCCCTGGCCTTCCAGTGAGAAGAAACATTTTCTCTGGAGTGGAAATGTTTTATGCAGTGATTAGAGTTGAGCGGACACCTGGATGTCCGTGTTCGGCGGGTTCGGCCGAACTTTAAAAAAAAGTCCGGGTCCGTGTCCCAGACTTTTGCCGAACTTTTCCCGGACACCGAACCCCATTGAAGTCAATGGGGACCCGAACTTTCAGGCACTAAAATGCCTCTAAAACACCAATGGAAAGGGTTAGAGTGCTGCAAATGGCAGCAAAACGTAGTTAAGAGCATGGCAAGTGCTCTGCAAACAAATGTGGATAGGGAAATAACTTAAAACAACAAAAAAAACAGAAAAATAAAACAGTGTTCTTCATCTCCGAAGGACGAGGCCCATATGGAGTAGGAGGAAGGTTGAGGTGGTGGTGGATGTGGCGGTGTCATAGGCGTGTGCACAGGGTGTGCCGGGTGTACCTGGGCACACCCTAATCACCTAGGGCACATAGCATTATCGCTCTGTTTGCCAGTGAGGAGATGGGAAAGATCTCCCTCGGACCTGCTCTGCTCTATTTCTCTTTGCCAGCAGGGAGAGTAATGTATTGGGGCCATGTACATGTAGGAAAACACATGCATGTGTATTTAATATAATATAATGCAATAGGCTGCGCACACCTATGGGCGATGTAGGTGGAAGCGGCGGTGGAGGAGGACCAGGGCCGAATTAAGAGCATCATGGGCTTGGTGCTGAGGATTTTGAAGGGCCTTAAGGGCCGTGCCTTGGCATGCACCCGGAGGAGGAAGGGTGCAGCCATGCATGCCTAATTCAACATGGGATGCTGTCTCTGAAACCCATAAACACATCCATGCATCGGCAACTGTCCCTCCTTGTCCGGCCTTCGTGCTGTGTGGGGAGGTTCTGAGGGAGCTGCCTGGGGAAGCGAGCATAGAAGCCAGACTTCTGTGTTTACAAGTGACAGAAGAGCGGTAACAGTGAATATGGCCAACCCGGGGCCTATATAAAAGGTAGGGGCCTGGAGCTGCAGCTCCAATAGCCCCTACGTTAATCTGGCCCTGAGGAGGAGGACGAGGTAGCCAACACTGCTTCTTTTCACAAATTTTAAATGAGGGTACACCCCAAAAGAGTGAGAAAGAGCAAAAATGGAACAATGGGTGGGTAAGGTCGGTATCCATCGCTATTCTGCACAAGGTACGGAAAAGTCCAGTGGGATCCATGCCTGGTTCATTTTAATGAACGTGAGCTTGTCCACATTGTCTCTGGACAGGCGGCTGCGCTTGTCTGTGATAACGCCCCCAGCCGTGCTAAATACCCGTTCAGATAATACACTGGCTGCAGGGCACGCCAGCACCTCCAAGGCGTAAAGGGCAAGCTCAGGCCATGTGCCCAACTTGGAGACCCAGAAGTTGAAGGGGGCAGACCCCTCATTCAGTACGTCTAGGCGTGTGCACACATACTGCTCCACCATGTTGGTAAAATGCTGCCTCCTGCTAAGACGTTCCATCTGAGCTGCTGGTGCTGCTGTTTGTTGTGGCGTGCTGACAAAGCTTTTCCACATTTCGGCCATGCTAACCCTGCCTTCTGAGGTGCTGGCGGTGCCCTGGTTGCATTGGCGACCTCTTCCTCCTCCTCCTTCTCCTCCTCCTCCTCTGCCTTGTGCTTCCACTGTGGCCCCGCTGCCAGGTGGGAATGCCAGCAGCATGGCGTCTACCAGCGTGCGCTTGTACTTGCGCATCTTGCGATCGCGCTCCAGTGAGTGAATTAAGGACGGTACGTTGTCCTTGTAACGGGGATCCAGCAGCGTGGCCACCCAGTAATCAGCACAAGTTAGAATGAGGGCAACTCGGCTGTCGTTGTGGAGACACTGCAGCATGTAATCGCTCATGTGTGCCAGGCTGCCCAGAGGCAACGAAAGGCTGTCCTCTGTGGGAGCTGTATCGTCCGTGTCCTCTGTATCCCCCCAGCCACGCACCAGTGATGGCCATGAGCTGGCCTGGGTGCCACCCTGCTGTGAACATGGTTCCATCTCCTCCTCCAGCTCCTCCTCCTCCTCATCCTCCTCATCCTCCAGAACTGTGCCCCTGCTGGACAATTGTGTCCCTGGCGTTTGTGTGTGCAGGAACCCACCCTCGGAGCCCCTTGCGAATGACTACCCTGAAAGCCTTGGAAATGTTACCTCCTCATCCTCCTCCTCCTCCTCATCCTGTGCCACATCCTCTTCCATCATCGCCCAAATTGTTTTTTCAAGGAGGCATAGAAGTGGGATAGTTAAGCTGAGAACGGCGTCATCGCCACTGGCCATGTTGGTGGACTACTCAAAACAGCGCAACAAGGCACACAGGTCTCCCATGGAGGCCCAGTTATTGGTGGTGAAGTGGTCCTGTTCCGCAGAGCGACTCACGCGTGCATGCTGCAGCTGAAACTCCACTATGGCCTGCTGCTGCTCGCACAGTCTTTGCAGCATGTGCAAGGTGGAGTTCCACCTTGTGGGCACGTCACATATGAGGCGGTGAGCAGGAAGGCTGAAGTTACGCTGCAGCGCTGACAGGCGAGCAGCAGCAGGGTGAGAACGCCGAAAGTGTGCACAGACGCACCACCAAATTCAGCACATGCGCCAGGCAAGGGATGTGCGTCAAACCGGCTAGGCCCAGAGCTGCTATGAGATTTCGCCCGTTATCGCACACCACCAGGCCGGGCTTGAGGCTCGCTGGCAGCAACCACTCATTTGTCTGCTGTTCCATGCTCCTCCACAACTCCTGCGCGGTGTGTGGTTTGTCCTTCAAACAGGCAAGTTGTAAAACTGCCTGCTGTCGTTTACCCCTGGCCGTGCTGAAGTTGGTGGTGAAGGTGTTACGCTGTCCGGATGAGGAGGCGGTAGAGAATGAGGAAGCGGAGTAGGAGGAGTTAGGAACAGGAGGCAAACTGAAGCGCCCTGCAATCCTCGGTGGTGGAGGATATGCGCCAAATTGCTATCCGCCTCAGGCCCATCCGCCACTGCATTTACCCAGTGTGCCGTTAGGGAGATATAACGCCCCTGACCGTGCTTACTGGTCCACGTATCGGTAGTTAGGTGGACCTTGCCAGAGATGGCGTTGCGCAGTGCACACCTGATTTTTTCCCCCACTTGGTTGTGCAGGGAAGGGATGGCTTGCCTGGAAAAGTAGTGGCGGCTGGGCATGACGTACTGTGGGACAGCCACCGACATAAGGTTTTTAAAACTGTGCGTCTCCACCAGACGGAATGACAGCATTTCAAAAGCCAAGAATTTTGAAATGCTGGCATTCAGGGCCAGGGATCGCGGGTGGGTAGGGGGGTACTTCCTCTTCCTCTCAAGTGTTTGGGAGATGGAAAGCTGAACGCTTCCACGGGACATTGTGGAGATGGTTGGTGACCCAGGTGGTGGTGTTGCTGACAGATCCTCTGTTTGCGGGGTGGCAGGTGCCGGTATCACTACAGATGTGGCTGGAGCGGCCGAGACTGCAGCAGAAGAGGATGCAGGATGAGCCAGAGACGTTTCTTGGTTTTGAAGGTGTCTACTCCACTGCAGCTCGTGCTTTGTACTTAGATGCCTGATCATGCAGGTTGTGCTCAGGTTGAGAAGGTTTATGCCTCGCTTCAGGCTCTGATTGCACAGGGTGCAAACCACTCGTGTCCTGTCATCAGCACATTTTCTAAAGAACTTCCACGCTAGAGAACTCCTTTGAGCTGACTTTGGTGCGCTCGTTCCCTTGCTGCGTTGGGCAGTAGCGGGCGTAGTGTCTAGGGCACGGCCGCTCCGCTTCTGCACCCTGCTCCCTCTTCTGCTGTGCTGGTGGCTCTGTGCGACCACCGCCTCTTCCTCCAAACTACTCAGGTCACCTGCATGACCTTCATTCCATGTGGGGTCGAGGACCTCATCGTCCTCCACATCATCTTCCACCCAGTCTTCACCCCTGCCCTCCTTGTCGGTCTCCACAATGCTGAACGCCACAGCAGTTGGCACCTGCGTTTCGTCATCATTGGAGACGTGCTGCGATGGTCCTTGCATGTACTCATCTTGAGAAATAAGTGGTTGGGCATCGCCGCACTCAATCTCTTCAACTTCTGGGGCAGGGCTAGCTGGATGGCCCTGGGAAACCCTGCTGACAGAGTCCTCAAAAAGAAGAAGAGACTGCTGTATGGCTTGGGGCTCAGACTGCTTGCCTGATTTGCAAGGGGGTGTGGTGAAAGACGGTTGGACATTGGCTGCAGGTGCCAACTCTGACCTTTCTGCAGTAGACTGGGTGGGAGACAATGTGAAGGAACCGGAGGCACTGTCAGCAACCCAATCTACTATCGCCTGTACTTCTTCAGGCCTCATCACGTCTAGAGGCGCATGATGCCCTACCAAATACTGATGCAGGTTCTGTCACCTACTCACACTTGTGGAAGGTGTTTCACTTGTGCGTGTAGCTGGCACAGATCGACCACGTCCTCTCCTTGCAACAGGAGCTCTACCAGCAGCACCACGACCCAGGCCACGGCCCCTATTTGGCGGTCTCCTCATATTTCTGTAATTTATGATCTTGCCCTAGAAAGGTGTTTATTGAATAGCGGAACAAAACAACAACAGTATCGCATGGGTGTATCTCACAGTCAAATATGCAAACTATGCCGCAATTTAATGTTTTTTACCCCAAAAGGGTGTATATTGAATAGCGGAATAGGAAAAAGGATAAAAAAACGGTGTATCTCACACGTACAAACACAGACTAGGCCCGGATTCAAATTTTTTGTACCCTAAAGGGAGGATGAGGAAGAGGAGTAGGAGGAGTTGGGAACAGGAGGCAAACTGAAGCGCCCTGCAATCCTCGGCGGTAGAAGGAGATGCGCCAAACCAATTTAAAAAGGTGTATCTCACATGTACCGGTACAGACTATCCCGCAATTTAATTTTTTACACTCAAACAGGGTGTATATTGAATAGCGGAATAGGACAAATTTTACGAAACGGTGTATCTCACACGTACAAACACCAACTAGGCCCCGATTACAATTTTTTGTACCCTAAAGGGAGGATGAGGAAGAGGAGTAGGAGGAGTTGGGAACAGGAGGCAAACTGAAGCACCCTGCAATCCTCGGCGGTAGAAGGAGATGCGCCAAACAAATTTAAAAAGGTGTATCTCACATGTGCCGGTACAGACTATCCTGCAATTAAATTTTTTACAAAAAACAGGCAGCACCCTCAAATCTTCAGAAGTATGAGATGAACCCCAAACACTTGGAAAGCTGGATCTCTCCCACACGTACCAACACAGACTATCCCCCAATTTAACTGATCCCCAAAGGTTTTTGATTAAATAGCGGAATAGAAAATATGATCCAAAAAAGTGTATGTATCTCACACGTACACAACCACACTAGGCCCCAATTACTATTGTTTGTACCCCTAAAAGGATGGATGAGGAGTAGGGGAAGTATGGAACAGGCAGCACCCTCAAATCTTCAGAAGTATGAGAGGAACCCCAAAAACTTGGAAAGGTGGATCTCACACGTACCAACACAGACTATCCCCCAATTTAACTGATCCCCAAAGGTTTTTGATTAAATAGCGGAATAGAAAATATGATCAAAAAAAGTGTACGTATCTCACACGTACACAACCACACTAGGCCCCAATTACTATTGTTTGTACCCCTAAAAGGCTGGATGAGGAGTAGGGGGGAGTATGGAACAGGCAGCACCCTCAAATCTTCAGAAGTATGAGATGAACCCCAAACACTTGGAAAGGTGGATCTCTCCCACACGTACCAACACAGACTATCCCCCAATTTAACTGATCCCCAAAGGTTTTTGATTAAATAGCGGAATAGAAAATATGATCCAAAAAAAGTGTATGTATATCACACGTACACAACCACACTAGGCCCCAATTACTATTGTTTGTACCCCTAAAAGGCTGGATGAGGAGTAAGGGGGAGTATGGAACAGGCAGCACCCTCAAATCTTCAGAAGTATGAGATGAACCCCAAACACTTGGAAAGGTGGATCTCTCCCACACGTACCAACACAGACTATCCCCCAATTTAACTGATCCCCAAAGGTTTTTGATTAAATAGCGGAATAGAAAATATGACCCAAAAAAGTGTATGTATCTCACACGTACACAACCACACTAGGCCCCAATTACTATTGTTTGTACCCCTAAAAGGATGGATGAGGAGTAGGGGGAGTATGGAACAGGCAGCACCCTCAAATCTTCAGAAGTATGAGATTGTAATGTTCTGGTACCTCTGGTACCCTTGTTTCCATATTTCTCTTATACTAATTGCGTCCCATCTTGCTATTCAAAAGACGCATACACCTTTAAGACCGGATGACATCATTGCTGAGCGCCGCTATGAGCGGCTATTTCAATCGCCGGCTTTCTCTCACTCATTGCTCGTTCAAACCACATGTTCACCGCACCTTCTCCTGTGAAGTCAGAGCTGCTGGCATTTCCCTTTGCTGAACTGAAGCCGGAACCTAGCTACCGATCCGTATCTCGCTATGGGATCACCTCTCACTAACGGACTCTGATACTACTAACCTATCTAAGTGATAAGTACCCCGCAGGGGATTCCTTACTAACTACACTCCTACTGTCATCTACTACAAATACCAGGACTATCTGTATCTATCTGTTTCCTATCATCTGCATAGACTGTTAGCTCTTGGGACTACCTTCAACTATCCTTGCACTAGGTTACTCTGTCTAAGTATACTCCATCTGTGTCCTCTCACCATCTGCACTATACTTGACATCAGAACCTATCTGCTTATTATCATCACCTGCAACTCTCCTACTACTACTCCTAAGTGCTCACCATACAATAGCCTGTCTCTCATCTATACATTCTCATATATTCTATCCCTCCATTAAACATCTGATTGAGTATATGTATATTGCATAACAGGCTGTGCACTGTGATGAAGTCATGAGAGTTGGATATGTTTGTTCAACAGAATCTCTACAAGGCTACTGAGTGTAATAATTCTGCAGCTGTAAATCCATCCACTAACAAAAACGCATGAACGTTACAGAGATGAACCCCAAACACTTGGAAAGGTGGATCTCTCCCACACGTACCAACACAGACTATCCCCCAATTTAACTGATCCCCAAAGGTTTTTGATTAAATAGCGGAATAGAAAATATGATCCAAAAAAGTGTATGTATATCACACGTACACAACCACACTAGGCCCCAATTACTATTGTTTGTACCCCTAAAAGGCTGAATGAGGAGTAGGGGGGAGTATGGAACAGGCAGCACCCTCAAATCTTCAGAAGTATGAGATGAACCCCAGAAACTTGGAAAGGTGGATCTCACACGTACCAACACAGACTATCCCCCAATTTAACTGATCCCCAAAGGTTTTTGATTAAATAGCGGAATAGAAAATATGATCAAAAAAAGTGTATGTATCTCACACGTACACAACCACACTAGGCCCCAATTACTATTGTTTGTACCCCTAAAAGGATGGATGAGGAATAGGGGGAGTATGGAACAGGCAGCACCCTCAAATCTTCAGAAGTATGAGATGAACCCCAAAAACTTGGAAAGGTGGATCTCACACGTACCAACACAGACTATCCCCCAATTTAACTGATCCCCAAAGGTTTTTGATTAAATAGCGGAATAGAAAATATGATCCAAAAAAGTGTATGTATCTCACACGTACACAACCACACTAGGCCCCAATTACTATTGTTTGTACCCCTAAAAGGATGGATGAGGAGTAGGGGGAGTATGGAACAGGCAGCACCCTCAAATCTTCAGAAGTATGAGATTGTGTTCACTGTACCCCACAAAGATTGTGTTCACTGCACCCCACAAAGATTGTGTTCACTGCACCCCACAAAGATTGTGTTCACTGCACCCCAAAAGGATTGTGTTCACTGCACCCCAAAAAGATTGTGTTCACTGCACCCCAAAAGGATTTTGTTCACTGCACCCCAAAAAGATTGTGTTCACTGCACCAAGATTGTGTTCACTGCACCCCACAAAGATTGTGTTCACTGCACCCCAAAAAGATTGTGTTCACTGCACCCCACAAAGATTGTGTTCACTGCACCCCAAAAGGATTTCGTTCACTGCACCCCAAAAAGAATGTGTTCACTGCACCAAGATTGTGTTCACTGCACCCCACAAAGATTGTGTTCACTGTACCCCACAAAGATTGTGTTCACTGCACCCCAAAAAGATTGTGTTCACTGTACCCCAAAAAGATTGTGTTCACTGCACCCCAAAAAGATTGTGTTCACTGCAGCCCACACACAGCAAAATGGATGTGGATCACTGACACTTGCCTATCTCCTATCCCACACCACACAGCAATATCGATTGTAGTTTGTAGAACACACTTTTCCTAAAAATCAGCAGACTCTATCCCTAACAGGATTTATAAGATCGTAGATCGGGACTGCACCCCACCCCACACAGCAATATCGATTGTAGTTTGTAGAACACACTTTCCCTAAAAATCAGCAGACTCTATCCCTAACAGGATTGATAAGATCGTAGATCGGGACTGAGTGCAGACCCCACCCCACACAGCAATATCGATTGTAGTTTGTAGAACGCACTGTCCCTAAAATCAGCAGACTCTATCCCTAACAGGATTGATAAGATCGTAGATCGGGTGACTGCAAACCCCACCCCACACAGCAATGTCGATTGTAGTTTGTAGAACGCACTGTCCCTAAAATCAGCAGACTCTCTCCCTAAAATGCCTACAACTCACCCTGCCTAATACACTCCGACCTGTCCCTCAATTCTATCCGGACACAAATGTTTTTTTTTTCCTGTCTGTCCCTAATCAGCAGCCAGCACGTATGTGTGCTCTCTCCCTGATCTAAGCAGCAGAATGACACCGTAG
Source organism: Pelophylax lessonae (assembly GCF_965119305.1). Classification (NCBI taxonomy): domain Eukaryota; kingdom Metazoa; phylum Chordata; class Amphibia; order Anura; family Ranidae; genus Pelophylax; species Pelophylax lessonae. The sequence goes on along the minus strand of NC_138769.1, from coordinate 748,317,683 downwards.
CGGCGCTGCCTCGAACTTATAAAGACTTGGTCACATGCTTCAGATGGCCAATCACAGCTACTGATACATTTGTAGGCATGGCTGGGATGGCTTAAGGCACACCAGTTAAACGCTTGTTGATTGGCTGTTGAAAGCCCGCCATGAAAAGCGCGCCAAAGCATGCAAAACCCGGAAATAAAACGACCGAACACGGATTTTTACCCGAATATACAGTAAAGTGTCCGTGTCCGTGTTCGGGTAAAAAAAATCCAGTTATTCGGTACGAACACAAATAATACAGTCCGTGTTCGCTCAACATTAGCAGTGATCCCTTTGGGGAATCTAAGATAAGTAATATGAACCAGTGTACTGGAGTCATGGATCAGATAACCAATGAGACCATTGATGTGATAGCAGAGCTGACAGCAGAAGTGTCTCCATCACCTAAGGTGGTGTCACAGAACTGCATGGCTGCTGACTATCTCTCGGAAGCCCAAGGTGGAGTCTACAATCTGGTGTCACATAGAGAGTGTTGTACATTTATATTAACTGTATAGACGCAAGCCTCTTGTGGGATTTATAGGGCATTAATTACAACATAATTAAAAGTTACTACAAAAGCCTTATTAGTACGATGCATGTAAAAGAAACATTCATGCTCATAAAAAATAACAAAGTGGTTGCAAGTAATAATATGGATGAATGTACAGAAATAACCACATTTATCTGTCCTAAGGACTAGTGTGGACAGAGAAAAGTATTTTATCTGAGCACGAATGTTTCTTTTACATGCATCGTACTAATAAAGCCTTTTGTAGTAACTTTTAATTTTGTTGTAATTAGTGCCCTAAAAAATCTCCCTAGAGGGTTATTTCTATACAGTTCAGTTACAGGGGATGTGGGCATTGCTATCTATCCCCTCCTAACAGCAATCTGTACCTCACTATACATTTATTTTATATCATGAGGATCTCAGAAGGAGACATCTACACAAGGTAAAGGAGATCCAACTGTCACCTGGATGGAGGAAGTGGAATCCATTTTCTTGGATGGGTTTAGTTGGAACTTGGTTGAGTAATATGGGGGGGTTGTTTCTGAAGCCTTTAGTTACAATTATAGTTTTGATAATAATTTTATACATTGCTGATGTTGTTTCTTTATTTTGCATTTATACTCACATCGTTAAATTCACATTATAGGCCTGAGGATTAGTTAAAACCCCAAACATTATATATTTTGTGAAATCAGAGACCCAGGAGAATAAAATGGGGGTAGTTGCAATTTTTTATGTCACACAATATTAGCACAGATGTTTATCAAATGCATTTTTTCCATAAAAATACAGTAAGGGTAATTTTAGGGCACACAAATAAACTTATGACATCATTTCTTTGGTAAAATATAACAGATGAGGTTGTGTTGAGCAAGTAAATATCAGACACGTCAAGCTTTAAAAATTGTGCATCCTTGGTGACAAACTTCAGTACCTACAAATGTCCCATAGGTGACGCTTTAAAAACCTTTACAGGTCATCAGTATAAATAGTTATCCATGAATGATGTCCCTAGAGTTATTCCTCTCACTCTGGTGTGTGCAGCGATATGTAAGATGTGTCGTGTGATTGTTGTTTTCCTACATAACCGCACCCAGCACTGACATTTGCATATGTATATGGGAACTGGGGGTATAAAATTGTTTTATGGTTTGTTTGTTTTTTATTTGCAGTGTTTTACTTAAATTTTTTAAACTTTAGTTTAGTTGTTCTCCTTCAGGTCCTCTAACCTTATAGATGGTGACATGGAATTGTTGTGTGGGAATGAGCAGGAGGGGCTCGGGGTTATCTTGTACCCAATGAGCTTGTTATGGATAAAAGATGAAAGTATCTTCTGGGAATTTACAGGGATTTGGATGTTTAGAGAGTAACATGAGTGAGCGGGGCTGGTATTAATGAGGGGCGTGTCATATGGTAATCAGTTTCTTAGCATATCCTTGAAATGTAAACAATCTATCTCTTTTCTTCTGTTGGTAAAGTGTCACATATATATTGTAGCACCACCCCCTAAGGAGCTGCTGATTAGATTATTGGGTCTACGTCCTGCCTACCAACCCCTGGAATTGGCTCGAACCCTCCCTAGGCACAACTGACACGAAACGGGACTACAATACCAAATGGCTACAGGAGAACACAATTCAGGATATATCACCCCAATAAGTAATAATAACTTGTTACCTTTCTCCAGCCGCAGTCCCTCTGGGTGACACAAGGTGCAACACACAGACTTTTGCTTAACCAAAGTATCTTTACTGAGAATTAAAGTACAAGTTGACTCCATAAGACATCACAAGAGTCAACTAAGAAAGATAAAGTTAGTGTCACAATAATAAACAATATGATTAAGATAGCTATTTTTGTATACTTATGCAACTAAAAGATAACTCATAAGCTTTCTTTTACCCAATTCAGACTACACTTTACACGCATCTAGTCTCTTGTATCAGGTAGGCAGAACCTATTTGAATCCCACACACACAGTTCCTTCCATTTGGTTTGGAATCTTCGCTAGCAATCGTTGGTGCACAAGCTATTTGTAATCCAAAAGTAAGGATATATAGTCAAAAAGGGTGAGAAAAAAAAGGTTACAATCACCCGCAATGTTACTGCGTAATTGGGTGTATGAATCTTCTTAGTGGTGCATATATAGGCCCCTGACACCTTATGTACTTGTGTTTAAATGCTTAGTCTCCTAGAAGGTGCACTAGGCCGCTGAGTATACTGCGTACTATCTGAAGTATAGTTAGCACCGGCTAAAGTTACTTTCTTCCAAGCGAGAATCAGATTTGGGCATGTGCCCTGCTCACCAAACAGCCTCTTTCTTCAGGAGCTCTCCACCTCCGATTTCTGTCACCAGCCGCGCTTGTGGTTAGATATGGGCGACACCAGTCTCTGCAGAGCATCGATGGGCTCTCTGGCTCCTTTACTGAAGATGAAACGCTTCCACTCAGTCACTTCAGGCCCAGGCTTCAGGCCTAGTCCGCAGCATCAGCCCACAGCACTTGCTTCCTTCTAGGTGTTGTGTGAGGAGACAAGAGACAGAGCCTGGCTCCTCCCTTCCTTTATAAAGCCTCCCCCAAAAGGCTGTGCGGTGAAGCAATGCACCCTGGTATTCCAACGGAATTCTGGATATTGTAGTATAAAAGAACTTCTGATGAAAATCACCAAACTGCAGTGTGGCAGTTTGGCCACTAGATGGAGCCGAGTTCCTGAAAATGTCCAGCAGCAGTCTTTTACAACTTGTATAAGGGGAGACCCCGCTACACACTCCCCCCACTTGAAAACTTTGGTCCCCAAAGATAACGACAGTATGTATCCTGTCACATACGTTGGAAAAAAACAATTAACTCATGCACAATGGTAAACCATGTCCCTTATCAGAAGCAGAGTTCAAACCCAACAACTGCACATTAAAACACAGGGCCGACAGCGACAGCGACAGCGGAACCTCCCACCAATTGTTGGGGGAGGGAAGGTGGTTCTGTTCACAAACCCCCGACACTTGAGTGGCTTGTACAGATGTGCCTGGGGTGAGCTAGGGTTGTCCTCCACTAAATCTGCAGTGGAAGAACTAGGCTGATCAAGAGTTCTCTTAGAAGTAAGGACAGCTTCTTCCGAGCATGTCCCCAACTGGTCGTAAGTTAGTCTTTTGGGTGGGTGAATGACTCTTCTTTCCCTCTGTTCTTTGGGAGTCACAATCTTAGAAGTGCTGGGGATTCTTCAAGAGCTTCCTCCTCTTGTCCCAACGCATTGGACTCTGGGGTTTCAAAAGCAGTTAATTCTTCTTCAGAGAAAGGTGCAACCTCCTCCTCAGGATCTTCACCATCAGCTACTTCATCTGTAAGCATGTGGAAAGGCACAAATTCAGGAGCTTCTGCCCGAAGGGTTCCTCTTTCAACCAATTCGGATGAAGACAGGTACGCAGTCGTGGGTTCTGGTAACTGGGATGACCACATCCAATCAGGTACCTCCTCTTCATCTTCCAGATCTTCAATTGGAGAATCTCCATCCCTCACATCTGGAAATGCTGTTAGAGATCTGGTGACTGGCCTGTGCCCTTGAGACGTTGAAGGGACTTCATGTGAGACTGGGTCAGGAGGAAGGCGAACTGCTTCTGAGAGAGGTAATAGGTGGTTCCTATGCCAAGTCTTTAGTGGGCCCACTCTCCCTTCCGGCCTAATCTGATACACAGGAAGGTTTGGCAGCTGCTTACAGATGACATAGGGCTGGGATTTCTAACGGTCAGCCAACTTGTTTTTCCCAGAGATACCCAAGTTCCTCAACAACATTTTATCCCCTGGCTGCAGATCCTGGATCCTAACTTTCAGGTCAAAGTTTCTTTTATTCCTCAGCCCCCGTTGATCAGATGAGACTTGGGCTTTTTTGTAGGCCGTTCTTAGACTCTTCCTCAACCGGTCCACATACCCCTTGTGAGATGCTGCTGAGGTGTGATCAGGTGATATGCCGAAAGCCAAGTCAACTGGCAGCCGAGCCTCACATCCGAACATTAATCGGTATGGGGAGTATCCTGTAACATCACTGACAGTACTATTGTAGGCATGTACGATGGCAGCTACATGTTTACTCCAGTGCTGTTTCTTTTCTGAGCTCAGGGTCCCCAACATGTTCAAAAGAGTCCGGTTAAACCGTTCAGGCTGAGCATCCCCTTGTGGGTGGTAGGGAGTAGTCCTAGTCTTTTGGATGCCTAACAAGTCTAACAACTTCTTAATCAGCTGGCTTTCAAAGTCTCTTCCCTGATCTGAATGGAGGCGTTGCGGTAAACCATAGTGCACAAAGAACTTTTCCACTAATACTTTGGCCACTGTTGTGGCTTTCTGGTCTTTTGTTGGAAACGCTTGGGCGTATCTGGTAAAATGATCTGTTACCACAAGGAGATTCCCTTGACCACTCATGTCAGGCTCTAGGCAGAGGAAATCAATGCACACCAGTTCCATAGGCCCCTGACTTTGTAGATGGCCCATTGGGGCTGCTTGACGTGGCAAAGTTTTCCTCTGGATGCAGCGAACACAAGAATGACAGTATCCTTCAACTTCACCCTGCATACAGGGCCAGTAAAACCTGTCTCTCACAAGCTGGAAAGTCCTTTCAGGCCCCAGATGACCATGATTGTCATGGAGAGCAGCCAAGACTCCTTCCCGGTATTTAGGTGGCAGGAACAGTTGCCACTTCTCTTCCAGATCATCAGAGGGGCCCCTTTGGTAGACCACCCCTTGACATATCTGTAGCCGGTCCCATTCTTTATGCAACAATCGGGCTTCCCGAGGGGAGTCTGTTAGAAGCAGCTCAGGGCGCTGAGTCTCCATGGCTTCCAGCAAAAGTTTCCCCAAACAGTCTTTTAACTGTTCCTTCCTCAAGTCCCCTTTTGATAGCCTAGGCAAACCTTCTTCTTCAACCTGGGTCACCCTGCAATAGCACCTGGGTACTCCAGCAGCTGAGACCCCAATCTCTTCAGCTCTTGATCCTCCACTGGATCGAAATTTCGTTCCCTGACATAGGGCGTGCACTCCCTCCGAGGTTGAGTGGGCCCATTCTTCAGTAGGATCGTTGGGGGCAGGAGACCTTCTGGAGAGGGCGTCTGCATCCCTATTCCCAACTCCTGGTCGGTATTTTAAACTGAACATAAAGCTAGAGAGAGGGGCTAACCACCTATGGCCAGTAGCGTCCAGTTTGGCAGTGGTCAGCAGGTAGGTAAGTGGATTATTATCCGTTTTGACTATGAATTTTGCGCCATATAAGTAATCTCTCAGTTTGTCTACTACAGCCCACTTCAAGGCCAGGAATTCAAGCTTGTGTGTGGGGTAATTCCTCTCGGAAGGTATCAGACTTCTGCTCACATAAGCAACGGGCCGCAGGTGACCGTCATGCTCCTGGTACAACACCCCACCTAGCCCATCTCTGCTGGCATCGACATGTAGTTCGTAGGGTTTTGAGGAGTCTGCGTAGGCCAACACAGGGGCCGTGGTCAGGCTCTTCTTCAACTGAATGAAGGCTTCCTCACATCGTGAGGTCCACTGATCCTGAATAGATTCCTTAGGCTTTCTAGGCCCCATGGCGGGTTTCACTGGTTTGACTAGTTCTGGAACATCATCTTCCCCTTCGGTTCTGAGTAATTCAATGAGGGGTCGGGCAATTTTGGCAAACCCTTCCACAAATCTCCTGTAATAGGAGCAGAAACCCAGGATTGATCGGAGCTCAGTCACATTTGTAGGCCTCAGCCAGAAAGTAACAGCATCCAGCTTCTCTGGGTCGGTGACACTCCTTCTGCAGACACAATGTGACCCAGGTAATGGACCGAGGACTGGTAAAACTGGCACTTCTCCGGAGAAAGTCTCAGGCCTTCTTCATATAACCTCTTGAGGACCTTTTCCAACCTCTCTTCATGCTCTTCTAGGGTTCTGCCGAACACAATAACATCGTCCAAGTATACCAGTACCTCTATCAGGTTCATATCCCCAACGGTTCTCTCCATCAATCTTTGGAAGGTGGCTGGGGCTCCTGACAGCCCTTGAGGCATGCGGTTAAACTCAAAGAACCCCACGGGGGTGATGAAGGCTGTCTCCTCCCTATCCTCAGGGTGCATGGGGATCTGGTAGTATCTACTTTTCAAGTCCATCACACTGAACCACTTGGCCCCTGACAAGCTTTGTAAAGCGTCTTCAATCCGGGGGGGTGGTATACTGGTCTGGAATGGTCCTTCTGTTCAGTGTTCGGTAGTCGATACAGAGCCTCAGGGCTCCAGTTTTCTTCCGGACTACCACTATTGGAGAAGCGTACGGGCTCCTGGATTCTCGGATAATCCATGTTCTCTTGAGTTCCCCCAACTGCTCCCGTAAATCTTCTAAGTCACCCAAGGGAACCCGTCGGACTCTCTCCCGAAAGGGTTTATCTTCATGTAGGCGGATCTTATGGGTGGCACTCTTTGCACACCCCACATCAAATTCATCTCTAGAGAATATTCCTTTCCATCGAATCAGTTGGGCCCTGGCTCTCTTCTTCCCTTCCGGTGGGAGGGCTGTATTTCCAGAGCAGAGCTCCTCTATGGTGATTTCGCCCCCGTCTTCCCTCTTCAAATCCAATGGGGCAACTGGGGTGGCCGGGTTCACCTGGCCCAACAGCACCCTGGCAGGCACCTTCACTGGAGTAGTAGCAGTATTTCTGACACTCACCAAAACCTTTCCATGACTTTTCTGTAATGCCTTCAATGGGATCACTTCGGGGATCACTTCTATCCCTTTCTGTGCCTCCGATGGGCCTGATTCAAGAACCATGAAAAGGGCCTGGCTGCTTCCAAGTGAGCTTGACAGAAGCCCTCAAGCAGGCCACCTCTCCTGGCTGCAACACCTTCTCTGTTTTATCCAGCTTCCAGATCTTTCCAACTCCTTCGGCAGGGGCCTTCTGTTTCAGTCCTAGACATTGATAGGCCTGCCTTAACATGGGATGAACTTTCAGAGTTGGGGCGTCCTGTCCCTGGACTAGTTGTGTCAGCAATCGCCTGACTAGGTCAGTGTTGGTCCCTATAATGAGGGAACTCTTATTGGCCCCTGGTGGGCGAGGGCATACCACTGCTAACTTATCGAAGGTTTCAGCTTTCCCGGCCAAGGAGGGGTCAAAAGTTAACTTGATTGGCAAATACCCGTCATAGGGAAAACTTTGTGTTCCAATACCCCATATCTCCAGGTCTTCCAACCTCTGCAGGGGCAGATGTTTGAGGTGTCTATCGTAGAAATCCCTATACAGGAGAGTCACCTGGGCTCCTGTGTCCAGTAAAACCTTTGTTTAAATTCCTTCCACTTGAATTGAGACTACAGGGGAAGGCCCCACTAGCTTGACAGGAAATTCTTTTAGAGTAGCCCTTCTGCCTGGCTCAGCTATCTGCACCGGTACTCCTTTCCTTTTTGAGTTTCTACCGGGCCTCATCTCCTCCCGGGCCTGGTGTGCATTGATTTCCCACCTCTTATCGGCCCAAGTCGTGGAATGAGAGGCAGTTAAAGAGGGCTTTACTGCATGACTGTGGCTCTTGAATTTAAGGGATCTCTTGGAGTCCGTTAAAACTGTTGGGCGCCCGGTTGACTCCTTCACCGGAGCCCTCTGAAATTTTCCGCCGGCTTGCCGTGTTTGGAGGCAGCCTCTTCTGGACTGGGACATACTCCTCTGACATGCCCTACTCCTCCACAATTGAAACAGGTTATCAGCCTCCCAGGTTTCTGTTCTGGTTCAACACTGGAACTAGGGTGTTTAGCAGGCTTCTCTTCTGTGTTTCTATTGGATAGAGCAGATGCCTGACTGTTCAGGATGGATACCATTTCCATTAGCTGTGACACCTGAGTCTTTAAGAGCTCGACTTGTGAGTCGCCTTCTTCTGCACTTATCACTCTAACTCGGGCGGCTGTTTCCCATTCTTGGCTCTTCCTTTTGTTATCCAACATGACTTCTTCTTCCTGGACCATCCTGATCAGATCAGGGTACTCCAGAATGCCACCGTCCTGGCGAGTTCGCAAAAGTATAGCAATATGGTCTAGAGGTTGAGCTCCCCTCGGCACCTGTTGTGCTCGAGTCTCATCCACCTTCCGGGGATCCAACCCCTTTTTTAACAGAATCTGATGTATGATCCTATCTAAACGCCCGATGAATTCAAACAATTTTTCTCCTTCCCTCTGGTAACAGTGCTCCAGTTGGTAAAGAAGTTCAGTAACCTTTTCTGTCCGGCCAAACACATCTTGTAGAATATCCAGATAGTCTTGTGCAGTACAATCCTTCTTGCTCAGCTTGAGGTTGCGTACGGCCTCCAATGCAGGCCCCTTCAAACTCTCTGTGATTCGCTGTTTCCTATGCTGTTCTGGTATCTCCCACTCCTCCAGGGCCTGAGTAGCATTATCTAGCCACTCCTTGAACCCATCTTCCACTGAAGGTACAGGTTGCTTCCCAGAAAAAGTCCTGAGTTTCCTGTATCCAGCCATCAGATAGTTTGGAGGATCCTTGTTACATTTGGCTACTATTTCCCCGAGGACAGCGCATAGTTCTGAGCTAAGGATAGTCAAAGGTGGTGCCCTGAATCCTTCCTTTTGGGCACTTTCTTCTGTGCTCAGTCCCCCTGTAGTAGTGGGTATAGGGTCTTCATCTGAACCTTCTGGATGTATCAGGAATAACTCTACTTGATCTGTAGTTTTTATGCTGGTGCCCTTGAAGTGATCTGGGACCCCCTTCTTCCATTCACACAATGAATGTGAATGGAAACTTTTTCACACAGGAAAAAGAGGAGGAGGAGTATGTCTTTACGTCAAGAATAATGTAAAGGTGATTGAGAGGAGTGACATTACGGAAGGGATGAGTATGGAGTTAGAATCCGTATGGGTAGAACTCCATAGAGAAGGAGAAAAGGGAAAAGTAATTGTAGGGGTTTGCTATAGGCCACCTAAACAAGGGGAGGAGGTAGAGCAGGAATTTTTAGCACTTTTGGGTAAAGTGGCAAAGCTAGGATCAGTCATCATATTGGGGGACTTCAATTATCCCAACATTGACTGGGGAGAGGGGACTACACACTCACATAAGGGCCGTCTATTCACGGAAACCTTACAGGATAATTACATTTCACAGTTGGTGGATTCTCCTACTAGAGAAAACGCAATCCTGGATCTATTGATCACTAATGACCCAGACCTAATCTCGGAGGTAGGAGTCCAGGACAACTGGGCTCTAGCGATCACAGGATGATCACATTTAGCGTAAATAACAATATAGCAAAGCAAGTGGGGAACATAAGAACCCTTAACTTCAGAAGGGCAGACTTTCCAAAATTGTACTCATTGATGGAAAGGGTAAACTGGGACCGAACCCTGGGATCCCTGTCCACAGAGGAAAAATGGGAATGCTTTAGGTACATATTAAGCAAAGGCATCTTGCAGTGCATTCCTATGGGAAATAAATTTAGAAGAGACAAAGCCAAACCTGGCTGGCTAAACCGTAGCGTTAAAAAACTTATTAGGGGAAAAAAATTGGCCTTCAGGAAATATAAATCAGAGGGCACAGTATTGGCGTTCGACCAATACAAGGAGGCAAATAGGAAGTGTAAACACGAAATCAAGATGGCTAAAATCAACTTTGAGAGACAAATAGCGGAGGATAGTAAAAAAAACCCAAAGAAATTCTTTAAATATATCAACAGCAAAAAAACTAGGGCAGAGCATATTGCACACATAATTAACGATGATGGGAGGATGGTTACAGAGGACACTGAAAAAGCAACCGTGCTGAATGCTTTTTTCTCGTCAGTCTTTACACAGGAATCGGAGGGGTACACTGACCATGACTGTATGGTTAGTAGTAATACACAGGATTTGCCACTATGGCTAACAGAGGGTGAAATCAGGGAAAGGCTGGATAAACTTAACACAAACAAATTACCAGGCCCGGATGGCGTACACCCGAGAGTACTCAAGGAACTCAGTAAGGTTATATCCAGACCACTGTTCCTGATCTTTGCGGACAGTATTAGGACAGGAGATGTACCAGGGGAGTGGAGGAAAGCAAACGTTATTCCGATATTCAAAAAGGGTCAGAGGCATATACCGGGAAATTATAGGCCTGTCAGTCTGACATCAGTAGTATGTAAACTTCTGGAGGGGATGATAAGGGACTATATCGTAGAGTTTGCTAAGGACAACAGCATCATCAGTAGTAACCAGCACGGGTTTACAAATGGGCGTTCTTGTCAAACCAATCTCTTAACATTCTACGAGGAGGTGAGCTGTGAGCTAGATAGGGGCAGACCAGTGGATGTGGTGTACTTGGATTTTGCTAAGGCGTTTGATACAGTTCCCCATAAGCGATTAATTTATAAGATAAGGTCTGCAGGTATCGACAGCAGGGTTTGTGCTTGGATACGGAACTGGCTAAAAGGGCGTGTCCAAAGGGTGGTAATAAACAGCGCATACTCAGACTGGTCTGAGGTAGTAAGCGGGGTCCCCCAAGGCTCAGTCCTAGGACCAACCTTGTTCAATTTATTCATAAACAGCATTGAGGACGGGATCAGTAGTTCAACATAAGTTTTTGCAGATGACACAAAATTAGGCAGAGCAATAACAGCACAGCATGAAGCAGATGTCCTACAGAATGACCTGGACAAAATAACGGAGTGGGCAACGACATGGCAAATGAGGTTTAACGTGGAGAAATGTAAGGTTTTGCACTTGGGGACTAGAAACATAAAAGCACAATACACGTTAGGAGGGGAACCCTTGGGAGAATCAAAAATGGAGAAGGATCTGGGAGTCTTGGTTGATGATAGACTAGGCAACAGCATGCAATGTCAATCGGCAGCTGCCAAGGCTAGCAGAATATTAGCATGCATAAAGAAAGGGATGTATTCCAGAGATAAGACTATAATCCTTCCACTTTATAAAACTCTGGTCCGACCGCATCTGTCCAGTTCTGGTCACCAGTCCTCACAAGGGATGTGTTGGAGCTGGAGAGGGTCCAGAGAAGGGCAACTAAACTAATTAGGGGATTGGAGGACCTTGATTATGAGGAGCGTATGCAATCGCTTGATTTATTCTCCCTGGAGAAGAGACGCCTGAGGGGGGACATGATAGCAATTTTTAAATATCTCAATGGGGATCTAAGCTTAGAAAAAAAGCTGTTCAGTCGAAGGGATTGCATGAGGACTCGGGGGCATACAATGCGATTAGAGGAGAAGCGTTTTAATCTCAGGCAACGTGGGGGGTTCTTTACTGTTAGGGCTACAAGATTGTGGAATTCTCTACCACAAGAGGTGGTTTCTGCGGGAAGTATGGTGGCTTTCAAAAGACTACTAGACGTACATCTCAAGGATCAGAACATTCAAGGGTATGCGAGAGGATTACAGCCACACACACCTACACAGGTTGAACTGGATGGACTATAGTCTTTATTCAACCTCACCTACTATGTAACTATGTAACTATGTAACAATGCATAGGTGCATTAATTGGTGGTATCTGTCCTCATGTCAATCACCCAGGGTTTCCTGTCCTTGGAGTATGTTCTCAGAACTGAGAGTAGTTGCTCCTCTGTCCAGTTCTCTCCTTTGATTTCAATCACCAGACCATTGGCGATAAGGACATTTTCTTCTGCGTACTACCGGGCTGCAGCGGTAGGGTCCATTTCTGTGTGAACAGGAATTTTGTCACTGAGAGGGAACTGTTGCAGGACCGTAGAAATCCCGGACGAGCCCCCACGTGTAGCACCACCCCCTAAGGAGCTGCTGATTAGATTATTGGGTCTAAGTCCTGCCTACCAACCCCTGGAATTGACTCGAACCCTCCCTAGGCACAACTGACACGAAATGGGACTACAATACCAAAGGGCTACAGGAGAACACAATTCAGGATATATCACCCCAATAAGTAATAATAACTTGTTACCTTTCTCCAGCCGCAGTCCCTCTGGGTGACACAAGGTGCAACACACAGACTTTTGCTTAACCAAAGTATCTTTACTGAGAATTAAAGTAAAAGTTGACTCCATAAGACATCACAAGAGTCAACTAAGAAAGATAAAGTTAGTGTCACAATAATAAACAATATGATTAAGAAAGCTATTTTTGTATACTTATGCAACTAAAAGATAACTCATAAGCTTTCTTTTACCCAATTCAGACTACACTTTACACGAGTCTAGTCTCTTGTATCAGGTAGGCAGAACCTATTTGAATCCCACACACACAGTTCCTTCCTTTTGGTTTGGAATCTTCGCTAGCAATCGTTGGTGCACAAGCTATTTGTAATCCAAAAGTAAGGATATATAGTCAAAAAGGGTGAGAAAAAAAAGGTTACAATCACCCGCAATGTTACTGCGTAATTGGGTGTATGAATCTTCTTAGTGGTGCATATATAGGCCCCTGACGCCTTATGTACTTGTGTTTATTTTTTTTCAAATATATCTTTTATTTTATTTTCAAACACAGAAAAACAATATTACAATACAAACCAATTATACAGAGTTGCGACTGTTACATACATAAGAGGTCATTCCAGTCCTATCACATCAACTGTATGTCTCTTCAAAGAGATCTCTTAAATTATTAAATCTATATATCTTTCCCATCATCTGTGATCACTTCAAACATTAGGCTAATCTACTCTCAGTCTCTAGACACAAACCAAATAATAAGCGCCAAAACACCCAAAAAAAAAAAAAAAAAAAAAAAAGGAGGGAGGGGAGGGAGGAAAGGGGTAAAGACAAACAGGGGGAAAGCTCCCCCTCTCCAAATCCCTCCCTAAGGTCTCCCCCTCCTCCCCTACACCTCCCCAAGCCCCCAGATCACCTCTCTCTCTCCATCTATGTCTGCAGCAGCCTAGTCCCCTCTTCTGACAAAATAAAAGTATTCCAAAGCTCCCAGGTCTCCATATATAACCCACGTTTACACTGTGATGTCAAAACTAGGTCTTCCATTCTGTTAATCGCCTCTACCCTGTGTAGCCAATCTCTTATTGTCGGGGGATGCGGGTTTTTCCATAACGCGGGGATACAGGCCTTTGCCCCGTTTACCAAATGTCTCACCACTGACTTCACATATCTCTGTGTGGGAATATCTGACAGATGAAACAAGAAAAAAGCAGGATCTTCATAAATAGTGTATTCCGTAAATTTTTGGACAAGGGTTTTCACCTCAGTCCAATATCTCAACAGTTTCGGGCAGGACCAAAAAATATGAAACATGCCTGCATCTTCTCCTCCACATCTCCAGCAATTCGCTGATGTACCTGGAAATATCTTATGGAGTTTATAGGGTGTATAGTACCATCTGGTCAGTATCTTAAAATTAGTCTCCTGAGTTTTAGTGCAAATAGATGTTTCAAAAACTAGCGAGAGCATCTTCTGTTTTTGTGATGCTGTGAAGATGCAGTTTAGATCATTTGCCCATTTAGTCAACCAAGACAGGTCAGGGTTGTCCGGTGGTGATATTAATAGGTTGTATAGTAGGGAGAGCGTGTGTATTAACACTCCTTCTCCTCGACAGTATCCCTCAAATTTAGACAGACTCCTTGAGTATTCTGTCGGATTTGACAGGGCACTCAGAAAGTGGTGCAATTGTATAGCCGACCAAAAGGTTAACTTAAAGTCGCCCTCCTGGTTCATTAAAGTCGTTAATGTCGGCCAATTACCTGCTATCAAAAATTGCTCAACTCGAGCTCCCCCGGTTTTGCCTAGCGCGCGTAAGTCTGGAGATGAGAATCCAGGTTTAAATCGAGGGTTGCCAATCACCGGGAGCAGTGGAGAACTGGGGGGGATGATAGAGTATCTCCTATTAACCAGGTGGCCTATACGCAGCGTGGTACCTATAAGAGGATGTAGTCTCAGTTGTGAAGGTAAGTCTGCATAACACCAAAGTGCTCCTCTGAGGGGGATATTTGTTTGTGCCTGCTCTACATTAGTCCATAATTTAAATGTTTGATGTCTACACCAATCTACCACCCTACTCAAGTGGGCTGCCTGAAAATATTTTTGCAAGTCCGGGAGGGCTAAGCCTCCGTACTTTTTTGGCCAAGTTAATTGCTTCCGCGCCAGGCGAGGTTTTTTCTTTGCCCAAACAAATTTGATAAAAAGAGCATGGATCAAGTGAAAATATCGGGCAGGTAGTTTAATCGGTAGAGCTCTAATCAGATAGACATGTTTAGGCAAGATGTTTATCTTTATTAGGTTACACCTACCGAACCACGAGTGGAGGCCCGAGTACCATTTTTCCAACAGCACACGTGTCTCCGCTATCAGAGGAGGAAAGTTCAACTCATACGTCCTAGCTACACAAGATGGAATGTAAGTACCAAGGTAACGTAGAGCTCTATTGGTCCATCGGAAGCCAAAGTTTGCTTGTAACGTTCGAAAAGATGACGCAGTCGAGCCCACCCCCATCGCCTCTGATTTACTATAATTAATTTTAAAATTCGTCAAAGATCCGTATCTGGTTAATTCCTGTAGTAAGTTCGGCACTGATATGGTTGGATTTATCAGAGAAAACATAAGGTCATCCGCATAAGCAGAGATCTTATACTGACCCTCACCCACTTGTAATCCCTGTATATCTGGATTTTGTCGAATTGTACAGAGAAGGGGTTCCAACGTGAGTGCAAATAAAAGAGGAGACAGGGGGCACCCTTGTCTTGTACCGTTATTAATAGCGAAGGAGTCCGATAAAAATCCATTCACCTTGACCTGTGCAGTGGGGTTTGAATAAATGCTGGCGATCCATCTTTGCATATTACCACCCAGGCCTATATGCTTGAGGACCAAAAACATAAATCGCCAGTTTACCCTATCAAAGGCTTTTTCTGCGTCTGTGTTGATAAAGACGCTTGATGTTCGAGAGGTGTCCGCTACATGGATCAAATTTAGTATTTTGGTGGTATTGTCTCTAGCCTCTCGTCCTAGAACAAATCCCACTTGGTCAAGGTGAATAAGATCGAGTAAGTGTGGAGCCAATCGGGTAGCTAAAATTTTTGAGAAGATTTTTAGATCCGTATTGAGTAGGGAAATGGGTCTATAGCTTCCACAGCTTGTGGGGTCTTTTCCTTCTTTCAGGATCACAGTTATGTGTGCCGCTAAGGTATCTCTAAGCATATTCGGATTTTCTCTTGGCGCATTAAAGAATCTAACCAGATACGGACCCAAGATAGGGAGGAAAGTCCGAAAGTATTGGAGTGTATAACCATCTGGACCAGGGGCCTTCCTTAGTTTCATGGTGTTAATAGTCTGTTGAACCTCTATCAAGGAAATTGGTTCTTCCAATTGTTCTCTTATTTCGGCAGAAAGTGTAGGTATATGAGATTTTCCGATATAATCTTCCATCTCTGAGTCAGGGGCCGGGACCTCCACCAAGGAATACAACGTTTCGTAAAATAGGCCGAATTCTCTCACTATTTTCTTTGGGGGGATCACTTTCTGCCCTTGTGATGTAATAATGCTAGGGACATACGTTGACATGTTAGGGTCTTTAACCGAACGTGCAAGTAACTCCCCACATTTGTCCCCAAGCTCATATCCTCGGCTTCTACTTCTCTGTAGAGCAGCCTTTGCTCTAAACAAAAGGAGGTCCGCTAATTGCTGCCTTACATGTATAAGTTCAGACTCCAAACTCGGGGACGTAGAATGCTTATATTGGGCTTCTAGTTGTCTAAGCCTATCCAAGAGCTGTATAGACTGTTTCTCTCGTTCCTTTTTGAGTCTGGACCCATGTTTAATAAACAGCCCTCTCAGGACCGATTTATGGGCCTCCCACAGATTCCTGATCTCGCAGTCCTCCACATCATTCATGAGAAAATACTCCTGAAGACCCACTGAGATGTCCGTTAGGACTTCAGGAATCTGTAAAAGGCCTTCATTCAGTCTCCAAAAACTCTGACGAGAGGCAGCATATTCTGACACAGAATAAGTGAGCAGTACCGGTGCGTGGTCTGACCATATTCTGTCCCCAATTATCGCAGATTTAACCGCATGTAGCTGGTTATGCGGGACTAAAAAGTAATCTATCCTTGAATAGGACTTATGGGGTGCAGAAAAAAATGTATAGTCTCGATCTACAGGATGTAAAACACGCCACACGTCTATCCATTGGGCATTGAAAAACGTTTGTGCTATACTTTTGTTTGCAGCTGGCAGTATGGCCGAACTTCCCGTGGATGTATCAAGTCTCGGGAGTAATGGTATATTGAAATCTCCCCCTAGTATAAGCTGCCCTTCCTTAAATTCCATAAGTAGTTTGGACACTCTCTTAAAAAACCTAGCCTGACTGTCATTTGGTGCGTACACTGTTGCAAATGTTATTAATGTATCTGCTATTTTCCCCTTGATAAAAAGATATCGTCCTTCCGTGTCCGTCATAATCTCCTTCAGGGACCAGGGTATTCTGGATGAGAGTAAGATAGCTACTCCTTTTGATTTAGTTTCAGTATTCATAGAATGGTAAACTACATTGTAGAGTCTATTCGTAAATTTAGGAGCTTTATCTTTTTTAAAATGTGTTTCTTGAAGGAAAGCAACATCTACTCTATGTCTCTTATGGTCATTAAACAACATCCTCCTTTTTTCCGGTATATTAAGACCTCTGGTATTTAAAGAAAAAATTATGAGGTCCCCCATCTTGATGGAGGGGAGAGGGGAAAAAGGAGAGAGGGAAGGAGAGAAAGAGAGGGGGAGAGGGAGAGAAAAAAAAAAAAAAAAAAAAAAAAAGGGAAGGGGGACAAACTAACCCTCCTAAAACAAGAAGGGTGGCGCTACCCTTCTCCCCCTTCAGAGCCTATCGCTCTACCACTAATTGGGAAACTTCCCATGTACACTATGTGACTCTAAGTCACCCCTCAATGTACTGACCTAATTGGGAGGGCGGTATAGATCAGGCGTAGTACCAAATAAGTAAGAATAAGAAGCAAGGTACAATCCCGCTCTCCCGAGCCCCCCCCTCCAACCACACCGACAGAGATCATGATCATGATCCTGTTATCCCAAGAAAGAAGAGTAGGGACAATAAAAAAAAAAAAAAAAAAGGGGGGTTGGGAAAGGGAGAAGGGAGAAGAAGGGGAGGGAATAAAACCACTCTTAAATTTATATCTTTAAACCCCACCCCTTCATCTCCGTTCCCAACCATATCCGACAAACACATTGTCCATAATTAATAATCAAATAGCGTATCATACCAACATTTGGAGAAAAGGTGGGCGACGTCCATACTCAGGCTTCTCTTATTACACTATGATATAATAAATAAGGAGCGCCAAAACCCCTCACTGTATCTAGGCATATCTCTGTACGCGCATCCATCGTTTAGTGTATATAAATAAAAAAGAAAAACATAAAAAAAAAGGAAGGAAAGGGGGGCGGAAAAAAAAAAAAAAAAAAGGGAAAAAAAAAAAAAAAAAAAAACACCGTAAAAAAAAAAAGAGCCCCCCTTTCCCGTGTCTAACACCCAAGTGCAACATCATTCAAAAAGAGCAAAAAAAAAGAAAACATTATATAAGGAGGGAGGTCACTTCCTCTCTCTTCTCAAGTACGAGAGCTATCTTAAAGCTCAAAAAAAAAAAAAAAAAAAAAAAAAAAAAAATAACCCACCTCAGTGAGAAAAGAGAAAAAAAAAAAAAAAAAAAGGGCAACCCCCAGCAACAGAGGGCTATAAACCCCCTTATTATTACGATGGGCGGGTTTTGCAGATCCACTCCTCCTCCCCTATTATCGTTACCATTCCCTCTGTTTGCCACCTCTCATGTCTTCCCCACCCCCTCACCCCCTTAGCCACTGTTCCACCACCTCTAGTAGGTAATGTAGCCACAAAAAAAAAAATAAGAAAAGGGGGGGGGGGGAACAGAGAGAAGGGGGGGGGGGTGGGAGAGGAGCGACCTATTATTGTAAAGAAAGGTTTAAAGGATAATCCCCCAAGAACAGGGGATAGGCCCTTACCATCCCCATGTATATCTTTATTTATATAAATCCTACTTAGGTAAGTCCTCATGCCACCCCCCCCTCCAATATATCTGACCATCAAGCGCCAATCCCCGGCATTTATAAACATAAGCAAACACTAAACGAGAAAAAAAAAAAAAAAAAAACCATATTGTCCATAATTAATAAACAAATAATGTATCGTACCAACATTTTGGAGACAAGGTGGGTGACATCCATACTCAGGCTCCTCTTATTATACTAGGATATAATAGTGGTATAGTAATTAAGGAGCGCCAAACCCCCTCACTGTATCTAGGTGTATCTCTGCACGCGCATCCATCGTTTAGTGTATATAAATAATTAAAGAGAAAAAAAAAAAAGAAAGGGGGAAGGGGGGTGGAAAAAAAAAACAAGAAAAGAGAGCCCCCCTTTTCCGTGTCTAACACCCAAGTGCAACATCCTTCAAAAAGAGCAAAAAATAAAAAACATTATATAAGGAGGGAGGGCACTTCCTCCCTCTTCTCAAGTACGAGAGCTATCTTAAAGCTCATAAAAAAAAAATACAGGAAAACTACCTCAGTGAGAAAGAAAAGAAAAAAAAAGGGCAACCCCCAGAAGCATAGGGGGATAGACCCCCTAATTATTACGATGGGCGAGCTTTGCAGATCCACACCTCCTCTCATATTATCTTTATCGTTCCCTCTGTTTGCCACCTCTCACCCCCTTAGCCACTGTTTCACCATCTCAACTAGGTACTATAGCCACAAAAAAAAAAAAAAAGAGGGGGGGAGGAAGGGGCAGGAGACCTGGCATCAAATCACTCACCCTCTCTCCAATCAAAAAAAAAGAAAGAACAAAAAAAAGAAAACAGAGAAGGAAAAAAAATAAAATGTATATATTTGTCTTCATACAGTTATCTCCCCTTTGCAATAAGGGTCCAAAAAAAAAAAAAAAAAAAAAAAAAGCGGGGAGGAAGACTTTCAGTTCTCTTCTTTCTTTATCTTCTCCTCTAATCTATTAGTCCCCATCCATAAGCATCTCCAGCAACTATCGATATTCCTATTGCTTCTTATCTGGAGGCACTACTTCTCTGTTCCTTCTATCACTGGGAGAAAAAGTTAACCAATTCGGTACTTGAATAGGATCTGTTCCCATAAATATATATAAATTTGGAAGATCATTTAATGTTCTTAAAGTAAAGGAGCTTTGGGCATTGCGAAACGTAACGGACAATGGGAAACCCCATCTGTATTTCAGGCCCAATTGCCTAGCTTTGTCCAATAAGGGTCTGAGTATCGCTCGTCTTTGCAATGTAGCCCTGGATAGGTCTGGGAGTATTTTGATACATACCCCCTCTAAGTCCACTGTACCCTTTTCCCAGGCCATCCGGACTATTAATTCTTTATCCGCATAATGATGAATCCTACAGACAACGTCTCTAGGTCTATCAGGATCAGTAGCTCGGGGACCCAGGGCACGGTGGACTCTATCCACCTGTAGTCTAGTGGGGTACTGGTCTCCGAGGGTCTTTTGGAAGATATTTTTTACAATCGTTTCTAAGTTCTCTGTATCTGTAGCCTCTGGAATACCTCTTAATCTTAGGTTCTTTCGTCGACTTCTGTCCTCTAGTTCTTCTATACGGAGTTGTAGGGCTATTTCTGCTTCTACATGCAATTTATTATGAGTCTCCAAAGATCTTACCCGACTTTCCAGGATAGAGAGGGCACTCTCATTTACCGTCACTCTCTGCACCACCTCTTGAATCTCTCCTCTCACCTCCTTTACGGCTGCTTGCTGTTTTTCCTCTAGCCGGGCTATCATATCCGCGATGTCCGCTTTGGTAGGTAATGCCTGTAGCAGTGCTCTTAGTTCTGCATCCATCCGCAGGGCCAGCACACCCTCCTCCTTACCATATCCATCCGGGATGTCAGCGTTCACTCCTGATGTTCCCATTGAAGTGGGATGGGTCGGGCCCGCACTCTCACCTCTCTGAGTGCTCCCGCTGGCTGCATCTGCTGCGGTAGCTTGCCGTCCACGAGGCGCGGCCATCTTGGATCCTAGAGGGGTTGTCACCGGGAAGAACTGTAGGATCTCAGCTTCGGGTTTGGGTAGGTTAATTTTTTTTACTGAGCCTCTGGTTCTCCTCTTCTTGGTTAAGGTCATCTCCCGCTAGATAGCACTTATTGGCTCCGTATATGGCTTCGTGTATGTCGGCGGGTCGGAGGGGTTCCCGGGAGCTCAGCACACGTGCAGCTCTACTCCGCCATGTCTAAACCACGCCCCCAGTTGGCTGTACTTGTGTTTAAATGCTTAGTCTCCTAGAAGGTACACTAGGCCGCTGAGTGTACTGCGTACTATCTGAAGTATAGTTAGCACCGGTTAAAGTTACTTTCTTCCAAGCGAGAATCAGATTTGGGCATGTGCCCTGCTCATCAAACGGCCTCTTTCTTCAGGAGCTCTCCACCTCCGATTTCTGTCACCAGCCGCGCTTGTGGTTAGATATGGGCGACACCAGTCTCTGCAGAGCATCGATGGATTCTCTGGGAAGGCTCCTTTACTGAAGATGAAATGCTTCCAATCAGTCACTTCAGGCCCAGGCTTCAGGCCTAGTCCGCAGCATCAGCCCACAGCACTTGCTTCCTTCTAGGTGTTGTATGAGGAGACAAGAGACAGAGCCTGGCTCCTCCCTTCCTTTATAAAGCCTCCCCCAAAAGGCTGTGCGGTGAAGCAATGCACCCTGGTATTCCAACGGAATTCTGGATATTGTAGTACAATTTGATTAATAAAGTTGGATTTTATTTTCACCGCACAATACCGTGGTCTGGGTTCTTCTACAACACATCCACCCAAAAATGTAATATTCCAGTTATAGAAGTCTGGTGGAATGGGTGACAAGCTGATTGTATCTCTTAGGTCTAGGGGTGGCTTGCCCATTTGGGCACTCTAGCACTGTCTGAGGGCCCGTGGTCAGTAGGGGGGCCCTGAAAGAGGCTCAGTCCACTCCTGGAGGTGCCCACAGCTTAATATGCAGAAGAGAGGTTTAAGCCTGAAGGAGGCATGGCATTCTTTCCAGTGGTTTCTGCAGTGCTGGGAGAGGACTCAGGTGCAGGCCGGGATGAGAGAGCGATGGTGGAGCCATGGGGATGGTAGCAGCGGCAGCCACTCCGGCCACCTCTCCTCTTGTGGAATTCAGCAGAGGGGTGGGGCTACCATCCACATCCCCACCGTGGGGGACAACCAGTGCTAAACTTAGAGAGCTGGAGGTGGCAGAAGGCACTGCAAAGTGGAGCCATCTCAGAGCTAGCAACCCGCCTTGTGTGCAGCAGGTCAGTGTGTGATCACCAGCCCAGCAGTTTAGTGTGTCACTCTGCTTTAATCTATACCAGCAAGACTGAGCGTTCCTGCCCATTGCCCATCCACCAGGTGCTATTCCCTATCCCATATATAATAACCCTGATTTCTATATACATAGTGAGTGCTATTCCCTATATACTGTATAAGACTGATATGTGTACACTGAGTGCTGGTACCTATCTGCATATATAACACTGACATCTTTATACGGAGTGCCACTCAGTGTACAGATATCAGTGTTATATATAGGGAAGATTTGGTGTGCCTGGCTGTGCAGGGTGGGGGATCCCAGCTACTTGTGGCTCCTATAGGGTTGTGCTACATGGTGATTAATTAAGGACTGCTCAGATCATAAAGGAGCTACTGCCCCTCCCCCTATGTCACCTATCCGAAGTATTTAGCACACTATTCACCTAACGGAGATCACCCTTTCTAGAATGAGATTCCGATGGACTCCTTCCTAAGATTTGGATGATGTGTGAGAGTGTAAAAAATGAAAGATAAAACCATCATTATTGAATCCAATAGTGGTGATCAGAAAGAGAAATAGTGGAGTATGAATATGTATTGATTACAGAACTGTGAATCATAGAACTGATCCAGATCAATACACTCTTCCTCACACTGGGGAACCTCTTATCCTGCAAGTCAGTAAATGGTTCACAGTAATGGACTTGAGATCCGGGGACTATCAAGTATCCATGAGTAGTGTTGAGCGAACACGGACTGTATTATTCGGGTCCGTACCGGATAATTGGATTTTTGCTACCCGGACACGGACCCGAAAACTTTACTGTATGTTCGGGTTTAAAATCCGTGTTCGGTAATTTTATTTTCTGTATTGTATGTAATGGCGCGCTTTTAATGGTGGGCTTTCAACAGCCAATCAACAAGCTTTTAACTGGTGTGCCTTAAGCCATCCCTACTAATGTATTAGTAGCTGTGATTGGCCATCTGAAGCATGTGACCCATGTCTTTATAAGCTCGAGAGACACAGCGCGCTGTGCGTCAGTCTACTGTAGTGTAGGGAGAGAGTACACATAACGGTGCTGGCTGCTGCTGATTAGGGATAGACAGGGAAAAACAACATTGTGCCCGAAAAGAATGCAGGGACAGGTCGGAGTGTAGGCAGGGAAAGATATTTGAGCAATTTAGGGACAGGCTGGAGAGAGTAGGCAGGGACAGATAGGAGACACAGGACAGAACAATTGTCCGTTAGCGATCTACATCGATTTTGCTGTGTGGGGGGTGGTGCAGTGAACGATCTTTTTGCCCTCACTTGATCCCACTGAGGAGGAGGAGGAGGGAGAAAAACATATATTTTTATCAGTCTGTTGTGTGCAGCGTTCAGCTATATTTTACTACAGATTGCTGTACTAATCTGCTATTTAAAAATTACAAAGTTAAAGGGGAATTTATTTCTTTTTTTCCCTTCATAGCCTGCTGCTGACCGTGACATAAAACATAAGACACTGCTGTGTTCACATGGGCTATGGAAAAATCACCAATTTTATATACTTTTTTCTATTCCGCTATTCAATCTACACCCTTTTGGGGTAAAAAGAATTAAATTGCGGCATAGTCTGTATCAGTACGTGTGAGATACACCTTTCCAATTTTTTGGGCGCATCTTACACCGCCGGGGATTGCAGGGCGCTTCAGTTTGCCTCCTGTTCCGAACTCCTCCTACTCCTCATCCTCATCCTGCCTTTAGGGTACAAAAAATTGTAATTGGGGCCTAGTCTGGATTTGTACGTGTGAGATACACTTTTTATATCATATTTTCTATTCCGCTATTCAATCTACACCCTTTTGGGGTAAAAAAAATTAAATTGCGGCATAGTCTGTATCGGTACGTGTGAGATAAACCTTTCCAATTTTTTGGGCGCATCTTACACCGCCGAGGATTGCAGGGTGCTTCAGTTTGCCTCCTGTTCCGAACTCCTCCTACTCCTCATCCTCATCCTGCCTTTAGGGTACAAAAAATTGTAATCGGGGCCTATTCTGCGTTTGTACGCGTGAGATACACCGTTTTATAATTTTTTTTCTATTCCGCTATTCAATATACACCCTTTTGGGGTGAAAAAAATTAAATTGCGGCATAGTCTGTATCGGTACGTGTGAGATACACCTTTTAAATTTTTTTGGCGCATCTCCTTCCACCGCCGAGGATTGCAGGGCGCTTCAGTTTGCCTCCTATGCCGAACTCCTCCTACTCCTCTTCCTTATCCTCATCCTGCCTTTAGGGTACAAAAAATTGTAATCGGGGCCTAGTCTGTGTTTGTACGTGTGAGATACACTGTTTTATAATTTTTTTTCTCTTCCGCTATTCAATATACACCCTTTTGGAGTTTAAAAAATTAAATTACAGCATAGTCTGTATCGGTACGTATGAGATACACATTTTAAATTTGTTTGGCTCATCTCCTTCCACCGCCGAGGATTGCAGGGTGCGTCAGTTTGCCTCCTGTTCCGAACTCCTCCTACTCCTCTTCCTCATCCTCATCCTCCCTTTAGGGTACAAAAAATTGTAATCGGGGCCTAGTCTGTGTTTGGACGTGTGAGATACACCGTTTTATATCCTTTTTTCTATTCCGCTATTCAATATACACCCTTTTGGGGTGAAAAAAATTAAATTTGCGGCATACTTTGCATATTTGACTGTGAGATACACCCGTTGTATTTGTATACTGTTTTTCTATTCCGCTATTTAATAAACACCCTTTTGGGGTAAAAAACATTTTGCAGATTTGACTGTGAGATATACCCGTGCGATAATGTTGTTGTTTTGTTCCGCTATTCAATAAACACCTTTCTAGGGCAAGATCATAAATTACCGAAATATGGAGGAACGTCAAATAGGGGCCATGGCCTGGATCGTGGTGCTGCTGGTAGAGCTCCTGTTGCAAGGAGAGGACGTGGTTGATCTGTGCCAGCTACACGCACAAGTGAAACATCTTCCTCAAGTGTGAGTAGGCGACAGAACCTGCAGCAGTATTTGGTAGGGCATCATGCGCCTCTACAAGTGTTGAGGCAAGAACAAGTACAGGTGATAGTAGATTGGGTTGCTGCTGACAGTGCCTCCAGTTCCTTCACATTGTCTACTGCAGAAAGGTCAGAGTTGGCACCTGCAGCCGATGTCCAACCGTCTTTCACCTCACCCCCTTGCAAATCAGGCAAGCAGTCTGAGCCCCAAGTCATGCAGCAGTCTCTTCTTCTTTTTGATGGCTCTGTCAGCAGGGTTTCCCAGGGCCATCCACCTAGCCCTGCCCCAGAAGTGGAAGAGATTGAGTGCAGCGATGCCCAACCACTTATTTCTCAAGATGACTACATGGAAGGACCATCGCAGCACGTCTCCGATGATGACGAAACGCAGGTGCCAACTGCTGCGGCACTCAGAATTGTGGAGACAGACAAGGAGGGCAGGGGTGAAGACTGGGTGGAAGATGATGTGGAGGATTATGAGGTCCTCGACCCCATATGGAATGAAGGTCATGCAGGTGACCTGAGTAGTTTGGAGGAAGAGGCGGTGGTCGCACAGAGCCACCAGCACAGCAGAAGAGGGAGCAGGGTGCAGAAGCGGAGCGGCCGTGCCCTAGACACTACG
Organism: Pelophylax lessonae; assembly: GCF_965119305.1. Lineage (NCBI taxonomy): Eukaryota > Metazoa > Chordata > Amphibia > Anura > Ranidae > Pelophylax > Pelophylax lessonae. The sequence goes on along the minus strand of NC_138769.1, from coordinate 748,292,262 downwards.
CCCGCTACTGCCCAATGCAGCAAGGGACCGAGTGCACCAAAGCAAGCTCAAAAGAGTTCTCTAGCGTGGAAGTTCTTCAGACAATGTGCTGATGACAGGACACGAGTGGTTTGCACCCTGTGCAATCAGAGCCTGAAGCGAGGCATAAACCTTCTCAACCTGAGCACAACCTGCATGATCAGGCATCTAAGTGCAAAGCACGAGCTGCAGTGGAGTAGACACCTTCAAAACCAAGAAAGGTCTCTGGCTCCTCCTGCTTCCTCTTCTGCTGCAGTCTCAGCCTCTTCATCCACCTCTGTAGTGATACTGGCACCTGCCACCCCGCAAACGGAGGATCTGTCAGCAACACCACCACCTGGGTCACCAACCATCTCCACAATGTCCCATGGAAGCGTTCAGCTTTCCATCTCCCAAACACTTCAGAGGAAGAGGAAGTACCCCCCTACCCACCCGCGATCCCTGGCCCTGAATGCCAGCATTTCAAAATTCTTGGCCTTTGAAATGCTGTCATTCGGTCTGGTGGAGACGCACAGTTTTAAAAGCCTTATGTCGGTGGCTGTCCCACAGTACGTCGTGCCCAGCCGCCACTACTTTTCCAGGCAAGCCATCCCTTCCCTTCACAACCAAGTGGGGGAAAAAATCAGGTGTGCACTGCGCAACGCCATCTCTGGCAAGGTCCACCTAACTACCGATACGTGGACCAGTAAGCACGGTCAGGGGCGTTATATCTCCATAACGGCACACTGGGTAAATGCAGTGGCGGATGGGCCTGAGGCGGATAGCAATTTGGCGCATGTCCTTCCACCACCGAGGATTGCAGGGCGCTTCAGTTTGCCTCCTGTTTCTAACTCCTCCTACTCCGCTTCCTCATCCTCTACCGCCTCCTCATCCCGTCAGCGTAACACCTTCACCACCAACTTCAGCACAGCTAGGGGTAAACGACAGCAGGCAGTTTTAAAACTTGCCTGTTTGGGGGGAAAACCACACACCGCGCAGGAGTTGTGGAGGAGCATGGAACAGCAGACCGATGAGTGGTTGCTGCCAGCGAGCCTCAAGCCCGGTCTGGTGGTGTGCGATAACGGGCGAAATCTTATAGCAGCTCTGGGCTTAGCCGGTTTGATGCACATCCCTTGCCTGGCGCATGTGCTGAATTTGGTGGTGCAGAGGTTCCTTAAAAATTACCCCGATATGTCAGAGCTGCTGCGGAAAGTGCGGGCCGTCTGTGCGCACTTTCGGCGTTCTCCCCCTGCTGCTGCTCGCCTGTCAGCGCTGCAGCGTAACTTCGGCCTTCCCACTCACCGCCTCATATGTGACGTGCCCACAAGGTGGAACTCCACCTTGCACATGCTGGAAAGACTGTGCGAGCAGCAGCAGGCCATTGTGGAGTTTCAGCTGCAGCACGCACGTGTGAGTCGCTCTGCGGAACAGGACCACTTCACCACCAATAACTGGGCCTCCATGCGAGACCTGTGTGCCTTGTTGCGCTGTTTTGAGTACTCCACCAACATGGCCATTCCCGATGACGCCGTTGTCAGCTTAACTATCCCACTTCTATGCCTCCTTCAAAAAACGATTCGGGCGATGATGGAAGAGGATGTGGCACAGGAGGAGGAGGAGGAGGAAGAGGGATCATTTCCGAAGGCTTTCAGGGCAGTCATTCACAAGTGTGTCCGAGGGTGGGTTCCTGCACCCACAAACTCCAGGTACACAATTGTCCAGCAGGGGCACAGTTCTGGAGGATGAGGAGGAGATGGAACCATGTTCACAGCAGGGTGGCACCCAGGCCAGCTCATGGCCATCACTGGTGCGTGGCTGGGGGGATACAGAGGACACAGACGATACACCTCCCACAGAGGACAGCCTTTCGTTGCCCCTGGGCAGCCTGGCACACATGAGCGATTACATGCTGCAGTGTCTCCACAACGACCGCCGAGTTGCCCACATTCTAACTTGTGCTTATTACTGGGTGGCCATGCTGCTGGATCCCCATTACAAGGACAACGTACCGTCCTTAATTCACTCACTGGAGTGTGATCGCAAGATGCGGGAGTACAAGCGCACGCTGGTAGACGCGATGCTGCTGCCATTCCCACCTGACAGCGGGGCCACAGTGGAAGCACAAGGCCAAGGCAGAGGAGGAGGAGGAAGAGGTCGCCAACGCAACCAGGGCACCGCCAGCACCTCAGAAGGCAGGGTTAGCATGGCCGAAATGTGGAAAAGCTTTGTCAGCATGCCACAACAAACAGCAGCACCAGCAGCTCATATGGAACATCTTAGCAGGAGGCAGCATTTCACCAACATGGTGGAGCAATATGTGTGCACACGCCTACATGTAGTGAATGACGGGTCTGCCCCCTTCAACTTCTGGGTCTCCAAATTGGGCACATGGCCTGAGCTTTCCCTTTATGCCTTGGAGGTGCTGGCGTGCCCTACAGCCAGTGTATTATCTGAACGTGTATTTAGCACGGCTGGGGGCGTTATCACAGACAAGCGCAGCCGCCTGTCCAGAGACAATGTGGACAAGCTCACGTTAATTAAAATGAACCAGGCATGGATCCCACAGGACTTTTCCGTACCTTGTGCAGAATAGAGATGGATACCGATCTTACCCAGCCATTGTTATATTTTTGATCTTTCTCACTCTTTTGGGGTGTACCCTCATTTTAAATGACTAAAAAAAATCAGTGTTGGCTACCTCGTCCCCCTCCACCGCCGCTTCCACCTACACCGCCACATCCACCACCACCTCAACCTCCCTCCTACTCCATATGGGCCTCGTCCTTCACAGATGAAGAAAATTGTTTTATTTTTCTGTTTTTTTTTTCTTGTTTTAAGTTATTTCCCTATCCACATTGTCATGCTCTTAACTACATTTTGCTGCCATTTGCAGCACTCTAGCCCTTTTCCATTGGTTTTTTAGAGCCATTTTAGTGCCTGAAAGTTTGGGTCCCCATTGACTTCATTGGGGTTCGGTGTCCGGGTAAAGTTCGGAAAAAGTCCGGGACAAGTTCGGCCGAACCCGCCGAACACGGACATCCAGGTGTCCGCTCAACTCTATCCATGAGTGATGATAATCAATAGAAGACGGCTTTTATGTGCCCCCTGGGGTTTGCCCAATTTGTTTGCATGTCCCAGGGGATTATTGGTGCACCGGATGCTTTTCATCATGGAATGGAATGTTATTTATGTTGCCCTGCTAGACAGCAGAGCCAGGTTGTGACCTCACTTTTCTCTGCACTGTATAAGGAATTCAGATTGGTCACCACCCTGCCCCATCCTATGACTGAATAAGGAAGAAGAAACTATCACTACTGCCCCTCCCCCTCCAGTGTGACTATAGCACAGTGAGTAGATGGTAGTTAAAAAAACAACCAAAATTTGATATATTTTCTGAAAGTGGAGACCCTATAGAAAAAAAATATGGTGGCGGCAATTTTTTCTGTCACACAATATTTGTGCAACTTTTTATCAGTTCTACATTTTCAGTAAACTATACGTTCCAATAAATGTTAGTGCAGACAAAGCACAATATAATACCACATTGTTTGTACAAAATAAAAGATGAAGTTGTGTGGAGTAAAAGGATACAAATCCTGTGTGTGTCCATGAGACTGGGAGAAGTACAGCGCCCAAAATTATCAATAGGTGACATTTTCACTGCTTGTGGACCGCCCACTGCGTTCTTACTGCAGCCGAGCGGCCCCGCTGTGCTGGATGAGGTACATGGATGTCATCCAGCATTTCCAGGTAGGGGGCGCACCCACCACCCCATCTGTGCTGTCATTCAGTGCAGCACAAGTCGGTCAGCAGGTCCCAGCCAATGATTTTTGGCCTGGACCTGCTGATTGGCTGTACGGAATCACAGATCAGCCGTGTCAATGTTTTGTAATCACAGACACAGGAACTGCACCGTTCTTCTCTCTCTCTGAGCCCTTTTCTGTTCAGAGAGAGAAGAAAGCAGACCTGTGTGAGTCCAATTAGCACATTTACACTTCCACACACTTAGTGAGGCACATTTAACCCCTTGATCGCCCTCCAGGTAACCCTTTCACTGCCCTCTCACAGTGTCATTAGTACAGTGTACAGCATTTTCACTGATCACTGTATTAGTGTCACTAGTGAATTTAGATAACGTCAGAGTCAGTCAGCGTCCCTCCCAGATAGCGTCAGATTGTCTGCCACACTATCACCATCCACATTTAACTCCTTTATTGCCAGAAACATTATTAAAGTCACTCTATAACCGCCAATATGGATATAGAGTCTGAACATGGATCAGTATATTGATCACAAACAGAACTTTACCAGTGTCCCCAATAGTATAGTGTCCCCAAAAATGCAGTGTTAGCGGGATCAGCCCCGTTCTCTGATCACTGCCACCTCTGATACATTGTGCACAAAACCGCAGTGTTAGAAAGATCAGGCCTGATCTCTGCAGCACTAGCAGGGAAATCTTATTTCTAGCACACAAACCATCACTGACAGCCAGGAGCTCTTTTTCCCGTGAGTCACACTAGGTACCTGTAATTTACTGCCCAAAATGTCCAAAGAAAGGACCACTAGTGAGGAGGCCTACAGGATTCTGAGTATGACAGATGAGAGTGAAGGGGAATCCTCTCTATCAGAATCCGGCTCAGAACATGAGCCTGTGGAAAGCAGCGACACCCTGACAGGGAGCTCAGACGATGGAGAAGATGTCCCTGCTAAGATCAGACGTACCCGACCCCAGGTTACTGAGGTGCTAGAAAAGCAGAGTTATGCTCATATGCAGCAGAGTGCCAGTACTAGCGCTGCTCCAGAGGCCTCGTACATCCTGGCCTTTTACACACCAGCACTGCAGTATCCCATGGTGATGTGGAGAGTCCCAGAAGTGCAGTACAAGCTGGTGAGGAGGCCGGCACTAATAGCGGAGTGCAAGCTCAGCCACCAAGATTTCAAGCACAGGCCTGTAGAGCCCATTCAGAGGTGCTTGTGAACTCTAATTGGCTGCCCCCAGATTCAGCAGCACCAATTACTCCCCCCCCCCCCCATTCACAGCTCAGCTCAGGGTTCAGATGGAAACGGTAAACTTAACAATCCCCTGACTTTTTTTAGCTGTTTTTTCAGCAGAGACCTCTTTAATTTGATTGTGGACCAAACTAATCTTTATGCTGCCCAGTACATCGCCACCAACCCAAACCCATACCTTGCCAGGCCATTCGAGTGGAAACCTGTCCCGATTTCTGAATTTAAGACTCTTTTGGACCTCGCCCTTAATATGGGCATTACAAAAAAACAAATGAATTGCAGTCATATTGGTCAAAAGATTCATCATATCCCCGTGTTCTCTGCTGCCATGGCCAGGCATAGATAGGAGAAAATAATGTGTTTCATGCGCTTCAATGACAATACACTTGCAGCAAAAAATAAGATCTTCCATGGACTCAACATGTCTCTCAGCAAATACCTTGGGTGTATACTTTCCAAAAAGGGGTCATTTAGGGGGTGTTTAACTGACCTGGCATTTAGGAGCCTCCGAAAATGTGATAGGTAGTCAAGAAACCCAATGTGCCTTGAAATCCTAAAGGTGGTCATTGGATTTTGGGGACCTGTATGTGGCTAGGCTGTCAAAAAGTCTCTCTCATGTGGTATCCTCATATTCAGGAGAAGTAGCAGAATGTGTTTTGGGGTGTAATTCCACATATACCTATTGCATGTGTGAGGAATATCTCATTAAAATTACAACTTTGTGTGAAAAAAAAATAAAAAAAGATTTTTTTCTTTGTCCAACAACTTATTGGCAAAAAATAAAAAATCTTCTATGGATTCAGCATGTCTCTGAGCAAACATCTTCCAAAAAGGGGTCCTTTGGGGGATGTTTGTACTGTCTTGAAATTTTAGTGCCTCAAGAAATGTGACACAAATCATAAGACCCAAATCATCATATGCCCGTGTTCTCTGCTACATCTATCGATGACTGATCAGTGTATCGGCTCATTGCTTGTACCATGTGATCACTGTGACCAATCGCAGCAGATCACTGTAACGCTCCTGCGTTTTACGTATGATGTGGATTTTCAGCTGCAGAAATATTCCACTTCAGTAGTCATGTAGAGAAACGCTGAGACACCAATCCCAACTCTCAATGACTCATCATGTGTGGATGATCTCAATTCAGCAAGTAAATACACACACTCAATAAGATGAGATAACATAACTCAATAAGATAAGATGACATCTTTCTAATCTGGGATGGCCCTCGTGAGCTCCTGGAGAAGTGTATTGAGAGACTCAACAGAAACAATTTCAATCTTTCTTTCACATCATCTACAGATATGTTCAAAATCACCTTTCTTGATGTGGAGATATCTAAGGGTGAGGATGGTGTTCTCCGTAGTGCTCGTTTTCGGAAGCCCACTGCGGGGAACACCATCCTCCATGCCACTAGTTTTCACCCTGAGCCTTTAATATGATCCATCCCCACCGGTCAGTATTTGCGTCTTCGACGCAACTGTTCGGACCTCAGTTCCTTCAAAACAGCAGCTGATGGTCTAACCAATCGCTTGCTGCTCAGAGGTTACTCGCATAAACTTCTAAAGAGAGCATACAAAAAAGCCTTTCTTGCTGACAGACACACCCTATTAGTACCCAAAAACGCGAAACCAACGACACTCTTAGAATAATTACTGGGTACTCCCAGCAGCATCAGGATCTGCGGAATATAGTTCAAAAATACTGGCACCTTTTGGCCTTGGACCCTTTGCTTGGTCCACATGTACCTCCGGTACCTCAGTTCACTTATAGAAGGGCCCCAGCGCTTAGGGACAAGTTAGTCTCTAGCGAGTTCAAACAACCGTCAGATTTTGATCCTTGTAAATACAAGGGTACGTACATGTGTGGTTCTTGCAACTACTGTAAATACATGCATGTACAGAGAGATATTATCCTTCCAAACGGCATTAAGTTTAAAGCAAAACATTTTGCAAATTGCCGTACCATAGGAGTAGTTTATCTCTTGCTTTGCAGCTGTAATTGCTTTTATGTGGGGAAAACTAAATTGGAGGTCTGGAGGCGCATTTACCAGCATGTTAGGAGCATGCAAAAATGTGATCCCGAATTACCGTTGGGGCATCATGTTGCTTCAGTACATTCGGGTAGGTTCCCCAAGGTTAAATTTTTGGTGTTAGACCGTATCCATCCCAGCTCCAGAGGCGGAGACTGGAACAAACGTCTCCTGCAGCTGGAGCTTCGATGGATATACTCTCTGAAGGCAACTGAGCCTCCCGGGTTGAATGAAGCTATCTCATTCAAGCCTTTTTTGGAGGGATTTAATTCAGGCTGTATAGAAAAGTAAAACGATGTATGTATTTCCTTTTCTTCTTTTTTCAGCTCAGTTCTTACATACACTGGTCCTTTTAAATTGATTGCTGTATACAGTAATTAAGTAATTTCTGGCCTGTTATGTATATTTTCATAAGCTGTCATCGTTTTGTATATTCATGCTCTGCAGTTTGCCCACAACATTGCTATTGCTATTGCCCGTTTTATGTAATAATGTTTATTATTTTTAGTCTTATGTAAAAGAACAGGAAAACAACTCCGCCCCCCACAACCGTGTGCTCTTATATATTTCTTCTTCACAAGCTCTAAATATTTCAAATTACATTCAGGCTTATTTTTATTCCGAAGCCCTCTTTTTCTCTTTTCCTTTTTTTTGGTGAATTATTTAGCCATCGTTTATCATCATATCCTTAGTGGACGTGACCAGGCAGGCACCGCCCAGGAAGCCCTCAGCTGGCGGCGGGGCTATGCTATTGTCTTCCTAATGGGGATCAGCTGTGTTGGACACTATTTAACCGGATCCCAGTGCGGATCATTTGTGCGATCCACCACTGGGAGAAGGCAGTCCACGCAGCTCTCTGATCCCCAAGTCCATCTCAAGGTAATGAAACAGCAACTTTTTCCTCTATTTTGGTTCTTCCCTTTTTTTGTTCATTTTTGTGGGGCATCATGCTGGGAAGCAATTTCCTTTGTGCAACTATCATTAACCTCTCCAAGTCTCTGTGATACATTATTGGTGTTCAGCCAGTTTTTTCAGCTGACTCTCACTTAATTGGCTTTTTGGCCATTATTTATTTGTGCGTATTCAGCTCTAATTTTATTGATTAATTCACTTTGTGATTTTTTCTTTTTTTCAAGCAATTATGGTGTTTCTTTTTAAGTGAAACAAAACCATATAACCCCATTAACTTCACAGGACATTGGATGTAGAGGCACATGATATGTTGTCCCCCCTTTTGGCAACATTCAATTTTTTTTTTTCTCTTGTTGCCATTATTTATAATAAAAATATTACCCCCTATATGGTCTACAAAATTTATATTTCTTTCCTTTTTGGCTCTTTGCAGCTTGGATAGACTCATGCTGGTCCCATCCCGCTAAGCTATAACTGGACTTCAGTTGCCCTGTATCAAGAGGCATTGTGGCTACTAGCTTTCTCTCTCCACCCCTTGTGTGACATACCCAACTAAAGGAGAAAAAAATGTAACCATCAAACACACGACAATGTTGTGGTCGTAGTTTCTTTTCCCTGTTTTTATTTTGCAAGCTCTATGCTTTTGTGAAAACCAAACATGTAAGTGTATCAATTTTTGTTAAAACTTTCTAGAATATTTTACATGTAAATGTTCTTTTGTTTATTCATTTTTCTTGTCAATAATCAATATGTTATATATTATACATGTTTTTTCTTTAAACACTTACAGATAGGATGCCAGTATTATCCCTGACGAAGGGGTCATAAAAACCTCGAAACGCGTCGGAATATCTGGTCCTGTCATTCAAGGTTTTGTTCTCACTATATATACATATGTGCTTGCATTACTTGTTTTTAATGTACAATTGTTGCAATTTTTGTAAAAACCTTTTTCTACTTTCAATCAATAAATATAACTCATTTATACATTCATGTTCTGTGTTTTACAACTGTGCCTTTAAAGTCCCACCCCCAGGGGTAATTTTTTTGCCAATACAGTGTTGCATGACTGCGTAATTGTCATTCAAATTGTGACAGCTCTGAAAGCTGAAATCTAGCCTGGGCAGGAAGGAGGTAAAAGTTACCGGTACTGAAGTGGTTAAAGTAGCACAGTACTGAATTGCAAAACAAGCCCTGGACATGAAGGGGGTAAAACCTTCCAGAGGTCAAGAGGTTAATAAATCTTGCTTTAATTGTACACAGTTTGGTTTTAGCTTCATGTGATTCTTCTTGTGGCTGCAGTTCTTCTGAGCTCCACAAGGTGGTGATCTCACTTATAAAGAGACAGGAAATCTCTCTGAAAGACAGGAAGTGAGGTAAGATACAGGCAGGAAGTGAAGTACAGACAGGAAGTGAGGTAAGATAGACAGGAAGTGAGGTACAGACCGGAAGTGAAGTGAGGTACAGACAGGAAGCTCCATGTGGGAGGAATTATAGAGAAGACGTTGCTGGAAGTATCAGCGGAGGAGGTAATGAGATTGTATTTTATCATATCTCCCATCACTCTCCCTTGTAGGACTCCATATTTCTCTGTCCCTCTTTTCGGTCTGATGTACACACAGACATATGAACATACAATATAACGCCACAAAGTCTTCATATCGCTCTCAGATTTCCCTCAGATATCAGATTATTTCATGTACTGAAGTGAAAACACTGATATAAAAGAAAAGTAATGGTGAAATAAAACATAAGTGGGTGTAACTGATCACATTGTCACCAAACGTCACCCCCAAATAAAAGTTTTCCCTGTAAGGGTCCGGTCACACCAGGAACTGCACGTTTCTCATGAATTTCCACATGTGCGTTTACATGCGTTCTCAGTGCATTTTTTAGCATTGGGAAGGACAGGGGATCAAAGGAGACAAACTTGTGTTTTGTCCCCAGAGTCACATTGCGTTGTGTTTACTCCCATGTACATGCGTTTATGTACTCACAAAATCAGATACTTACAGACTCATCCAAACCACATGTCAGTGTTTATCATCCACCTGGATGGAGATCCCTCTTTGGATGGGATGATCCCTCTGCACAGTGCTGGACTGGTGAAGCCTGACAGGGAGAGCAGCAGCTGCTGCCGCTATATCACACAGGCAGGCCGCCGCATGGACATTTTATTTTATTTTTTCAATTTTCAAAACCTTGTGACAAAAATTAGATCTGTAAAATGCACCCCATGCCTCTTATCCAATACTTTGGGGTGTCTACTTTCCAAAAAGGGGTGATTTGGGGGGTATTTGTTCTATCCTGGCATTTCAAGACCTCCAAAACTGTGATAGGTAGTGAGGAAGAGAAAAACGCTCTTTGAAAGCCTGAAGGTGGTCATTGGATTTTGGGGACCTGTATGTGGCTAGACTGCCAAAAAGTCTCTCACATGTGGGATCCCCATACTCAGGAGAAGTAGCAGAATGTGTTTTGGGGTGTAATGCCACATATATCCATGGCTTGTGTGAGAAATATCTCATTAAAATGATAACTTTGTGTATAAAAAAGAAAAACATTTTTTTCATATTCAAAAACCTTTTTGCGATAAATAAATTCTTCCATGCACTCACCATGCCTCTCAGCAAATATCTCTGGGGCGTCTACATTCCAAAAAGGGGTCATTTTGGGGGTTTATGTACTGCCGTGGCATTTTAGTACTTCAAGAAATGTGATAGGCAGTCAGAAAGTAAAAGCTGTGTAAATTCCAGTATATATCCCATAGTTTGTAGACTGTATTGTATTCTGCTACATGTCTTTGGTAAAAAAAAAAAAAAAAAATACATTTTTTCTTAAATTTATGAAAAAATTAGATTTTATTGGATATTTTTTTTATAATAGAAAGTAGAATTTTTTTTTTTTTTTTTCCAAATGTATCATTTATATAATAAAAAATAGAAACCCCAGTAGTTAGCAAAATCATCAAATAAAATCTTTGTTTTTGTGAAAAAAATTATGTAAACTTAATTTGGGTACAGCGCTGCATGACCGTGCAATTGGCAGTTAAAGTAGCGCAGTGCAGAATAGTAAAAAATGCCCTGGTCATGAAGGGGGGAAAACCTTCCGAAGCTTAAGAGGTTAAATTGCATTTATGTGCCAAGAAATAACTTTAATGTATTTTTTATTTAAATGTTGCCTTTTATAAAGCATTGCTCTAATATCATGTAACATAAATAAATTAGAACTACCAACATTTTATTCTCTAGGGTGTCTGCTGTCAATAGATATATAATATTTTGGGGGTTTTAAGTAATCTTCAGACCATAAAATGATTTTTAAAACATGTAAACAATAAAATAAAAAACATTTAATGAATGGCTCCAGGACTCAAGTGAACCCTTTATTACACACTGAGTCCAGGAAGCCACAGAGAGACCACGTTTCCCCTGACTTCCTCTCCAGGCTGTGATCCCACTCTGGTTGGGCGCCACCTACAGTGGAAGAAGAAGACTGCACCTGCCTACATCTGCTTTATGCTTTGTCTGATCAGGATGACGGGCATTTCTCCCTGAACGCAGAGTGCCCTAAACACGAGGTAAACGTGGTGCAGCATTTAGCCCAGTCCAGCTGTAGTGTAGACTTTGACAGGCTGCAGGCAGCGGGGGTGGACGCTGTACCTGTGCCTACCAGGTGTATTATAACGCCAGCATTGCACACACAGGGGCTGGACCCCCCATGTACAAGGGACCTAAGAGATACAATCAGCTTGTCACCCATTCCACCAGACTCCTATAACTGGAAGATTACATTTTTGGGTGGATGTGTTGTAGAAGAACCCAGACCACAGTATTGTGAGGTGAAAATATCATCCAACTTTATTAATCATATATATGTGACACTTTACCAACAGAAGAAAAGAGATAGATTGTTTACATTTCAAGGATCTATTTATACCATTTATATCATCTATGCTAAGAAACTGATTACCATATGACACACCCCTCATTAATACCAGCCCCGCCCACTTATGTAACCCTCTAAACATCCAAATCCCTGTAAATTCCCAGAAGACACTTTCATCTTTTATCCATAACAAGCTCATTGGGTAGAAGATAACCCCGAGCCCCTCCTGCTCATTCCCACACAACAAGTCCATGTTACCATCTACAAGGTTAGAGGACCTGAAGGAGAACAAGACCATGACCACCAGGACCATCGCCTGACTGAAGCCATGCTCACATTTCTTTCTAATGCTGCTTTTATGGTCTCCTCAGATACAGATCTGGCAGATGTACATTAGTGTAACCCTTTCACTCAAATCTGTGCTTGATCATCTTTTTTGGGGTACAGAGGTGACATTAGGGGTCTAACGTCTCCTTAAAGAGGACCTGTGACCAGCAATATGCTATCACATGAGGGGCTATCAACCCCCTATGTGATAGAAATGAAGAACAAACTAAAAGTATCACACTGTAAATAAAAAAAAAAAAAAAAAAAACACACACAAAAATAAATATAACCCCCCAGTTCCTGTGTACAGATAGGAAATGTCAGTGTTGGATGCGGTTATGTAGGAAAACAACAATCACACGACACATCTTACATATCGCTGCACACACCAGAGTGAGAGGAATAACTCTAGGGACATCATTCATGGATAACTATTTATACTGATGACCTGTAAAGGATTTTAGAGCGTCACCTATGGGACATTTTTGGTACTGAAGTTTGTCACCATTTCACAAGTCCATCCAATTTTTAGAGTTTGACATGTTTGGTATCTATATACAAGACACAAACCTCATATTTTATATTTCATCAAAGAAATTGGGTAATAAATTGTGTTTGTGTGCACTAAAATGAGCGTTACTGTTTTAGTTTTTTACAGAAAATATGCATTTGATAAATACTTGCACTAATATCATTTGACAAGGAAAAATGGCAACTACCACCATTTTATTCTCCAGGGTCTCTGCTTTCAGAAGCAAAAAAAAATTATGTTTTGGGGTTTTAAACAATCCTTTGGCGTAAAAATGTGAATTTATTCATGTGCATAAAAAAAGCAATTAAGGCAGTGAAAGAAACAATAACAGCAACATATAAAATTATAATCAAAACTATAGTAACAACTAATGTCTTAGGAAGGAAACCCACCATATTACTCAACCAAGTTCCAACTAAACCCATCCAAGACAATGGATTCCACTTCCTCCCACCCAGGTGCCTGTTGGAACTCCTTTACCTTGTGTAGATATCTCCTTCTGAGATCCTCATGATATAAAATAAATGTACAACACTCTCTATGTGACACCAGATTGTAGACTCCACCTTGAGCTTCCCAGAGATAGTCAGCAGCCATGCAGTTCTGTGACACCACCTTAGGTGATGGAGACACTTCTGCTGCCAGCTCTGCTATAACATCAATGGTCTCATTGGTTATCTGATCCATGACTCCAGTACACGGGTTCATCCTAATTATCTTAGATTACTTAGATTCCCCATCCCGTCTATGAAGGGATCACTGCATAAAACATTTCCACTCCAGAGAAAATATTTCTTCTCACTGGAAGGCCAGGGGAGTATTGGGAGAAATTGAGGCTTTCCCTTACAGATATGGGAGGGGCAACATAACCTAAAGTACAGCTATGGGGGGAATTGAAGGGAAGACATTTTAGGGTGCTCCTTCCACACAAGAAGTATATTTTATCTGGAAGGACTAGGAATCCATTGAACCAATGGGGATTAAACATTCTGCAATTACATTGAGAAACCATGAAATGTTACTGGCCTGTGATTGGCTCTCCTATTGTTAGCGAGGTAAGTGAGACTTCCCTTGTCGGTGTCATTAATGGAATTTAAGAATCCATGTGAAATGTTTCTCCTAAAACCAAAAAGGTGACCCCCTTGGGTAGGTACCCATCCTAATATTCCTAAGAAGAGTTTGTAGTCCCGGCTACTACAGGAAAGATGTGGGCAATCATTTACACCTTTTACAGCAGGACAGTAAATATCAGAACACAATTCATACATAAGACCAACAGCAGGAAGTCTGCTAACTTAATGTGTAATGCAATCTGTCATTATCATTCCCGGAGTTCCCTCTGCAACATCGTTTTATCATCTGTTATCCTGTCTGTAGATCTGTTATTTTCCCACCTTCTGTAACAGGGTGACAACCCCCATCATTCTGCAGTAACATTACACAGCAGCGTTGTCACCCTGTACAGAGAAGTCTTAGATAGGTTATAAGTTAATGTGTAAGGTAAAGTCTACAGGCTTGGAAAGATCCATTTGTAATTGGATAGAAAATTGGCTAAAAGATAGAATTCGGAGAGTAGTGGTCAAGGATTCTTACTCTGAATGGTGTAAGGATATCAGTGGTGTACCCCAAGGTTCAGTGTTGGGCCCCTGCTTCTTAATATCTTTATTAATGATATCGGGTCTGGGATTAAAAGTACCATTTCTGTCTTTGCAAAAGACACCAAGCTTTGCAGTGGAATAACTTCCTTACATGGATGTCTCCAACTTACAAGCTGACCTCAATGCACTGTTTCATTGGGCAAGTATGTGGCAAATGAGGTTTCTTGCATTAAAAGAGGCGAGAGAGAAAAAAAAAAAAAGGAGAGAAAAAAAAAAAAGAGAAAAAAAGAAAGAAAAAAAAAGAGAGAAAGAGAGAAAGAGAGAGAGAGTACAAATTATTAGTAAAACCTCATCAGGAAGTTAAGTTTTGGGCACCAGTTCTTAAAAAGGATATCGGGCAACCAAACTGATAAAGAGGCATGGAGGAGCTCAGCTATGAGGAGAGATTAGAGGAACTGAATTTATTCTCTCTTGAGAAGAGGAGATTAAGGGGGGATATGATCACCATGTATAAATATATAAGGGGGGATATGATCACCATGTATAAATATATAAGGGGGGATATGATCTCCATGTATAAATACATAAGGGGTCCATATAGTGAACTTGGCGTTGAGTTGTTCACTTTAAGGTCAACACAAATTTTTTTAACATTTTAGGCCAATTTGTTTTCTGTTACAAATTTTGATTTTGATTGGATTGCTCAAAAGTTATTGCGTCTACTAACTACGGGAAAGATTTATGTAATTTTTATTGTTTTTTTTTTTTTTTTTACGAGTAATGGTGATTTTTAGCGGGACTGCCACAATGCGGCGGAAAGATCGGACCCCTAACTGACATTTTTGACACTTTTGGGGGGACCAGTGACATTACTACAGTAATCAGTGCTAAACATATGCACTGTCACAGTACTAATGGCACTGGCAGGGAAGGGGTTAACACTGTGGGTGATCAAGGGGTTAAATGTGAACCTAGGGGAGTGATTCCAACTGTGGGGGGACGTGGCTGGTGAAATGATCATAGAGACCTGTGATCCTATATAGCAGGAGCTCTGTGATCATTCCAGGGAGAAGAATAGTCAGCTATATTTACAACATCCGACCGTTCTTCTCTCTCAGCGGGGAGCGATCGCGGGTGTCAGGCGCCTGACCCATGCATTGCCTTCCCCGCTGTTGAGTGGGGGCGGGAGCGTGCCGCCCCCTAGCTGCAGGCGCGCGACCGACGTAGGTCTACATCGGTTTGTGCAGGAGAGCTAACCTGCCACAGTAAAAAGGTGGCGGGTGGTCGGCGACAGGTTAATGAGACCTGCAGGGTCTAAAGGATCTGTCATTAGCACAGAAGTTTTTGTTTTTCCGAGTCTCCCCTGGTAACATTTTCATTACTTGTTGATCTATTTTATTCTACTTCCTATTGAAGGTTTAGCAATTAGGCAAACAATGGCAGTTGGAGGGGTTGCTTACTGTCAGTTTTAATTCTGATGGTGGAGGATAACCCTTAAAAAAAACCCTGTTGCTGTAACTGCTTTAGAAGCGTTAGCTGAAGTTGGGCTTTTTTTGTTGTGTCTTACTTATACATAGTTAGTCAGGTTGAAAAAAAGACACATCTGGCTTAACCAACTAAAAAAAAAAAAAAACAGTATTGAAAACCCAACCCATACAATCCCATATACACAATCCTATAACCGCAGTTGATCCAGAGGTAGGTGAAAAAACTGCAGCAACACATGATCCAATTTACTACAGCAGGGGTAAAAAATTCCTTCCTGATCCCCAGAGAGGCAATCAGATATTCCCTGGATCAACTTTACCTATAAATATTTGTACCCATTTATATTATGTACACCCAGGAAAGAATCCAGGCCTTTTATAAAGCAATCAGTGAGCTGGCCAGAACCACCTCTGGAGGGAGTCTATTCCACATTTTCAAAGCTCTTACGGTGAAGAAACCTTTCCGTATTTGGAGACAAAATCTATTTTTGTTTTTCAGAATTGTCGCTCTTTTGGTTTACAGCGCAAAAAATAAAAATCACACAGGTGATCAAATACCACCAAAAGAAAGATCTATTTGTGGGAAAAAAGGACATCAATATTATTTCAGTATAGCATCGCACGACCATGCAATTGTCCGTTAAAGTAACGCTGCGTCAAATCGCAAAATATGGCCTGGTCATTAAGGGGGAAAATTTTCCGATCCAGAAGTGGTTAAAAAAAACTGTCACCTAAAATACATCACATTGTCCCCTATGTGATGAAAGGGAAGTAAAACAAAAATTACAAATATTTTTATTTTTTTTTGCAAAAAAATTGGTTACACCCAAGCACATAAAATTTCCCCCCAAAGAAATTTTGAGGCCCTCCACCTCCACATATATGCTGGTAAAAACGTAAGCGCATGCGTCAGGGGCGCCTACAAGTCAAAATGTTGACTGCGATACACATGTTGCCACGCACACGGGAGTGAAAGCAATAATTCTAGCACCAGACCTCCTCCATAACACTAAACTGATACATGTAGGGGGCTTTTTAAGCATTGCCTATAGAAAATATAGGGGACTGAAGTTTGTTGCCATTTCACAGGCACACACAAATTTAAAGTTTGGCAAATTTGGTATCCATTTACTCAGCACAACCTCTTT
The DNA here is from genome assembly GCF_965119305.1 of Pelophylax lessonae. NCBI lineage: Eukaryota > Metazoa > Chordata > Amphibia > Anura > Ranidae > Pelophylax > Pelophylax lessonae. Next base: position 748,275,331 of record NC_138769.1, on the reverse strand, counting down.
TATATTTTACCAAAATGTGGGTAATTTATTGCATATGTTCACCCTAATGTTCACGTTAGGTTAAATTTTGTGTTTTCTATACCTTTAAGGTAATATCGGGTGACATAAATTTGAACTACCACTATTTTATTCTCTAGGAAGTCTGCTTTCAGAAAATACAGTGGGTACGGAAAGTATTCAGACCCCCTTAAATTTTTCACTCTTTGTTATATTGCAGCCATTTGCTAAAATCATTTAGGTTCATTCTTCTTCCTCATGAATGTACACATAGCACCCCATACTGACAGAAAAACACAGAATTGTTGACATTGTTGCAGATTTATTAAAAAAGAAAAACTGAACTATCACATGGTCCTAAGTATTCAGACCCTTTGCTCAGTATTTAGTAGAAGCCCCCTTTTGATCTAATACAGCCAGGAGTCTTTTTGGGAAAGATGCAACAAGTCTTTCACACCTGGATTTGGGGATCCTCTGCCATTCCTCCTTGCAGATCCTCTCCAGTTCTGTCAGGTTGGATGGTAAACGTTGGTGGACAGCCATTTTTAGGTCTCTCCAGAGATGCTCAATTGGGTTTAAGTCAGGGCTCTGGCTGGGCCATTCAAGAACAGTCACGGAGTTGTTGTGAAGCCACTCCTTCGTTATTTTAGCTGTGTGCTTAGGGTCATTGTCTTGTTGGAAGGTAAACCTTTGGCCCAGTCTGAGATCCAGAGCACTCTGGAGAAGGTTTTTGTCCAGGATATCCCTGTACTTGGCCGCATTCATCTTTCCCTCGATTGCAACCAGTCGTCCTGTCCCTGCAGCTGAAAAACACCCCCACAGCATGATGCTGCCACCACCATGCTTCACTGTTGGGACTGTATTGGACAGGTGATGAGCAGTGCCTGGTTTTCTCCACACATACCGCTTAGAATTAAGGCCAAAAAGTTCTATTTTGGTCTCATCAGACCAGAGAATCTTATTTCTCACCATCTTGGAGTCCTTCAGGTGTTTTTTAGCAAACTCCATGTGGGCTTCCATGTGTCTTACACTGAGGAGAGGCTTCCGTCGGGCCACTCTGCCATAAAGCCCCGACTGGTGGAGGGCTGCAGTGATGGTTGACTTTCTACAACTTTCTCCCATCTCCTGACTGCATCTCTGGAGCTCAGCCACAGTGATCTTTGGGTTCTTTACCTCTCTCACCAAGGCTCTTCTCCCCCGATAGCTCAGTTTGGCCGGACGGCCAGCTCTAGGAAGGGTTGTGGTCGTCCCAAACGTCTTCCATTTGAGGATTATGGAGGCCACTGTGCTCTTAGGAACCTTAAGTGCAGCAGAAATCTTTTTGTAACCTTGGCCAGATCTGTGCCTTGCCACAATTCTGTCTCTGAGCTCTTCAGGCAGTTCCTTTGACCTCATGATTCTCATTTGCTCTGACATGCATTGTGATCTGGAAGGTCTTATATAGACAGGTGTGTGGCTTTCCTAATCAAGTCCAATCAGTATAATCAAATACAGCTGGACTCACATGAAGGTGTAGAACCATCTCAAGGATGATCAGAAGAAATGGAAAGCACCTGAGTTAAATATATGAGTGTCACAGCAAAGGATCTGAATACTTAGGACCATGTGATATTTCATTTTTTCTTTTTTAATAAATCTGCAACAATGTCAACAATTCTGTGTTTTTCTGTCAGTATGGGGTGTTATGTGTACATTCATGAGGAAGAAGAATGAACTTAAATGATTTTAGCAAATGGCTGCAATATAACAAAGAGTGAAAAATTTAAGGGGGTCTGAATACTTTCCGTACCCACTGTATATAATGTTTGGGGGTTTTACATAATTTTCAAGGCTAAAATGATTTTTAAACGTGTGCAAAAAATGCAAAAAGGGGTCAGGCAGCAAAAAGGTTAAAGAGAACACCAACTGGAGGAATGTCAGTCCTCAAATGTGGTAAGAATGTGACCACACACTTCACACTTGGTAAGCTCAGAGCTCTTGCCGTTGTGCTGTATAAATAGTCTATGGCGATGAATAATAGCTGGACAGAGGAAGAAGATAGCAAGGACATTCTTTCTTCACCAGATGGAATCCCTGAGACTTTCAGTAGAACCAAATGTAACACAAAGTAGCCAGCTGAAATTAAATGGTTCTGTTAAATGCATCCCATAAACAGCAGAAAGTCAGTGTTGAAGGCCTACAGCAGCTTAGAAAGTTACTTTCTTACTGAACAGAGACTTCTCCCTGGCTGGTGTCCCAACCACAGACCTGCCTGCAAAGCTGTCATCCATGAGAAGAGATGAAACATGGAAAGGAGGCATTGATCATGGGAGAGGAAGTTTGGATAAGGTGAGCATAGCTGGAGCCCCAAAGCCTGGCATATGGTGTATCAACAGTCAGAAGAACCTTGAAGGGACTCTCCCACTGAGGCTTAAGAGGCTTGGCAAGATGCCATTGGATCCCATCCTAGTCTCTGATACTGAGGCAGTGTTGGTCATGTATTTGCTCAGGCAAGGAAGAAAACACTTGGGAACACAGCTCATTTAGTGAATGATGAAAATGCATTACATGTTCAGTCAAAGCTTCATAAAAAAAAATAAAAAGATGAGAATCATGATGAAAATAGTTCAGTCACCGATACTTATCTGAAAAAATAAAAAGGTATAATATTTACAGGCCTTCTAGGTGTGTGTCTGAAGGACATAAGCACTACAGTTAGTGCATTCAATCAATACATTCCAGTTTGCTCACAGATTTTTTTTTTTCTAAAGTCACATTTTATCTTTTCACGTCTTCCCTAGCTTGTGGGATGACATTGGGGCTGTGAAACGAATGGGACCCCCGCAAATCCTTTATTATTCCTCCTTCTTCCAGAGTTTCCTCTTTGCAGCTGAAGCTTATGCATCCTCTAGTGATACATTAGCACAGCATTTACTGTATAATCTTTGTCACATTCAAAGCATTAAAATGGCTTACTTCCAGTATGAACCCTCTGGTGTTTGGTAAGGTTCGACTTCTCTATAAAAGCTTTGCCACATTCAGAACACTGATATGGCTTCTCTCCAGTGTGAATCCTCTGGTGTATGATAAGATAGGACTTCAGTGTAAAAGCTTTGCCACATTCAGAACACTTATATTGCTTCTCTCCAGTGTGAATCCTCTGGTGTATGATAAGCTCTTTCTTGGTTATAAAAGATTTGCCACATTCAGAACACTGATATGACTTCTCTCCAGTGTGAATCATCTTGTGTCTGACAAGATTTGACTTCAATGTAAAAGTTTTATCACATTCAGAACACTGATATGGCTTCTCTTCAGTGTGAATCCTCTGGTGTGTGATAAGATGTGACTTCTGTATAAAAGCTTTTCCACATTCAGAACACTGATATGGCTTCTCTCCAGTGTGAATCCTCTGGTGTATGATAAGCTCTTTCTTGGTTATAAAAGCTTTGCCACATTCAGAACATGGATATGATTTCTCTCCAGTGTGAATCATCTTGTGTCTGACAAGATTTGGCTTCAATGTAAAAGTTTTATCACATTCAGAACATTGATATGATTTCTCTCCAGTGTGAATCCTCTTGTGTGTGATAAGATTGGACTTCATTGTAAAAGCTTTACCACATTCAGAACATGGATATGGCTTCTTTCCATTGTGAACCTTCTGATGTGTGATACCTTTTGCCTCCATTGTAAAACCTTTATCACATTCCAAACAAGAAATATCTTCTGAAATGACTTCTCATATATACATGGGCTGGACTTTACAGTAAAGACATTGTCACTTCCGGAGCACTAAAATTACGTCTTGTTTGTTGTCCTCTGAGGTTGGATCAATGTGGAAGAGCATTCAAAACATTCATGACATTTAGAACACGGATAGGTCTTGTGTCCTGTGTGAATCTTCCAGTGAACTGCAATAAAGACTTTCAGTCACTTATAACATCCATATGGCTTGCTTCTCATGTAACTTTGTTGTATTGTTGTAACAAGACAAGCATGACCAAAAATGGTTCATCAATCCACCTGTGCAGAAAAAAAAACAGAAGTCATAATTCTATAAAAGGGGTTAAAAAAAGGTGCTTTCTTTAACATTTATCATTAACTGCTTCCCACTGGGCCTATTGTAATAGGACGGCCAAACAGGAGCCCCATTGTTACATAGTTACATAGTTATTGAGGTTGAAAAAAATACATCAGTCCACCCAGTTCAACCTGTGTGTGTGTGTGTTTGCTGCTAACCGTACATTGTATACCCCTGTATGTTGTTTTTAAGATGCCCATCTAATCGTTTTTTGAAACTATCGATGCTCCCTGCTGATACCACTGTTTGTGGAAGAGAATTCCACATCCTTACTGCTCGGACGATAAAAATTCCCTTATGTAGTTTAAGGTTAAACCATTTTTTTTTCTAGTTTTAGTGAGTGACCCCATATCTTATTGTATTCCATTTCTCTGAAAAGTTTGTTCCCTATGCTCGGGTCCCCAGTACAGTATTTGTACATTGATATCATATCCCCTCTCAAGCGTCTCTTCTCCAGAGAGAATAAGTTCAATGCTTGTAGTCTTTCCTCATAGCTGATATCCTCCATTCCTCTAATTATTTTTGTTGCCCTTCTCTGGACTCTCTCCAGTTCCAGCACATCCTTCCTGAGGACCGGTGCCCAGAACTGGACGGCACTATCTGATAAACTGTGTAACTCACTACACTCTCCCTGAAGGAATGTGGAATTGTGTGTATGGCGAGATAGAAGTTAGTTAGGTAGGAAGAGTGTTAGGTTAATCAGCAGGCTTGACGGTGGCGGTAGAATACCGGGCTTGCAAGTGGGAGACTGTGGGTTCGAATCCCTTGGCCAGCAGGTGATTGATTTTAATTATAGGTATTAATTAAAACCTATTAAATTAATTATTGATGTGGAAACTCGAAGTTCCTGCGAAGAAGCCCATTTGCTCGCAATTCGGCGAACAGGCAGTGTTCGAGTCAAACCTAGGTTCGACTCAAACACAAAGCTCATCACTATACACCGATTTGGGTTCTTTTTACCAAGGAAATGTAGCGGATTATATTTTAGCCTAAAATTAAGAAGAAAGGTTATTTATTTGCAACATTTTATAACAGAAACGAAGAAGGTGAATGTGTTAAAGATAAAGGATTTTCAGAGATCACCTAAATACAGAGTAGAAGAGAGTCAGACAGATAGAGAGTTCCAGAGGATGGGAGAGGCTCTGGAGAAGTCCTGGAGGTGAGGAGAGCATGTTGTAAGTATTTTACATTTTAAATTGGAAGAGATTGTCAAACAAAAAGAGTTGCCCTGGCATTATTGCACCTCCAACAGGTAGGAAAGGTTGTGGGAAAAATGCTGTGCAAAGGTGGGGAATGTATACCATCTGGTCAGAATGTTATATCTGGACTCCTGGAGACTGCTGGAAAAGGAGGATTTGTGAGCAAAGAATAGGATATGATCTCTTTCTGTCTGGGTGAATGTTTGACCCAAATCTCCTCCCATTTCAGAAGGATTAAAGTTGTGAAATCTTCATTTTGATTGGTAAGGAAGTGATGGGATATGGAAATTGTGTGACCTGTTGGCTGACTTCATCTTTATTCCGGCATGCATTGTCACCTGACCTGTCTGTAACGCTTATTAATAAATGTTTCATCAATAAATGCATAATCTTTTGCCAAACGCAATATGTATATATTCGTTGTAGTTTTGGAATGGTTTACCAGGATTATGGCTGAAGACTGCAATTCTATTTCTCATAAAAGCGATCCGAACAGTAGCCGCTGGATCACTTTAAGAAGAAGTGAGAGGGGTGTCCCCCCCCCCCTCCTGCTTCTCACCAGTGTTTCTCGGGCCTTCTGTTCTTACCAGTGAGCCTGGGAAATGATCCGACAGTTCGCACAGCTGGTCACAGAGTTGAGAAGAAACCAGATCGTCTCTGATCACCTCTACAATCTAGGAGGACCGGAGCGACATCACTTTCTGTCTAGGGATCATTTTTTTTTTTGATCTTTTGCTTTCAAAAGGTAGACCCCAGTTCTCTCCATAAAGAAGACTTGTCATCCCTTATTTCTGTTAAAAGGGATGTTTACATTTCTTGTAACAGGAATAAACAGCCCATTCAGACTGGCGTGATCCGACTTCAAGGGGCGACATGCAGGGATTTCACATAATAGAAGTCTATGCAAGTTGCTCCCAGGTCGCCCCAAAGTAGTACAGGACCCTTTTTCTAAGTCGGAGCGACTTGTGTCGATCCTATTAGAACGGGTCCTGTACTACTCAATGGCGAGCGACCGACCGCGACTTGTCAGGCTGACATGTCGCCTGACAAGTCGCGCTAGTCTGAATGGACTTTTAAAGTGATAAAAAAATAAAGGGACGTTGTAAAAAAAAAAAAAAAAAGTCAAAAATTTAAATAAATAAGAAAAAAAAAAGGCCTGCTAGCAGAAGTGAACACATTCTTAAGTCACGCCCGCATACTGTATGTAAATGGTGTTTGCAACACACGTGAAGTATCATTGTGAACGTTAGAGCGAGAGCAAGAATTCTAGCACTGGACCTCCTCTATAACTCTAAACATGTAGCCTGTAAAACAATTTAAATTGTAGGCTAAGGAGATTTTTAAGTATCTTAGTGTGTCACCATTCCATGAGCACGCACTATTTTAAAGTGTAAACATGTTAGGGATCTATTTACTTGGCGTAAAGTCATCTTTTTTTTTTATATTTTCCAAAAAAATAGGTTATATATTGTATAATTTTGTATTAAAATTATTTAAAGCATACTTTTTCCCAAAAAATTATGGTTGAAAAAGTGCTACGCAAATACAGTATGGAAAAAAAAATTGCAACAACCGCCATTTAGGGTCTCTGATAAAAAAAAAAAAAAAAATTGTATAAGTTTTTTATAATTAGTATAAAGAAACGGATCTTTAAATAACAGATCTTGTCCATCTGGTAGAGGCCACAGAGCACTGGCCGACAGATAAATGAGGTCAGCATACCCCACTCTGCAAGGTCAATCCTAATCTATGAGAATGACTAGAATGTCCTTGCTTTCTATCCATTAAAGCTGAACTCCAGCTTTTGATATAATTTACATATTTTGTTTGGGCCAGCTTGTACAACTATGTCCCTCACTAACATGTGAGGCCACTGGATGTTCAGTATAAACTGTATGTACTGTAGCTGAGGCTCAATGCATTATATGGCACTGTGTTCTGGGTTTATGCCGAGACATCATTTCATACCGGGAACACAGTAGAGTATCTGATCAGTGCTCAGCCATTCAGAGAAAGTGATGTATTCTAGCCATGAATATAAAGCTTCTTCTGATTGGCGGAGTCAGAGGTTGTGACATCATCAGCCCGCCTCTCTGACTCAGCCAATTCACTGCTAGAATACATCACTTTCTCTGAATGGCTGAGCACCACTGTGATAGACCACTGTGTTCCAGGTATGACAGAGGAAGTCTCGGCTCGAACCCGGAACACAGTGCTGTCTAATGTATGTAGCCTCAGCTACATACACTTTACACCACACATCCAGTGGCTTCACAGGTTAGTGAGGAACATGGCCCAAATTACCTAAGCTGGCCTAAACAAATTATGTAAAAGTGTATCAAAAGCTGGAGTTCATCTTTAAAGTAGAGGAGGTAAGAACTTCAGTAGAGAAAAAGCATAGATTATGGCATACTGATCCCACTGTATTATTAGTACCCCAACATAGACAACCCAGAACAACTCCTGATTGAGAAACTTTTCCCCCATGTCCAGATGAAATTATTATTTACAATTCTCCACCCCAGGAATGTGCACCATGGAGATGACTAGAATGTGAAGCTCCACCCAGGAATGTGCACCATGGAGACTGACAGAACATGAAGCTCCACCCAGGAATCTACACAATAGAGATTGCTGGAACATGAAGCTCCGCCCAGGAATGTGCACCATGGAGATTGCAGGAACACAAAACTCCACCCAGGAGGGGGGCGTGGCTTGACGGCATGAGTGAATGGCTGCCTAATCCCTCAGCTCTGCAAAGCATCCAGCCGAACCGACTGACAGCGACCCCCACCAACTGTACCAAACTGAGCCACAACGACCCTAAATCGATCCGACTATGATGTCAAAAAGGAATAAGGAATACACATCTAAAAATCTCACCGCCTTCTTCTCTTCCTCGGGCCTCACTAACAGCCAAGATGGCACCGGCGGGACATGCGGCGGCTCGGCGAGACTTTCCTCACTCTCCTCTGGACATAAATACCTCCAGCCAGAGGCGGCTCTAGACTTTTTGAGGCCTTAGGCAAAATTAAAATATGAGGCTCCCCTTGCGTGATAAAAAAAATAAATACGCAGGCTATATTATTAACTGTATAAATTGCATATTTTAAGGCAAACATTAATACATCTCATAACCTCGGTATTCAACGCAACCTCGATAGGGTCCAGGTATCTCCTCATGCTACCAGTAGTGACACTGACCCTAGCCAAATGCAAAACTAGTGAAAAACAGTCATAAAAGATGAGTAGGGGGAAAAATTAAGTGTCCTCCACCTGGAAAACCATTCCCGTTTTGGAGGTCAACTGTTGCCCATCTAGTGCCCCTGTTGTTAATTTCATGAACACCAAAGCAGCTGAAACTGATAAACAACCCCCTCTGCCATTTTACTGACCAGATCAATATCCCAGAAGTTTAATTGACTTGATTAATATACTCTGATTAAAAAAGTGTTCCTTTATTTTTTTGAACAGTGTATATATCATAGTTTGCAGACACAAACCAATCAATCTACACTTATTGAGATTTTTTTTTTTTTTTTTATCAAAAACATGTAGCAGAATACATTTTGGCCCAATTTAATGAAGACATTCTATTTTTTTTCATTGGATAGGTTTTACAGCAGAAAGTAACACATATTTTTAACACCAAAAGAAAAGCTCTATTAGTGTGATAAATTGTATTTGAGTATAGCGCTGCAACTGCAAGAGCCAGTTAAAGTAATGCAGTGCCGAAATAGCAAAAAATGGCCTGGTCATAAAGGGGGTAACATGTTCTGGAGCTGAAGTGGTTAAAAGAGTTAGTGAATTGTTTATTGTTTATATTAAAAACCAATAAAAAAAGGCTGCAGAGACGTTATTAATCCAGTTTGGTGTGTCCAGTATTCTTTGTATATTTGGAGTATATGTAATGCCACCTACCGTCCCTCTGTTACATCACTTCTGCTTTGAACGCAAAACATGTCGTCACTTTGACACCTGCGATTCATGAAGTGTACCATATTTTTGACCAAACTCTGTGTGTGACCCAAGGACTCGAGAGCCATGTTTATGCCACGTTCTTATCTTCAGGAGAACTTCTTCAGAAGATAAGACTGTGGCATAAACATGGCTCTCAGTCAAGTCCTTGGGTCACGGTGCCTCTTACATAGCTCCCCCCATGGGTATAAAAGGAGATCTCCATAGTGAGGCTGAGGTACCTTCCAGTTATTTTATTCAAAGATCAGCTTCCCCTCTGCCCTAGCAAATGGGTGCGTGCGCTCCTGCAAAGCGACATATGGGCACATCATTTCGCGGGAATCTGCCAACCTGCAGTATATGTTTTGGTGGCTGGTCAGCAAGTGGTAAAAGATAGGGGGGAAAAGAGAAACCCCGTCTGATATACTTTATTTTTATATATATATATATATATATATTTACACACACACAGAGTTTGGTCAAAAATATGGTACACTTCATGAATCTCAGGTGTCAAAGTGACAAGATGTTTTGCGTTCAAAGCAGAAGTGATGTAACAGGGGATGGTAGGTGGCATTACATATACTCCAAATATACAAAGAATACTGGACACACCAAACTGGATTAATAATGTCTCTGCAGCCTTTTTTTATTGGTTTTTATAAAAATGAACAATTCACTAACTCTTTTAACCACTTCAGCTCCAGAACATGTTACCCCCTTTATGCAGAAGTGCAGGCAGTCTACACCATTCATCTGGGATCTGGCACCTTGTTAAAGCTGTGACACTGTGACTGGCGTTTTTCCCTTGAATTGTCCGGTGAGTTGGGGGGGATTGAGAGGGGAGCACTGAGTGGATGCACTGGTCTGGATATAAAATAAATTGTGAGGAATCCATCTGAGCACAGAGCACTTATATAAAGAAAAAACCATCCCATTTGGTTGTCATAAGATAAGAAGCAATAGCATGATTCATGATGGAGCAGAAGCACTGAGCACTTTATTATTTTTTTTTTATCTAATTTTTTCAAATGCATAGGAAAGGACATTTCCCATATTAATTAATATATTTTTCATTTCAAGCCAGCCTGGAATGGTACTTATAACTTAAATATTCAAATTTCAGGAGGATGACAGGTGTCAGGACAGTACTCTGCAGCTGCAGGCGGCGGCTGGCTGCCTTTTGGACAGGACAGGCCTTCTTTTTGCAGTCAGTCACCCACTCTGAGTCCTCCAGTCCAGCTACAGTCCTTACTCCTTACCTTTTCGTCTTCTTCTTCTGGTCTGCTCTTATCTTCAAGTTCTCCTCATGGTACTACCGAAGCCGGGAGAATGCAGGGGAGGGGTAACGTGACATCACGTCATTGTTATCCCGGACCATGATTCGTGGAATGCAGGAGAAAGAGGCGGAGGCTCAGTGCAGCCAGCAGCCCAACCATAAGCCCAACCAGAAGAAGCCGATGTGAGTGCGTGCACTGCGGGGCCTGGCTGGCTGGAGTGGAGAATTGCTATACAGAGAGAGAAACAGACAGTCTACTAGTGTAGCGCCGCTGCACCGGCGCACGGCATTTGGCAATGTTGTGGATGTCACTGTGGCATGTCGTGGAGCATGCGGATGCGGCCGCCGTGGCCCCCGGCGACCTGGCGTGTCGCAAAGTGAAGGGGGACAACTGTTACTGTAAAAAAAGATGATGATGACCTATTCCAGGGGTACTCAAATGTAAACTTGAAAGGTCCACTTACAAATTTTCCATTCAGTCCGAGGTCCGGAAAAGTGACCGTCAAATTCCAAATAGAGAGCGCCAACAACAAAAAAAGGCATTCCCCCAAAACTTGCCCCCATCCAATGCAGAACGACCATTGTGCGTGCCCCCATTAATGCAGAGTGACCATGTGTGTGCCCCTATTAATGCAGAGCGACCATGTGCGTGCCCCTATTAATGCAGAGCAACCAGTGTGCGTGCCCCCATTAATGCAGAGCGACCATGTGTGTGCCCCTATTAATGCAGAGCGTGTCCCCATTAATGCAGAGCGACCATGTGCGTGCCCCCATTAATGCAGAGCGACCATGTGCGTGCCCCTATTAATGCAGAGCGTGTCCCCATTAATGCAGAGTGACCATGTGCGTGCCCCCATTAATGCAGAGTGACCATGTGTGTGCCCCTATTAATGCAGAGCGTGTCCCCATTAATGCAGAGCGACCATGTGCGTGCCCCTATTAATGCAATGCAACCAGTGTGCGTGCCCCTATTAATGCAGAGCAACCAGTGTGCGTGCCCCCATTAATGCAGAGCGACCATGTGTGTGCCCCTATTAATGCAGAGCGTGTCCCCATTAATGCAGAGCGACCATGTGTGTGCCCCTATTAATGCAGAGCGTGTCCCCATTAATGCAGAGCGACCATGTGCGTGCCCCCATTAATGCAGAGTGACCAGTGTGTGCCCCCAATAATGCAGTGACCAGTGTGTGTGCCCCCAATAATGCAGTGACCAGTGTGTGTGCCCCCAATAATGCAGTGACCAGTGTGTGTGCCCCCAATAATGCAGAGTGAAAAGTGTGTGTGCCCCCAATAATGCAGAGTGAAAAGTGTGTGTGCCCCCAATAATGCAGAGTGAAAAGTGTGTGTGCCCCCAATAATGCAGAGTGAAAAGTGTGTGTGCCCCCAATAATCTGGACCGCCAAAGCGGTCTGCTTCTTTCTGTCATCAGCGGGGGGGGTTAGAATTGAGAGGATCGGAGTGGCTGTGTTTAGCGCTGCATGATTACAAAAAGCCGAGGACAAGTTCTTCTTACCCGACGGAGAGGATGTCCTACAAAGTCCCGCCTCCTGAACACCGGCTCCTATGATAGACGTCACCAGTGTTCTGTCTATCATAAGAAAGACCTGGCCCAGGAGGCGGGACTTTGTAGGACATCCTCTCCGCCACAGAAGAACTTGTCCTCGGCTTTTTGTAATCATGCAGCGCTAAACACAGCCACTCCAATCCTCCCGATTCTGCCCCCCGCTGAGACAGAAGGAAGCAGACCGCTTCGGCGGTCCAGATTTTAATCCGTGTGGGTCCGGAGTCCGCCTATTGAGGACCCTGGATCTATTCATTAAAAAAAAAAAAATGTTTGGGAAAGATCATGCGAGGCCCCTTTAAGTGCGAGGCCTTCGGCGGCCGCCTTACCGGCCTAATTAGAGAGCCGCCTCTGCCTCCAGCCTCCAGAAAACGAGTCCAGCTCCCGCGAACATGGTGAGTCATCTCCCCCAACTCACCCTCCACATCCAGCCCTGCCAAATCGAGGCCCAGGATGGAGGAGCCTGAGCACACTCTGCTCAATGCAGCTCCAGGCCTGTTCTCTCTCCCTCCTACTCAGCAAACAATCCTGCTTGAATCATTCCCTGCCTGTGACCAACCCCTGTCAGAACAGACAAAGAATATGCTCCTCTCCCTGAGACAGACCTTGTGCACTGATCTGTCTGCAGCTGTTTCATCCATCTCGGTCTCTGTGCAGCAGCAGGAACAACGTCTTAACATCACAGAAACTAGAGTTAGTGAACTTTACACTGCTCATAATAAAAAATGGAGGATGCAGTCACAGATCATGAGGAGGAACTCCAACTAATTAAACCTAAATTAGCAGATCTTGAAGATCGTTCCCATAGGAACAATATCAAATTCTGGAATATACCAGAATCGGTCTCCCAGTCGGACCTCACTAAATTCCTGCCCTTATGCGCACTCTGGTTCCTCAACTGTCTGAGCATGATCTGGAGATTGATAAAGCACATAGACTTCCAACCCCCCCACCTGCCGACCTCTACACCCAAAGACGTCTTGGCTCGCATACACTTTTTCACTGTCAAGGAGCACGTCATGCACGCAGCAAAATGAGCGCCCAGACTCCTAGATCCCTTCTCCTTCATAAATCTCTATGCGGACCTATCCAAAGCGACTATGGAAAATCGCAGACAGCTTGCCACAATACCAAAGGCTCTCCAAAATCCTAAAATACCCTACACATGGGGATTCCATACCAAACTACTTATCTCGGACCAGAACAAGACCCACAAAGTGAGGACTCTCGCTATGGGCCTCCAACTATTAAAAGGCTGGCACATCATTCCAGAGGATAACCCGGACCCACGAGAACAACCAATCCATCACATGGAAACCAGAGGAGCCTCCCAGGACAGGTGAGCTACCTGATAACCTCCCCTGATCTAACAAGCGCTGGATTCATGCAGTATTTTTCAATCGTTTCCGCCTGCTCTAACTATTAGATACAGACCTAACTACGTTACGGCAAGTCTGTTTACCCCCCGTTAGTTGTTTTGTGCAGTAGTTACTGCCCATTGAGCTCAAGAGCATACCCCGCACTTGGGCTTTTATTTTTTAATTACCCACCCACCCCATCCCTGTACCAGCTGCACCTTGCTCCTGGATATTTTGACCAAGTCCACCACCTAAAATCTCCAGAACACCACCACCTTTCCCGACATGACCTTCAAACTTGTTTCCATCAAGGTTAGGGGACTAAACACCCCTCAGAAGAGATCTGCACTACTCATAGTTACATAGTTAGTGAGGTTGAAAAAAAGACATCAGTCCATCAAGTTCTACCTATGATGTGTGTGTGTGTTTGCTGTTAACCGTACATTGTATACCCCTGTATGTTGTACATTGTATACCCCTGTATGTTGTGGTCTTTAAGGTGTCCATCTAATAGTTTTTTGAAACTATCAATGCTCCCTGCTGATACCACTGTTTGCGGAAGAGAATTCCACATCCTTACTGCTCTTACAGTGAAGAACCCCCTGCGTATTTTAAGGTTAAACCGCCTTTCCTCTAGTTTTAATGAGTGGCCACGTGTCTTATTGTATTTCCTTTCTCTGAATAGGTTTTTCCATATGCTAGGGTTGCCAGTACAGTATTTGTACATTGATATCATATCCCCTCTCAATCGTCTCTTCTCCAGAGAGAATAGGTTCAGTGCTTGTAGTCTTTCCTCATAGCTTATGCCCTCCATTCCCCTAATTATTTTTGTTGCCCCTCTCTGGACTCTTTCCAGTTCCAGCACATCCTTCCTGAGGACCGGTGCCCAGAACTGGACAGCATACTCCAGATGTGGCCGGACCAGAGTCTTGTAGAGCGGGAGAATAATCTCTTTATTTCTGGAGTGAATCCCCTTTTTTATATATGCCAGTATTCTGTTGGCTTTGCTTGCAGCGGCTTGGCATTGCATGCCACTGCCAAGCCTGTTATCTACCAGTACCCCCAGGTCCTTTTCCATCCTAGACTCACCCAGAGGTTCCCCCCCAGTGAGTAGCTTGCTTTCTGGTTTCTGGCCCCCAAGTACATTACTTTACATTTTTCAACATTAAACCTCATCTGCCATGTAGTTGCCCACCCCGTTATTTTGTTCAGGTCCGCTTGTAAGGTTTCCACATCCTGCATAGAAGATATTGGCATGCTTAGTTTAGTATCATCTGCAAATACAGAGATTGTACTAGATATCCCCTCCTCTAGATCATTTATGAATAAATTAAACAGGATTGGACCCAGGACAGAACCCTGGGGGACCCCGCTTTCCACACCCTCCCAATCTGAGTACTCCCCATTAATCACCACCCTTTGCAACCTCCCCTGGAGCCAGTTCTCTATCCAGGTACTCACCTTATGGTCCATACCTACCTTCCTTAGTTTGTACAGTAAGCGTTTGTGGGGAACGGTGTCAAAGGCCTTTGCAAAGTCCAGATACACCCCCATCCACAGGCTTACCTTTATCTAGGTGGCAGCTCACTTCATCGTAGAAGGTTAATAGATTGGTTTGGCAAGAACCATTTTTCATGAATCCATGCTGATTACTACTAATAATACCGTTTTCATTACTAAAGTCTTGTATGTGGTCCCTTAACATCCCCTCCAAAATCTTGCAGACTACTGATGTTAGGCTGACCGGCCTATAGTTACCCAGGATATATCTCGGCCCTAGTCATCGCTAATGTTACTGGCAGTTGTAAGGTACTCCTAGTCACACAGCCCCCCTCCTTCCTAAGGTTACTCGGAGTTGCAGGTACTCCTAGTCACACGGTTACACCCAGTCCCATGCGCAAGGTACTCAGCCGCATGTTACTCCCAGCCGCAGGGCACACCCAGACACCCGGTAACTCCCAGCCGCGGGTACACTAAGTCACGAGTTACACCAGTCGCAAGGTACTCCATGACAGACGGTTACTCCCAGTCGCATGGTAATCAGACACCAAGGAAGGATAGAGGTAGGTGATCTGTATGCGGGGGAGGTGATGTGTGTGTGTGTGTGTATGGCGGGGGGGGGGTTAGGTGATCTGTGTGCGGGGAAGTTGGGGTATGTGATCTGTGTGTGTGTGTGGGGGGGTAGGTGATGTGTGTGCAGGGGGGGTAGGTGATGTGTGTGCAGGGGAGGGAGGGACGTGATCTGTGTGTGGGGTAGGTTATGTGTGTGTGGGGGGATAGGAAGGTGATCAGTGTGATCTGTGTGTGGGGTAGGTGAGGTATGTGATCTGTGTGTGTGGGGGGAGGTGATCTGTGTGTGTGGGGGGAGGTGATCTGTGTGTGTGGGGGGGGGTAGGTGATGTGTGTGCAGGGGAGGAAGGGACATGATCTGTGTGTGGGGTAGGTTAGGTATGTGATCTGTGTGTATGGGGGGGTGGTAGGTAGGTGATATGTATGTGTGTGTGCGTGTGGGGGGGGGGGGTTAGGTGATCTGTGTGTGTGTGGGGGGGTGATGTGTGTGTGTGTGTGTGTGGGGGGGGGGACGGGTAGGTAGGTGATCTGTGTGCGGGGGGGTGAGGAATGTGATCTGTGTGTGTGGGGGGAGGTGATCTGTGTGTGCGTGTGGGGGGTAGGTGATGTGTGTGCGGGGGAGGGAGGGACATGATCTGTGTGGGGGGTAGGTAGGTGATCAGTGTGTGTGTGTGTGTGTGTGGGGGAGGTAGGTGTGTAGGGGAGGTGAGGTATGTGATGTGTGTGTATGGGGGGGGCTTGGTAGGTGATCTGTGTGTGTGTGTGGGGGAGGTGAGGTATGTGATGTGTGTGTATGGGGGGGGCTTGGTAGGTGATCTGTGTGTGTGTGTGTGTGTGGGGGAGGTGAGGTATGTGATGTGTGTGTATGGGGTGGGCGATCTGTGTGTGCAGGGGGGGGGGGGTCATCTGTGTGTATGGGGGGGGGTGATCGGTGTGTGTGGAGGAGGTGATAGAATGGGGGGGGGAATGTATCTCTCCTGGAACATTCTGTATCAAAAGTCATTTCCTGTACTGTGATTGTTTTTTCAGTATTTCCTGTATTGCCCACATTACCCCCCTCCCCCATCCCAGAGTCCCCCCTGTACTCCCCTCCATGCTCCCCCACCTTACCCGATCTCTCCGGAAGTTTCTCCTTTAACTTATTATCTGTCTCTGACCTGACTGCAGCACCATGTGAGAGGAGGGGGAGGGGTGTCCTCCATTGTCTTGTAGCTCAGAGAGGGGGAGGGGTGTCCTCCATTTTCTTGTAGCTCAGAGAGGGGGAGGGGGTGTCTTCCATTTTCTTGTAGCTCAGAGAGGGGGTGTCCTCCATTTTCTTGTAGCTCAGAGAGGGGGAGGGGTGTCCTCCATTTTCTTGTAGCTCATAGATTCAATCTTCCTGTAATGACACGATGACTTCTCATTGTTTAGAAGAAATGTGTCCATTGATGAAGATCTTCCTCCTTTATATACAATGTATCCATGGGGGAGGGGGGAGTCCTGTGTCACCAGCCACGCCCAATGTATCCGCCCACTTCATCTCCTAACTCAGCTTTTACCCTTTCACTGCTGGAACTCTCCTATTCCTGATTTATTTCCCATGACCATCTCCCTCCCCCCAGACATCATCTATTATGGGACAATAGGAATGGGCTCGGTGTGTTGGGGATCCCTCCAGGAAGCCGACACCGCACTCCGCTAATCACAGACAGTCAGATATTTCCCCATCTGTGCAGCTGCCGGCCAGGAAATATCTCACTGTCTGTGATTAGCGGAGTGCGGTGTCGGCTTCCTGGAGGGATCCGCAACACACCAAGTCCATTCTATGGGACAATAAAACGATGGCGGTGTGATTTCCGATGTCTCTCAGTATTTGTAGAACCTTTTATCATCCCGATATTTCCAGCAACACCGACACCGTACCATTCCCATTCCTCATACACAATGTAACCCACCACCCTGCCTCCAGTAACTACATACCAAATATCCAACTGTCCACCCAGAGCCTCTGGTTTATAGACCAGATACATCCTAAATATAGAACCATTTATCCAACTGTCCATCCAGAGCCTCTGGTTTATAGACCGGATACATCCTAAATATAGAACCATTTATCCAACTGTCCATCCAGAGCCTCTGGTTTATAGACCAGATACACCCTATATATAGAACCATTTATCCAACTGTCCATCCAGAGCCTCTGGTTTATAGACTGGATACATCCTAAATATAGAACCATTTATCCAACTGTCCACCCAGAGCCTCTGGTTTATAAACCGGATACATCCTAAATATAGAACCATTTATCCAACTGTCCATCCAGAGCCTCTGGTTTATAGACCGGATACATCCTAAATATAGAACCATTTATCCAACTGTCCATCCAGAGCCTCTGGTTTATAGACCAGATACACCCTATATATAGAACCATTTATCCAACTGTCCATCCAGAGCCTCTGGTTTATAGACTGGATACATCCTAAATATAGAACCATTTATCCAACTGTCCACCCAGAGCCTCTGGTTTATAAACCGGATACATCCTAAATATAGAACCATTTATCCAACTGTCCATCCAGAGCCTCTGGTTTATAGACCAGATACACCCTATATATAGAACCATTTATCCAACTGTCCATCCAGAGCCTCTGGTTTATAGACTGGATACATCCTAAATATAGAACCATTTATTCAACTGTCCATCCAGAGCCTCTGGTTTATAGACCGGATACATCCTAAATATAGAACCATTTATCCAACTGTCCATCCAGAGCCTCTGGTTTATAGACCGCATCCATCCTAAATATAGAACCATTTATCCAACTGTCCATCCAGAGCCTCTGGTTTATAGACCGGATATATCCTAAATATAGAACCATTTATCCAACTGTCCATCCAGAGCCACTGGTTTATAGACCGGATACATCCTAAATATAGAACCATTTATCCAACTGTCCATCCAGAGCCTCTGGTTTATAGACCGAAAATATCCTAAATATAGAACCATTTATCCAACTGTCCACCCAGAGCCTCTGGCTTATAGACCGGATACATCCTAAATATAGAACCATTTATCCAACTGTCCACCCAGAGCCTCTTGTTTATAGACCGGATACATTCTAAATATAGAACCATTTATCCAACTGTCCATCCAGAGCCTCTGGTTTATAGACCGGATACATCCTAAATATAGAACCATTTATCCAACTGTCCATCCAGAGCCTCTGGTTTATAGACCGGATACATCCTAAATATAGAACCATTTATCCAACTGTCCATCCAGAGCTCCTGGTTTATAGACCGGATATATCCTAAATATAGAACTATTTATCCAACTGTCCATCCAGAGCCTCTGGTTTATAGACCGGATACATCCTAAATATAGAACCATTTATCCAACTGTCCATCCAGAGCCTCTGGTTTATAGACCGCATCCATCCTAAATATAGAACCATTTATCCAACTGTCCATCCAGAGCTCCTGGTTTATAGACCGGATATATCCTAAATATAGAACTATTTATCCAACTGTCCATCCAGAGCCTCTGGTTTATAGACCGCATCCATCCTAAATATAGAACCATTTATCCAACTGTCCATCCAGAGCCTCTGGTTTATAGACCGGATACATCCTAAATATAGAACCATTTATCCAACTGTCCATCCGGAGCCTCTGGTTTATAGACCGGATACATCCTAAATATAGAACCATTTATCCAACTGTCCACCCAGAGCCTCTGGTTTATAGACCGGATACATCCTAAATATAGAACCATTTATCCAACTGTCCATCCAGAGCCTCTGGTTTATAGACCGGATACATCCTAAATATAGAACCATTTATCCAACTGTCCATCCAGAGCCTCTGGTTTATAGACCGGATACATCCTAAATATAGAACCATTTATCCAACTGTCCATCCAGAGCCTCTGGTTTATAGACCGGATACATCCTAAATATAGAACCATTTATCCAACTGTCCATCCAGAGCTTCTGGTTTATAGACCGGATACATCCTAAATATAGAACCATTTATCCAACTGTCCATCCAGAGCTTCTGGTTTATAGACCGGATACATCCTAAATATAGAACTATTTATATTTATTTATTTATTTTTATTTTTTTGCGCTATACACAATATTTTTCACATTCTGATATATGAAATTCCCAAATAAAAAAAATTAAAAAATCAAAATTTTTTACATTTTAGGCCAATTTGTTTTCTGCTACATGTTTTTGGTTGAAAAAAATCTCAATGAGCGTATTTTGATTGGTTATCACGTCTACTAAGTGCGGGAAAGATTTAGGTCATTTTTATTTATTTATTTTACTAGTAGGAGGTGGGAGGGATGGGATGGGGCAGAGCAGAGGGATGGCGGTGGGAGGGATGGGATGGAGCAGAACAGAGGGATGGCGGTGGGAGGGATGGGATGGGGCAGAGCAGAGGGATGGCGGTGGGAGGGATGGGATGGAGCAGAGGGATGGCGGTGGGAGGGATGGAATGGAGCAGAGCAGAGGGATGGCGGTGGGAGGGATGGGATGGAGCAGAGCAGAGTGTCTTGTAAAGTTGTACCATTTCTTCCTTACCTTGCAGTTGCAGGCCTTGGGTGGAGTGACTTTAGTCAGTCAGTGATTCAATTTCCAGACCAGTCCACCCGTCTTCGACTCCACACTCAGTCAGACAGACTGACTGTCACTGTCAGTGTCTGTGGTGCGGTGCGGCGCCGGCGACTTTTCCACTTCCCGCTTCTTCTCGAGTCCCGACAACAAGGCAAGCAGGGACCTCTCTAGCTCCTCCCCCGGCCTTCAGTCTCAGAGTCACCTGACGATTCACGGTCCACCCCCTCCTGAGCTACGCAGCTATGCTGGATGCCGCTGCGGAGCTTAGGAGTGGGGACTAGTCAGGGAAAGCGGCGGCCGGTGGGCGGCCAGATTGCGGTAATGCGGCCCAGACTCTCTGCGGAATCGGCCGCGGAGAGGCCGGCAGCAGCGGCAACGGCCGGACAGGCGGACACACACAGACACACAGTGACTGTCAGATCATGGCGGAGGCCTCGGCCCACCGGGCATATGCCCAGTCTGCCCTATGGCCAGTCCGGCCCTGGCCTACATCATAGGTTCTTTACCGGGATCGGGGTTTTTTTTTTCTTTAATACGTTTTTATTGATTTTCCAACATTGCACAATATATAAATACAAAAATAAACATATGAAAATGTAAATAAAAATAAAAAGAGAAAAGAAAAGAGGGAGAGAAAAAATAAAATAAAGGGGGGGGGGATTCCAGTGTATTTCTCAAATATTTTCAACATTTCAAACATTACCAAACCATTAACTATGCCAATCATTGGCGATGGGGAGATATTAGCATATCATCTTACACTATCTGTTTCTCGTTAATGTCTAAGACAGATTTCCCCTGGCCGGAGAGTAAGCATTTACTCTAAATATAGATTAGCCTTAAATTCTCTCCATTTAACCCAGGTTTTATGGCCCCTATCTACCTGTCCCTTTGAGATATAAGTAAGATCTTCCATCAATGCCACAGAATCAACCTTGCGGCACCACTGGCGTAACGAGGGTTGTTCCGGGTTTCCCCAACTTGCTGGAATCAAAGCCTTCGCTGCATTTAATAGATGGGGTAAAATAGAATGCTTATATGTCTTTGAAGACTGTTCTGTGCAATGGAAAAGAACCGTCCATGGGTCTCTCGATATAGGGGAGCCCGTAATCTTTGTGATAGTGGCCAGAATAAATTCCCAATATGATTTTATAACTGGACACAGCCACCATATATGTGCATGGTTTGCCACTTGGCCGCATTTTCTCCAGCAAAGTGGTGATTGGGACGGGAAAATATCATGCAAGGTAGCACTGATATGCAACATTGGTGGGCACTGATAGGCGGCACTGATGGGCACTGATAGGCGGCACTGATGGACAACAATGGGCACAGGTGGGCAGCACTGACAGATGGCAATGATGAGCACTGGTGGGTGGCACTGATAGCTGGCAATGATAGGCAGCGCTGATTAGGATGGCACTGAAAGGGTCCCTGAGCCCTGACTGGCATCCCTGGTGGCCATGGGTGGGCAATCCCTGGGGGTTCTAGTGGCATCTCCCAAGGGTCTGCACTGATAATCAATGCTCTGATTACCAGCACAGACCCCCCTCCCTGTCAGGAGACCCGCTGATCGGCTCTCCTCTACTCGGGCCTTTCAGGTACAAACTGAGCAAAGCCGATCAATGGCATTTCCTATTTACTATGTGACCAGCTGGGATTGGACACAGCTGGTCACATGGTGAAGAGCCTACATCATAGGTTCTTTACCGGGATCGGAGATGCGGTGAGTTAGAGTGACACACCACAGCACCGATCGCCGCTCTGCGCGGTCTATCCTGCTGGACGTCATGTGACGGCCAGTCAGGATAGAGCAACCACTTCTCGGCCGTCATTTTGCTATATGGCGGACGGGAAGTGGTTAACTTCCTTCACTGGCTCAGAGTTTTGCCTGTGTGCCTTCTGTCTGGTTATTGATGTTCTGTTCCTGGTCCAGTACCTGCATCCTGTACCCTGCTACTTCATATCTGCCCCCCTTGTTCCCCATCCCGGTTCTGACCTCCTTCCCGATCCGTCTCCTTGTAGCTCCTGTCTTACCCTGTTTGTTCATGTTCCCCATTTTCTATATATTGTATTATAGTGAGATTACTAGTTTGGTACTTTGTCTGGTTTAGGATTCATGAATGTCTTCACTACTGCTGTATATTCTGTTTGCTGGTGTTGGATGGGTTTTTGTTTCATTATTGTTGGAAGGCAACATGTGTTTTTCTTGTTCTAATATCAGATGTTTCTGGATGGTTGAAACCTGATTACACCAGGCCTGGAATGCCAGCAGAGCAAGGTTACCCCGCACGGTGTTCGAGGCAAGGAGTCATAAATTGGAGCTCATATCCTCACAGGATGTTCTCACATAGGCCTCCTGTTGTGAGGTACGGGGGTAGAGAAGCCTCAGATATGACCTCCTGGGGAGGTTACACCAACATTAAAGGCCAGCTGTTACTGAAAGATGGCCCGGGTCAAAATCAGTGATTCTTGGACAGATGGCGCCCCTAGTGGGGACTATAAAATGCTTCCTGGAAAGATGAGATACTTCCTGCGGATTAGGAAGAATGGCCTCTAATGAATTGTCATTGGACAAGCAGACAGGGGGTGTTTATGTGGGCGGTGTCTGAGTGGACTTTAAAAGCAATCGCCAGCTAGAATGATTGTTCTCTTTTGCGCTTGAGCCCAACTGAAAGATATCGAATTCCGAGGACTCCCATATGTAAAGTATTATCTGTGCTTGTTTTGTCTTATATGCTCTGTAGTATCCATTTAGTATTTTATGTTAGCATTTCTACTTTCTTTATAATAAATTAGATCCTTGCTTATTTAGGCAGTGTGTTTATTTTGATAGCCAGCATTGTTATTATATCCTCACCAATAACCTTATCAGAGCAATGATAGACTACCATAGGAATAGACAAGATAATACCTGTTCATAATAAATAGGGGAGATAAAAAAACACCCCACATTTATTTCAGTTATAAATAAATCTTGCTATTCTCGTACACAGTCTGGTTTCACTTTTCTAATTACAGACACCCTGAACTGGTCACCTCTGCTGTTGCTGGATTCCTGCACTTCGTATCCCTTTAGTGGGGTACACACTAGTAGAAAATCTGCTGAAAATTCCCGTCTGAGGTAAAATTGTACAATTTTCGGCTAGTGTGTACACAACTTTCAGCAGCCGATGCCGACATTTTCAACGAAAAAAGAAAAACGGAAGGACAAACACCGGCCAATTTTCGTTTAATGTGTATGCAGTACGTCTGCGAAAAATCGGATGTGAAAGACCGCGCATGAACTGAAGTTGCTGACGACCCGGAAGTCTAGGTACAAACGTCCCCAAAAAAAAAAAAAACGGACAAGAAAATTTTGCGAACATTATGCACTGTCAACTAAAAACGGTTATGACCACTGAGCATGAGGTAAGAAAAATTGGAGGATTTTTGTAAAGTGTGAACGAACCTTTACAGACGGGTTCACACTGCCAAATGTTTCTCAGGGCTGCAGTTCTGCTGAGATCCACAAGGTGGCGATCTCTCTTATACCGAGATAGGAAATCTCTATGGAAGTCAGGAAGTGATGTAAGTCAGATAGGGAGTGATGCAAGTCAGACAGGAAGTGATGCAAGTCAGATAGGAAGTGATATAGGTCAGACAGGAAGTGATATAGGTCAGACAGGAAGTGATATAGGTCAGAAAGGAAGTGATGCAAGTCAGACAGGAAGTGATGTAAGTCAGACAGGAAGTGATGCAAGTCAGACAGGAAGTGATGTAAGTCAGACAGGAAGTGATGTAGATGCAGACAGGAAGCTCCATGTGGGAGGAATTATAGAGAAGACGTTGCTGGAAGTATAAGCGGAGGAGGTAATGAGATTGCATTTTATCAGGATTAACTGGAAATATATAAGGTCAGTACTGAACAAATTTGGTTTAGAGGGTAACATCTACTCAGCCATCCTTGCACTTTATTCCCAACCCTCAGCCAGAGTCTACACCTCTGGGACCTTATCTAAACCCTTTCAAATCTCAAATGGCACTAGGCAGGGATGCCCCCTGTCCCCCACGATTTTCAATCTGGCCATTGAACCTCTAGCTGAAGCGATAAGAATGTCTCCCATTATTAAAGGTTTTAATATAAGAAACACTGACCATCGTATTACATTATTTGCTGATGACATCATCTTAATGATGACTGACCCCGAAAGATCCCTACCAGAAGCACATAATATTCTAGCTAACTTTAGTAAAATCTCCTATTATAAAGTGAATAACTCCAAATCCCAAGTCCTTAACCTACATGTAACACATGATACCAAAATACATTTACAACAAATTTGCCCCTTCTCATGGACAGAGGAAAAAATCTCCTACCTTGGCATTCTAATCACCCCCCGCATTTCCGACCTTCTACATGAAAACCTCAAATCCCTAAAACAAAAAATCTCTGATGATTTCAAATATAATGTCCAACATAATTCTGACATGGGGAGCAAAAATGGCAGTAATAAAAATGATTATCCTACCCCAAATCCTTTATATATTCAGAGTACTACCTGTCTCAATGCCCAAATCTCAATTTAAATCTCTCACCACCCTTATCACAAAATTTATATGGTCAGGGAAAAAAGCATGCATAGCTTACGAAACACTTACAGCCCACAAATCTATGGGAGGTGCAGGACTACCTAACATCCAAGCATATTGGTGGGCGCCAAGATTAGACCAAATCAAACATTGGTTCATAGATCATGAAAAACCTAAGTGGGCCTTATTAGAGAAACATCTAGTCCCTACTAAAAACCTGATACATCTACTCTTGAGTGATCTTTGGATCCCCTGGCAATGGACGAATTTACCGATCACTATTAAAGCCTCACTCCAAGCCTGGAGAGCTATCTCTAACATATCACCAAAAACAAACACCCTCTCCACCCACAACATCCCCATTCAACTACTCAACCATAAAATTAAAAAATTGAACACAATAGAGCTGGGGAACTATGGATTGTTCTCAACCTCACAATTCTGGAAAAGGAAAAACTAAAAAAAACAGAAGAAATTCTAGAAGAATTTTCCCTCCCCCAAAAGCTGTCCATTACCATCTCTAAAATAACATTGTTATTGGCAAAACACCCAATCATAGACCTACCCACCAATACCCAAGCATGGAAATTCCTCACTACGTTTCCCCTCCAAACCAAAGGAATATCCATCTTCTACTCCATTCTAACGGCCAATAACCTCACCACAAAATCCTCACACATGGAAAAATGGGAAGATTCACTAAACCTATCTTTCACTCTTAAACAGTGGCAAAAAGCACTCATCTCCACTCATAAATTGTCACATTGCACTAACCACTGGGAGATGATGACAAAAATTACCAACAGGTGGTACTTCACACCATATAGACTGTCTAAAATGAACCCAGCTATATCTCCACTTTGTTGGAGAGAGTGCGGAAAAATTGGCACACTTCAACATATCCTTTGTGAATGCCCACCTTTAACAAGCTTTTGGAATGCCATATTTAAATGTATAGCGCCCATCACGGGTATGTTATCCCCACCAGACCAGAATTGGCCCTTTTGAACCTCAACTTAGAACACTATCCGCCCAATTTCCGACAAATAGTTCACCTCCTCCTAGCTGCCAGAACTTTAATAGTGCGTAAATGGAGAACCATTGAAACGCCAAACATTTCTGAAACTATACGTTTAGTGAATGAGAATTATAAACTAGAAAAAGCTCTTTCTCTGAATAACTCATCCTACCACAAATTTAAAAAAGCCTGGTTGGCGTGGCGTTATAGACCACAGTAATTATTTAGCAATTTCTTACTCAATAAATGACTAAGTTTTGTACAATGCTGCCCGTGCGGGGGGGGGGACTCGGCGACATTGTTCCCCTTGGGGCTCTGGGCCGGGTGGGCGGGGGCTACCCCTTCCCTTTTCTTCCCATTTGGAAGTTTGAACCATAGTTCCACCATTAAATATATATTTTCTCCTATGTATATGTTCTCTCTTGCTTATATATTTACTATTGCCATCTACTATTGTAATATTTTAATGACAATCTTTGAAATGAAGCTCCACTACCCTGTCACTACCCCTGTTTTCTACATCCAGTTGATGTAACTTCGTTGTTATTGTCTTTTTTGATGAAACCAATAAAAATGTATTGATTGAAAAAAAGAGATCACCACCTTGTGGAGCTTAGATGAGCTGCAGTTGTTGTACGAAGCATGTGTGAGACAGTGTTAATTTTGGCAGCAAATTTCAATTTAGTTTTAGTCTTAGTCTTAGGACTAAAATGGCATTTTAGTTTTAGTCCTATTTTAGTCTTCTGCAAGTGTTTTAGCTTTAGTCGTATTTAGTCGACTAAAACTCCAGTATATTTTAGTCGACTAAAACACCCTACATTTTAGTCGACTAAAACTCATTTTAGCCATCTATAATCGAATGGGTGTAGTTCAATTGTAATTTGTAATGCATTATTTAAGCATTTCTCTACAATTTCCAAACTCATTATATACTACTGCTGGTCCTGGAGTGAAAAATCTAATATGTTATTATTTATGCTTTGAGCATGCACCAGTGTTAATTTTTGGCAGCAAATTTCGATTTAGTTTTAGTTATAGTCTTTTGACTAAAATGCCATTTTAGTTTTAGTCGTATTTTAGTCTTAAGACTAAAATGCCATTTTAGTTTTAGTCGTATTTTAGTCATCTGAATTGTGTTAGTCGATGAAAACGTTTTAGTCGACGAAATTAACACTGGTGTGAGATGATGACAATATAACATACATTTTTAAAATGGCGGTGTGGGGGAGGGGACACAGGCTGCACAGAAATGCAAAAATAGCTAATTTATATTTGCAACCAGAGGAACAGTAAAAACACGTGGACGAGCCATATTTTTACCCCCCCCCAACCACTGCTGCAACTGAGGGTGTACATAGGATGTGGCTGAAATAAACCAGAGGCTCTGGATTGACAGTTGGATAAATGGTTCTATATTTAGGATGTATCCGGTCTAAACACCAGATGTTCTGGATGGACAGTTGGATAAATGGTTCTATAGTTAGGATGTATCCGGTCTATAAACCAGAGGCTCTGGATGGACAGTTGGATAAATGGTTCTATATTTAGGATGTATCCGGTCTATAAACCAGAGGCTCTGGATGGACAGTTGGATAAATGGTTCTATATTTAGGATGTATCCGGTCTATAAACCAGAGGCTCTGGGTGGACAGTTGGATAAATGGTTCTATATTTAGGATGTATCCGGTCTATAAACCAGAGGCTCTGGATGGACAGTTGGATACATGGTTCTATATTTAGGATGTATCCAGTCTATAAAACAGAGGCTCTGGATGGACAGTTGGATAAATGGTTCTATATTTAGGATGTATCCGGGAGGAATGGAGGAGTGGTCAGAAGTCGATGACCTAGTTGTGGGCAGGGGTCACACGGACAAGGGGGTCTCTTACTCGAAATGTGAAATCATCTGGGGGCAAGTCCAAGTCTTTTGATTTGAAATTGAAGAAGGTGTTCCATTTGTCGTGGAAGGACTGGGCTGCCGAGCGGGCCGTAAAGTCCGTGTTAAGGCGGTCAATGGATAGGAGTGTGGTTAGCTCTGATTTCAACCTACAAATAGGGGGTGGTGAGGAAGAGATCCAGTGTTTCAATATCACTCGTCTGGCAACCAGTAGGCTGGTGAGGATCCATAGACGATGAGGGTCGGCCTGATTGCTCAACCATTTTTTTTTTTTTTATATTAATTTTTATTGGAATTTTAATTTAACAATTTCAACAGCAACATTTACAATTAATTGTTACTTCTGACTCATTGCTTGGTACATGGAACAACAGTTAGGAAAATGAAGAAAGTTACGAGAATTACAGGAGTACCAGGTAACAGTTAAATGAGAAAAACAATTAAAATATATATAAAAAAATGATTAAATAAAACACAGCATACCCAATCGGCCTACCCCCAATGGGAAGTATCTGTAAGCGGATTTGGTTACCGTGTACTAAAGTTTATTAGGGATGGGACGTTATTACCAATTGATCTGAACTATAATGGAGATTTAGATATCACATTTCTTTAGGTAAGCAGAAGCTCTTGGGTTGTTTAACCAAATTTGCCATTTCTTTTTAAATTTATTAGTAGATGAATTTTTGTATGCTAAAAGCAGTTGGTACTGAGCTTGTATATTCAGTCTGGTGATTACATTGGACTGGTTGGGAGATTCGGTAGATTTCTACATACTAGCAATAGTAAGTCTTGCAGCTATCAGAATGTGTGCTACTATAGTTCTATAACATATTGGGTATTAATTTAGGTCTATTCCCAATAGTGCCATCGCAGGTGTCAGTTCTGTCAGGTTACCGGTTATTTCGACTATAAGCGAGGAAATAGATTTCCAAAAACGTATTAAATTCTTGCAGACCCAAAGAGTGTGGTGAAGATTTCCTGTTACTTCATTACATTCGACCATTTTTGTAGACGTTTGTCCCAATAGCCGAACAAGAGTAGAAGGGGGTCTTTTGGAACGGATAAGTTGGTGACATCTTTGATGAAGGCTAGGGCTTGATCCCAGAATAACGAAACGGGTTTGCAGTCCCAAAACTTGTGATAGAGGGAGGGCCTCTCGGCAGAGCAAAGAGGACATTTATGGGCGTCCGGAATTGTTTTGTCCGAGAGGAAAGGGATGTGAGCTCTGTGGAAAATCTTGAGCTGGGTTTCCTTCCAGGTAGAGTTAGGAGTTAGTCTGAGAGTAGTCCGGAGACCACTGATCATATTAGGCAAGGTGTCTTCTCCAGGGAAAACTTTCAGCCAGTTTGAAGCGGAAGAGATGAAGGAGGCAGGTGGACACGACTTCAATAAGGGTTTATATATATATATATATATATATATATCCGAGATGGTGAATTTGCCAGAATTCAGAAGATTGTCGATGAGAGATGACCGGAATCTATTCTCAGATTTGCCTGAGATAGTAGTTATAAAATGGAGACATTGGTTCAGGTAAAAAGATTCTGACACCCGCAGGTTTTATTTAGCCACAAGATCAGAAGTAGGAAGCAGTGCCCCAGTTTGGGGGTTGCATAGGTGAGCGAAGGTCTGCAATCCTTTCATGTCCCACACCTTGTATACCGCATAATCTATACCCGGGGGGAAGGCAGGGTTACCCCTTATCGGGAGATATTTGGAGGAATTAAGAGGCAATTTCAAAAGCTTACGTACTTCCCTCCATGCAATAACCGCGTCCCTAAGGAGCAGGTTATGGCGGAGATCGGGTTGCATTTGGGCCCATCTGACATGCAGGAGAGCCGATAAAGAGTAGGGACTGGACATCTGGGACTCCAACTCGTGGTTAGAAAACTGTGAGGTCTGAGATATCCAGTCCAGGTCCACCCTCAAGAGGCATGATCAATTATATAAGTGCAGATCAGGAAAATTGATGCCAGCGTCACGCCTGGGGAGGCTCCGTTTTTTAAAAGATATACAAGGTCTCCTGCCCCTCCATAGAAAACGGGAGAAGACTCGAGAGAGCTCCTGAACATCTTTATGTTTGATCAGTAAGGGTAGAGTTTGAAGAAAATACAGGATGCGGGCAAAGCTGACCATTTTTATCAGATGGCATCTCCCCAAGAGAGACAGCGGCAGTTCCATCCAATTTTCCAGTTCCCCTTTTATTTTAGATAACAACGGGGGATAGTTAAGAGTGTAGATAGAGGAGGGGGTCCTCCCTATTTTAATACCGAGGTATGTGATGTGTGTAGTCGCAATTTTAAACGGAGAATGTTTTTCCCAGGAGCGGGACGTAGCTACCCCCAGGGGAGGATCTCACTTTGGGAATAATTGATTTTGAGGCCCGAGCATTTCCGAAATTCATCGAAAGTAGAGACGATCGTAGGTACGTCGGTGGAGGGGTGAGAAGTAAACAACAGAACATCATCTGCGAACAGGGAAATCCTTAGGTCTTGAGAGCCCACCCGTATCCCATGCAGGGGAGCTTTACTGGAGAGACAGGGGCTCTATCACCAAATTGAACAAGAGTGGGGATAGGGGACAGCCTTGGCGTGTACCTTTTTATACAGTCGGAAGTCTTTGATCATGGAGCCACCCATGCACAGTCTAACAGTCGGGAGGTGTACATGGAGGTTATGAGATTGACAAATGGGCCGTGGAACCCCATAGTCGTAAGGACCTTGCGCAACCAGACAAAGTTGACATTATCACATGCCTTTTCGGCATCCAGGGTAACTATGGCTAGGTCTTGGTTAGGGTGTATCCGTGCTTGGTCGAGAACCAACAGCACCGTTCTAATATTAGCAGTGGCCGAACGGCCTTTGGTAAAGCCTGACTGGGCCGAGTGTATCAGGTGAGGCATGATGAGCGCTAAGCGAGATGCAATGATTTTTGACAAGATTTTTACGTCGAGGTTCAGTAAGGAAATGGGGCGATACGATCCCGGTTCTAGTGGATCCTTGCCTTTCTTCGCAAGGAGTTTGATTATTGCTTGATTGCCAGTTGGCAAGTAGGGCCCACCCTCCCAAATGTACGAGTAAACCGTGACGAGCGTGGGGACTAAGCTAGGTGCGATGGATTTGTAGAACTCACCCGAGAGACCGTCAGGACCCGGGGATTGTTAGACGTGAGGTGTTTAATCGTTTGCATTACTTCTTCTGCCGAAATTGGAGCATTTAGCATAGCTAGGTGGTCAGCGCTAATGACGGCGATTCCCGTGCCTGACAAGAATACGTCGCCTGCCGAACTCTCCACCTCGTCAGGGCCATAAAGAGACGAATAAAAGTCCCGCATGATACGCTGGACGCCGTGTGGTGTGGAATCGACGGTACCCGTGGGGTCTCGCAGAGAGCCAATATGAGTAGGAGATGACTGGCCTGTGCACATTTTCCTTAAAAGTTTGCCAGCCTTATTGCCGAACCTGTGCAAAGTCGCAGAAAGGTGTGCTTTGTGAATGTGTTCCACTTTGTCAGCCCAATCATCAAAATTTTTCTTGGCTTGAAGCCAGACTTCCCTAGCCGCAGGGGAATCGGTCAGTACCAATTTGCGCTGGGCCAGTCGCAAACGTTCGCTACTCGATTTATACCCGCCGTTCGCATTTCTTTTGAAAGCCGCCACATATGAAATGATACGACCTCTCAGGAAAGCTTTGCCCGCTTCCCAAAACAGGTGGGGGGAGGTGGAGTGAGCCACATTAGAATTCGATTAATCCGTCCATGCATGCTCCAGGAAAGTCTTAAAGTCAGCATTGTTAGCCAGGTAGGAGGGGAACCACCAAATAAGTGGGGCAGCCGGGACACCAGCTAAATCTAGTGAGATGGAGAGTGGAGAGTGGTCTGATATTGCCATGTCATGAATGGTAGCATCTTGTGTCAATGGGAGAAGGGAGTCGGAGAAAAATAAGTAGTCTTTTCTCGTAAAAGTCTTATGGGGGTGGGAGTAGAAGGTATATTCGCGATCCGCCGGATGAAAATGGTGCCATATATCGGACAGTGAGAGAGTTTCAATTAGCGAGGCCAGGGAGGTGGGGTTCCCGATCGTATGGGGCAACGACGGCGGGGGAGGGGAGGATTTGTCCAAAACTACGTCCATGACAGCATTAAAGTCGCCCCCTACCAGGCGTGGGACATTCGGTAATGTCAGTATATGGGCAGAAAGCGCGGTATAAAATGACTGGTCAAGGACATTAGGTGCGTATATGTTGGAGATGACAAACTCCTTACAGTGAAGTCGGACATGAGCCGAGACATAGCGGCCGTCTGAATCCATATCCACTGAAAGAATTTCCACTGGGAGGCGTTTGTGAAACAATAGAAGTACCCCAGCTTTACGGCCTAAAGCTGCCGAACCCACTACCTTTCCTACCCAGAGCTTTTCCATTCGTGCCATGTCCTCGGCCGGAAGGTGAGATTCCTGGATAAGAGCCACGTCAGCCCGGAGGCGTTTAAGATGCCGTAAGACTTTCATCCTCTTAGCCGGGGATCTAAGACCCTTAACATTCCAGGTCACTATCGTCATATTAAGGGGAAAGAGGATATTTGTGTGCAGAAACGTAAATAAAGCTTCCCATACCCAAGAGCAGAGCGAGATATGTATTGTATGTTCAGGCCCGCCGAGTGGTCATACGAACATGTCGAAGGAAGCATTGCTGCCGTGTGAGTGACCTCTGAGGAAAGGAAACCAGGAAGGGGATTGTCAGTTACCTTGGTGGAGGCCGAAGTGCTGAGAGGGCTTCCCTTGCAGCTCGGTGCGGATCACCCCTGGTGGTGAAACAGGAGATGACACGTCCCAAGGAGCACTGGATGCGGATGGATCCCGGATGGATGGATGGTGATTCAGGACCGCTTCCAGGAAATCTATAGATGCTCAGAGAAAAGAGACAAAGGTTAATGCCAGGCCGAGGGTCATACACAGATAATCAGTCCGAGGAGATGAAGGTACAGAGGGCCGCACAAGAGAGAGAGTCCGTGGGATCCAAGCCAAGGTCGGTACACAGGAGATCCAGCAGAGGTGTCTTTTAGAGTAAGGGGTGGTCAGGCAAGCCGAGGTCAAACGAAGGAGAGATACAGGTAAGTCAAAGGAGCTAGCCGGGATAAACAGGAACAACAGGCAATCGAACAGGTCACGGGTACAGGAGCTGATGATAAACCAGCACTGAAGCACAGCCAGTGAGTGTCTTATATAGGGCCAGGGCTGGGGAGATGGGCGTGGTGACACACCTGCTCTGCATCCAGCATTCTATTGTTGCTGAATGCTGATTCCTTTCCTGACAGTGCCCCCCCCCGAGGGGCAGCCTCTGGATGCCCTCTGACCATGTTTTTCCGGAAATTTGCTATGAAATTCTCTCAGAAGCTTAGGAGCATGGATATTATCCAATGGTTCCCAGGAATTGTCCTCCGGGGGGTATCCTTTCCATTTAATTAAGTATTGAGTGCGATTGCCTCTCCGTCGGCAATCTAAGATAGTCTCAATCTCAAATTCAGGCTCCCCTTCCATTGCAACTGGAGGAGGTGGTACCTCTTCTCTCCCCGGGTATGGGCTCGGTATTGCGGGCTTCAGTAGCGAGGCATGAAACACCGGGTGAATTTTGAAAGAACCGGGCAAGACTAATTCAAAGGCCACAGGGTTCACCACTCTCTTGACCTCGAAAGGACCAATGAATCTTGGCCCCAACTTCTTGGATGGGCAAGAAAGTTTTAAATTAGTTGACGAGAGCCAGACCTTATCTCCCACCTTGTGTGCAGGGTTCACCTTCCGTTTGAGGTCAAAGAATTTCTTATAATCCTGTTGGGCTTTCTGAATATTGTCCTGTAGTAACTGAAAATTAGCTTTAATGGCAGCCAGACGATCCAGGACTGCGGGAACCGTGATTTCCTGGTCCAAGTTGGGCAAGAAAGAAGGGTGGAAGCCATAATTAGCCCAAAACGGGGTTTGGTTGGTTGCGGAGTGTACAGAATTATTGTAAGCGAATTCTGCGCATGGGAGCAGGGAGACCCAGTTGTCCTGAGAGCTGGTGCAAAAGCATCGGAGGTACTGTTCTAGAGTTTGATTTGTTCTTTCCGTCTGCCCGTTGCTTTGTGGATGGTAGGCAGAGGACAGGGACACTCCAACCGCCAAGGCCTTGCAGAGCTCCTTCCAAAATCTAGAGGTAAATTGAACGCCTCGGTCTGATACTATATTATTCGGAAGTCCATGTAACCTGACCACCTCTTTGATGAATGCGTTGGCTGTTTCCAAGGCAGAAGGAGTGCCCACCATGGGCAGGAAATGAGCCATTTTTGAAAGTCGATCTACGACTACTAGGATGGTGGTAAACCCTTCTGAGGGTGGTAGCTCAACTATAAAGTCCATAGATAAACCTTTCCAGGGCTGCTCAGGAATCGGTAATGGCCTCAACAGGCCCCATGACTTGACTTTTGCCCCTTTGCTCCGTTGGCACGTAATGCAGGAATTCACATACATTCTGCAGTCCTGGTGCAGTTGAGGCCACCAAAAGCGGCGTTGAATAAGTTCGTAGGTTTTTCTCACCCCAAAATGTCCGGCAAGTTTGTGGTCATGAAAGGTTTTGAGGACCATCAATCTCACTTGTGCGGGAACAAAAATTTTTTCCTGGTACCAGAGGAGTCCATTCCGTTTCTTTAGAGACTCGGCTTCAAGTCCTGTACATTGGGTAGAGGCTTGTTGAATTGAGGTTTGTAGGTCAGCGTGGATCAGGAAAAAGTTTTGAGCTGACAAGATGGTATTGGGCTCCGTTGTGCTGGGAGAGTCTGGAAACATCCGGGACAGGGCATCCGCTTTTCCATTCTTCGACCCTGGCCTGTAGGTGATATGGAAATTGAAGCGTGAGAAAAATAAAGCCCACCGGGCTTGCCGAGGTCTTAGGCGTCTAGCTGCCCTGAGATATTCTAGATTTTTGTGATCCGTGAATATCATAATAGGGTGCATTGCACCTTCCAGCAGGTACCTCCATTCTTCTAAGGCACATTTAATGGCCAGGAGTTCCCGGTCCCCCACATCGTAATTCCTCTCTGGGGGTGACATTTTTCGAGAGAAGAACGCTACCGGATGTAGTAAGGCCTTTGGGCCTTGTCGCTGGGACAGGATAGCCCCTGTGGCTACTTCCGAGGCATCCACTTCGAGGATGTAGGGTAAAGCTGGGTCCGGATGTTGGAGAATAGGTGCGGTCACGAACAGGTTCTTTAACTCATCGAAGGCTGACTGAGCCTCCGGTGACCAGCGGAAGCGGATCTGCTGGCGCGTAAGTTGGGTGATGGGTGTAATAATTGTTGAAAACCCCTTCACAAACCTTCTGTAAAAGTTAGCGAAACCCACAAATCGCTGAACTCCTTTTTTGTCTGTGGGGGCTGGCCACTCCAGAATTGCTTTCACCTTCTGCGGATCCATAGATACACCCCCTGTTGAGATAATGAGCCCTAGGAACTGGATGGACTCTCTCTCAAATTCACACTTCTCCAGTTTCACATAGAGCCCATGTTTCCTCAGGGTGGCTAGTACTTTCTTAACGTGGATCCGGTGGAGTTCCAGAGTGGAAGAAAAGACCAGGATGTCATCTAGGTACACAATTAGGAAGTTGTCCAGAAACTCTCGAAAAATGTCATTCACCAAATGTTGAAAAGTGGCCGGGGCGTTACACAGCCCGAAGGGCATGACCATATATTCAAAGTGGCCAAACCGGGTCCTGAATGCTGTTTTCCACTCGTCCCCCTCTCGGATGCGGATAAGGTTGTATGCCCCTCGGAGGTCTAATTTAGTAAAGACCCGGGCAGTTCGGAAGCGCTGAAACAACTCTGGAATCAAAGGGAGAGGATAGCGGTTCTTGATGGTCACCTTGTTGAGCTCCCGGTAATCAACGCAGGGTCTTAATGTGCCATCTTTCTTCTCAACAAAGAAGATTCCAGCACCCGCTGGAGAGGATGAGGGCCTGATGAACCCCTTTTCCAAGTTTTCATTGACATAGGTTCGAAGAGTTTCCAATTCCTTCTCAGACAGGGAAAATATTCTTCCGAAAGGGATCTCTGCCCCTGGGAGAAGTTCAATAGGGCAGTCGTAGGGCCTGTGAGGGGGTAAAACATCAGCCTTTTTCTTGTCAAATACATCCCTAAAGTCCCGATAAGCTTCAGGAAGGTCTTCAAGGGGGTCTGGGCCCGGCTGGACGGCTAGACAAGCGGCAGGGGCATTGGGTCCAGGAGGGAAGCAGTGATCCTGGCAGTATTTGGATGAGAAGGAGATCTTCTTCTTTACCCAATCAATTTGGGGATTGTGAGCCTGGAGCCAAGGTAGGCCTAGGATTACCGGGAATAAGGGAGAGGACAAGACATCGAAGCGGATGAACTCTTGATGGCCCGGGGTTGTGATAGTAAGAACCGGATAGGTCTCTTTGGTCACGGGTCCGGAGCTAGGCAAGGACCCGTCGGCCAGAAAGACTTGAAGCCGTTGCTCCTTAACTTGCAGGGGGACTCCTAGTTTCTTAGCTAGAGTGCAGTCCAGGAAACAACTACAAGCTCCGGAGTCAATAATTGCCGTCAGCTGGATCCTCTCTTCGGCTACCTGTAGGGAGACAGGAAGGGTAAGGTGAGCAGGGGACGGCTCAGAGACCTGACAGTTCAGAACAGACCGTGAATAGCACTTACTAGGCCTCACAGGACAGTTGCGGAGAAAATGGCCAGGAGCTCCACAGTATAGGCAGAGGTTTGCCTGGCGGCGACGTTGTCGCTCTTCGGGGGTTAGGGAGGAACGAATTAGCCCAATCTGCATGGGTTCACAATCTGCAGAGGCATTGACAGCTGGTCCAGGAAGAGGAGAGGCAGCAAATGGAACCTTAGGCATGACCCAAGTAGCTCGAGCCCCCTGGAGGCGTTCTGAGCGTCTTTCCCGGAGACGCCTGTCCATCTGGATGGCAAGGGAGATTAAATCTTCCAAGGATGCTGGTGTCTCTACTCGAGCAAGCTCGTCCTTTAGAGCTTCAGAGAGGCCATGTCGGTACTGATACTTCAACGCTGCCTCATTCCAGTCCGTGTCGGCTGCCCACCTACGGAAATCTACAGTGTAGTCCTCGGCCGGGCGTTTGTTCTGTTGTAGGGCATGTAAGGCAGACTCTGCGGTGACCGTGCGCTGGGGATCTTCATATAATTGGGCCATAGCCTCAAAGAAGGAGCTTACGGAATTTAGGATCGGGCTCTTCTGTTCCAGGAGGTTGTGTGCCCAAGTCTGAGGTTCGTCAGCCAATAGGGAAATTATAAACCCTACTTTAACGGATTCAGAGGAGAAGGTCCTGGGCTGGAGAGCCAGATATAACAAACAGGCATTCTTGAAGGCCCTGAACTTCCTTCGCTCCCCACGGAAGCGTTCTGGCGTGGGCACCCGTGGCTCTGGTGGCGGAGCTGAAACTGAATGGGCGGAGCTAGTTTGATCCGGTTGGGACGGAGCCGGTAGCGAGCTAGTGGCAGGCTGAGTAGGGTCCGTCGGGGAGGAGGAGCCGGCTAGGTTAAGTACCCGACCTTCCAGCTGGAAGTAACCATCTTGAAGTCTTTGTACGGCCTGGGTCAGGGCTAAAACCTGTTGGCACAGAGCCTCGAGCGGGGAAGCACCTCTGTCGGCCTCTGACATGGCTGGTTTATGCTGTCAGTTACCTTGGTGGAGGCCGAAGTGCTGAGAGGGCTTCCCTTGCAGCTCGGTGCGGATCACCCCTGGTGGTGAAACAGGAGATGACACGTCCCAAGGAGCACTGGATGCGGATGGATCCCGGATGGATGGATGGTGATTCAGGACCGCTTCCAGGAGATCTATAGATGCTCAGAGAAAAGAGACAAAGGTTAATGCCAGGCCGAGGGTCATACACAGATAATCAGTCCGAGGAGATGAAGGTACAGAGGGCCGCACAAGAGAGAGAGTCCGTGGGATCCAAGCCAAGGTCGGTACACAGGAGATCCAGCGGAGGTGTCTTTTAGAGTAAGGGGTGGTCAGGCAAGCCGAGGTCAAACGAAGGAGAGATGCAGGTAAGTCAAAGGAGCTAGCCGGGATAAACAGGAACAACAGGCAATCGAACAGGTCACGGGTACAGGAGCTGATGATAAACCAGCACTGAAGCACAGCCAGTGAGTGTCTTATATAGGGCCAGGGCTGGGGAGATGGGCGTGGTGACACACCTGCTCTGCATCCAGCATTCTATTGTTGCTGAATGCTGATTCCTTTCCTGACAGGGATACACAGGAAAACTGGATGGAAAAAAAGCAAACATAATGAACAAAACAATAAAGTCTCAAGGACTTTGCTTTTTTCCGCATGCGTATGCTCCAGAGCACAGCTCCCCAGGTGTGACTCCGGGAAAGAGAAGGGATAAGCAAAGCCCATACGGAACTCGTCACCGCAGGTACCTGGGTCACGGCCGCGACAGACCATATGGCAGCCATAGCATACGTATCAAACATGGGAAAAGGAGCATATACAGAACAGTAGATCAACAAGGCATTAACATACAATAAACATATAGATTAACTCTACATGTGGAGGGCGAGCTTAAGAACCACTCCGTGCCAGACGGCAAGGAAGACAAAACAGTTCCAGGGTCAGAGATGATTCAACGAGGTGGTCCAGAGCGACCAGAGCTAACCACATCAGAGTACCTTTGCCGTTTAGGGGATTCCTTCCTGGGGCTCCGTTGAACTAAGGGTCTGGAAAAAGAAAGGGATTTAGCAGATGATGGGTGACCAGTATCACCGTGTTGAAGAGAGCGGACAAAATTCACTGCCTCTTCCGGATCTTGGAAAGATAGTTGAGTGCCGTCCGGGGCGCGAAGGCGTAGTGTCCCTGGATAGGCCAAGGTGAATTTCAAACGTTCCTGATGAAGTTTGGAGCAAACGGTCTGGAAAGTTTTGCGTCTTTTTGCGACATCAACCGAGTAATCAGCAAATATAAGAATTTTCATACCTTCGATCTGGAAGTTCGGGGTTTGGCGGAATTTCTGTAAAATGGCAGACTTGTCCGCATAATTTAAATACTTTGCGATAATGGGGCGAGGGGGTCTTGCGTTCTTCAGAGTAAAGACCCATTCTGTGAGCCCGTTCCACTACGCAGGTTCCCTGGAGGCCCAAGGCGGCAGGAATATTCCTCGCACACAGTTCAGGGATGGCTGAGGGCGCAATATTTTCAGGGATCCCAATAAATCTCAGGTTGCTCCGGCTTGATCTGTTCTCCAAATCTTCTAATTTATCCATAATAACACTGTTCAATTTGTCCTGAGATTGCTCCGTGCCCTGGATCTGATAAAGTTCATCCTCCACATTAGAGAGGCGACTTTCCACCTCTGTGAGGTAGTGAGAGTGTCCATCCAGCCCCTTTTTAATGCTGGCCATGCCAGCAGCAACAGCCCGCTCCACAGAGGCCGCAATGGTGGGAGTAGGCAGGGCTACCACAGCCTGGGCTATTTTTTTCTGTGGAGGGGTCTTGTGATGGAGGAGAGGCAGTGTGAGGCTGCTGGGGGTTGTCTGCTGGCATTAATGATGTGTCCATAGCTGCAGCGTCCTGACGGGTGCCGGTGCAGGCCGAGACTGCTGTGCCTCGATTTGTGCTGAGCCCGGCGGCCGCGGCACCGCTTTTTCCAAGAAACGCTCAATCGGAGCAGAAGAGGAGGATCACCGCCGAGTCCGGGGGGTTCAACAAGCCGGTGTGGGTGAGTGGAGGCAGGCAGGAGGCTTCGGGCAGATTTTAAATGCAGGGTTTGAGGAGTCACACCGCGGGAGCTGCTAGGAGCTCAGCTACTCCATGCGGCGCCGGAACCGAAAGTTGGATAAATGGTTCTATATTTAGGATATGTCCGGTCTATAAACCAGAGGCTCTGGATGGACAGTTGGATAAATGGATAATTTGTGTAGGTGAGGTTGGTAATCTGTATGTGCAGGGAAAGTAGACAAGTTGTGAGAACATTCTGGAGGGAGAAGCTGGGGAAAGCTGCCTATGGGGGAGGGGTGAGAAGGCGGAAAGAGCTGTAAATAGTGGAAGTGTGGGAAGCTGGGAGGGATGAGAAGTCCAAAGAGGGATGTGTATGGCGGAGGGGTGTGAAGCTGGGGAGGGCTGTGTATGGGGGATGGGTGAGAATTTTGTGAGGGCTGTGTATGGGGGAGGAGTGAGAAGCTGGAGAGGGCTGTATATAGGGGAGGGGTGGGGGCTGTGTTTGGGGGAGGGGTGAGATGTCAGGTAATGCTCTGTATGGGGGAGGGGTAAGATGTCAGGTAGTGATGTGTATGGGGGAGGGGTGGTGAGGTCACATGTAATGAGAAGTACAGACACTCTCTTCTTTCTAATATTAGAGGACAGGATTGGACAATTAGTACAGGGGGAGGGGGTGGAAATATTGGGGCTCAGTCACAGCACACAGCCCATGTTATTGTGTGTATAATGCATGTTCTCTGGTGTGTAGTGTGGGGCCGCTGTTGTGTGGTGTAATGAGGTGTTAGGCTCTCTTCTATAGAATTCTATGGGCTGTGGCTCTTTGTAATATTATACAAGGTGTGGGAACGCTCGGCACAAACAATACAACCTCACATTGTTTTCTTTGATGGTGACGGAAGCCATAGAACATCGGGAACATCGCCTTGTTCAGCTGCCCATACACTCGTACAATCTCCTTCCAATCTTGTCATTGTAAGATCCTTCCCTCCATTTTCTTATGGTTAGTGGAGTGAAATGGAAGTGTGTGATGGCAGTGATGAGGAAATTGGAAGGATCCGGATGGAAAATGTTTCTGGAATGAAGAAATTTCTAGCAGTGAATGTGATTTCATTCAGGAAAGTCCATTCATTCCAAACAAAGGTTTCTTCCAGTAAATTAGAAGGACATTCATCATTGGAGGTACTGAGGAAAGTTTCCATATCAATGTTTGTACGAATGTTCATTTCAAAGTCTACTAGTGTATGACCAGAGTAACTGTTGGTGTGAATGAGCCCTAAAGGTGACCATACACTATACAATCTGATTGTACAATCTCCTTTCCATCTTCCATCAACTACATAGTACAAGGATCTGCCCGACCCCCATACACACTGAATGGAATGTTTGGGTGTCTCCTCCTATTACATTGCTTTGGAGAATATAAAGAAGATTGTACAATCAGATTGTATAGTGCGTGGCCAGCGTTAGGCTTGGGTGTTCTATTCTAGAATCCCCCCCAATATATTACCCACTTCCTGTGTTCCCTGTACTGCCCCTCCCCCATAGTGACATCACATATTCCCTCCTGTGTCTCCTCCCCCACACCACCAATATGAGAATGTATGTTATACTGCGCATGCAGAAGATGGAGCGTGTGATGTCATGTGCCTCGTCTCACACATGCGTCGTACAACATTCCTTTCATCTCCTGCAAGATCTCCGGGAGAAAGTTTTCCCCAAGAAATGAGTGTCATGGCGTCCAGCACATGTAGAAGATGAAGTGTATGAGGTGATCCCCCGGTGTGTGCAATATGAGAGTCCTGAGAGATGTGAGAGCTCAGCTCCGGATCTCTCTGAAGACACCGGTGTGATCGGGGGAGGAAGGAAGAGGACACAAGAAAGGGAAAGCTGCTCATACACTAGGAGATTATTGGAGGAGAATTTGGAGAAATCTTCTCACTACATTCCATGGATTGATGAATGGCGCTAAGAAGGAGTTCAACATTTCATTTCCTTTTATCATCTCATTCTGGAATGAATGGAATTTACTGAATGAAAACCACATTCACTGCTAGAAATTCATTCCTTCCCCATCCTGCTCCTCCCAATCTTCTCCTCACTGCGCTCAATAATCAACATTGATTTCCCCTCCACTAACCAGAAGAACATCCAACAAACCTTCTTCAAATGAGATTCTACTGGTGTGATCCCAGAGAATGGGGGGAGGGGTCCTTTGTGAAACCGCCCTCCCCCGCACTGTTTGTAGTCAGTGTGGCCCCAGGACATCTGTGGGAGAGGGGCCCTGTGAGGAAGTTGGCTCACAATGTGATTGGAGTCTTCCCAGATCCATAGTGCAGACACAGAACGGCCCTCACACCTCTCAGCCAGGACAAGAAGCCTCCATCTTCGCTTCTCGGCCTTTTGGCTAAGATCAAGTGTAGTATCTGTTCTTATCAGTTGGTATGGACCTTGATGGTTAGTATCAGCATGGGGCTGAAAGGTACCGGGGTGCTCTTGGCGTAACTGGAGGACTGGGAAGTAAGCCATGTCAGAGAAAGCCGGATGGGTCTATTGCCTTCTGATTTGAATGGGTCCGCCCTAGGGCTGGGCGATAAATCGATTTAATTGATTTATCGATTTTTTGGTTTGAAACATTTTTTTTTTGTTAAACTCAAGTTTTTTGTACAATACTAGCCACCGAACTCCCCACCGCCGCGCCTGGATGTGACGTCAGCTGCGGGGCGGGCGGTGCGTCTGTACAGGCCGGGGCTGCGGCGCGCTGTGATAGGTACAGTCTCCCCGGCCTGGATGTGACGTCAGCTGCGGGGCGGGCGGTGCGTCTGTACAGGCCGGGGCTGCGGCGCGCTGTGATGATCACAGCGCGCCGCAGCCCCGGCCTGTACAGACGCACCGCCCGCCCCGCAGCTGACGTCACATCCAGGCCGGGGAGACTGTCTGTACCTATCACAGCGCGCCGCAGCCCCAGCCTGTACAGACGCACCGCCCACCCCGCAGCTGACGTCACATCCAGGCGTGGCGGTGGGGAGTTCGGTGGCTAGTAGGTGGCGCCGCTGTATATATATTGTTTACAACAGAAATACTGCTGGGGCTGCCATTTGCTGGGGAGTCATGTGGAAAGATGGAGTGCTGAGCCAGGAGGGGGCCCCCAGGTGGAGGGGGGTGCTGCCTCTGGCTGGCTGTGTGGTTGAGGTGTGTGTTCCTTCGCCACAGTCAGTACTGGTTGCTGGCATTCCTAAAGCTAGTGAAGCGCAAGCACCCCAGTGAGCTGTACTGTGAGCAACCATTCCCCTTAGAAACAAGGATCAGAGGTAGTGGGGCATCTGTACGTTTAAAGCTCTATAGGCAGACAAAGGGAAAGAAGCAGCCAGGCACAGGGCCCAGCTAGTTTCCAGAGATCCCAGGAGGGATTACACCCCTTGCTTTAGGAGGACTGTGAGATTCTGTATTTAGAGACTGTGGGGTGAGAAGAGGAGTGGAAATACAGTTGATGCAGTGTATGTAACGACTTACTGTTAAAGAGACAGTGCCACATAAGAGAGGTTTCTCTTGGGTAGCCTAAGGATTACCTAAAGAGACAGGGTCCTCCATGTATAAAGTTAATGGATTATTGGCAACCTGGACGTTTCCCATATCCCATCAAAGTTTAAATCCCCCAATAAAAATAAAAACAACAATTACATTGACTGTTTTCTGACTGCTGTTGACTGTTACAAATGCTGGTTGCTTGGCTGCCGGGCTGGAATGCCACCCGCCTGGCTGCAGACACAAGGTGAACCTTTTTTTAAAACTAGTAGCCCTCAAGGGGGTAGCGCTACAAACCTATTTAAAAAAATTCAAAGCATATATGCCTCATTTTCAACTGTGTTCTATGGGGCCATGTGACAGGCAAGGTCCCTCCTCTTTTTCCTTAGCATTGGTTTCGGGTGGTCTCCTCCCTCCCCGCTCAGCGCGACGCCCCCGCGTCTTCTTTTACTGTCTAATGTCTAGTAGTCTATTGTTTTGGGATTCTACGCATTTTAACTCTTGAGGAGTTAAAATCGCAATAAAGTTGCACTTTTGACACTATATCTGATGTCTGAAGTCATTTTTTAAGTGCATTGGTAAAAAAAAATCGAAAATCGAATCGAAACTCAA
This sequence comes from Pelophylax lessonae, assembly GCF_965119305.1. Classification (NCBI taxonomy): domain Eukaryota; kingdom Metazoa; phylum Chordata; class Amphibia; order Anura; family Ranidae; genus Pelophylax; species Pelophylax lessonae. The sequence goes on along the minus strand of NC_138769.1, from coordinate 748,231,897 downwards.
ATTTTTCTTTAAAAATCGAAGATTTTTTTTTTAGGCAAAATCACCCAGCCCTAATCCGCCCCTATCAGCTTGAAGGGAGCGAGAAAGCCGGTTCCAGTTACACACCGGTTAGTACTGCTCCTGGATGTAATTGGTAAGGATTGGGATGGCGGAGGGAGGGCTTTTTCCTCCTGGGTTGAACTGGGCCTTTGGATGGAGGGCCTAGTCCCCGGTTGAAGGCAAGCTCTCCCTAATGCTGTTCACGTTCCAAGCCTCCTGGTAGGTAAGGGCTACACTGGGTCTGGCCAGGGGCTGAGAACGAAAAAGCCAGTGGTGTACGTGCCCCTGGGGTGGCAGCCCAGGGGTGCCTCAATTTCACTGGTGAGGGGCAGCTCACCTGAGTTTTTGTGGCACCTTGGTCACTGCACCATCACACTTTTTCAGCACCTGCCTCTTGGGGCGAGCAATTCTCCACTTCCCCTTTCCCCACTCTTTTTTCTTTCTTGTGTGTCCACGTTTGTCCCTTTTTTTGGTTGAGCACTTGCACGATGAGTATGGCGTAGGTCCTCGGGCCTGCCCTGAAAGTCTTGGGAGGGGGTGGATATGGCCTTTTGGCTTAGTTCGCCCTCTCTCATGGGGTCTCCCTTCGGGGGAGCCCCACCTAGTACTCGGGGTGGGCTGTTTCGGCAGTCCCCCTGAAGAATGGGGTCTGCCCGGCTTCGGCTGGGTGGACCAAAGTGAGTACATTAGTCCCTATCAGGAGCTTCGTGCCCTGGGGGATCAGGGTCAGGGCCCTTCCTCTTTGGAGGAGGGCCATGTGTACGCCTTGTGCACTTTTTTGTGTGTCTCGCGTTTGCGTGTGTGCACTTTTTTATGCACCGGGTGTTAAGTCTTTTGAGTGTGTTTCACACACCACGGGCTTTAAAAAAAAAAAAAAAGAAGCCTCCATCTTCCATCGGGGACACGGAGGAGAGACAGAGAAGATCCTCACACAGGTCAGAGCAGAATCAGCTTCATGTCTACAGTCTGCACATTGCAGGCCTAGGACCCCCCACAAGGTGGAATGACACTTTAAGGGGAACTTTCCCCTGATTGTGGACACTTGTGAGCAGGAGGAAGAGAAGCCCAGAGTTGGGAGAGATTTCCCCCTTCATGTCCGGTCACCGTGCTGGGAAGAGTCAGAAGTCACCCAACCATAGAAGAGTCATCAGAGGAGCTCCACATCAACCTCCAGAACAGGACACCATCAGCCAGGTATTCATCTCCCACTGAGCACCACTACCTTCCAATCTCCCCACTGCACCCCATCCCCCCACTGTCTTCCTGTCCACCCCTCTGTCCCCTACTGCCCCCTGTCCCCCCTCTACGTTCTCACTGCCCTACTATCCAACCCCCCCCCCATCCTATTACTGAGCAGAAGTGCCTCCTGTCTCCTTACTGAGCACCTCTGACCCCCCCCCCCCTGCTCCTATGTCCCCCTATTTTCCTACTAAGCACTAATGTCCAACATTTCCCCTCAGTGATCATCATTTATTTTATTTTAATAATTGATAACCCCCCCCCCCCCCCAGACTGACCACAGATAACTGAAAGGTTAAGGTTCATGAAGGATAGAGTTATGGTTTTTCTAGAACCAAATATTGGTATTGTATTTTCTTTAGTTATAATTCTACCAGATGATTGTTCCATCACAGAATATGTGATAAACACGAATCACTGGGAAACGAAAGGACAACCGGCCAACCAAGACAGTTCAGGGAAAACCGATAATAAAGATGATCTATAATATCTTAGAAGTCAGTAAGGCCAAAGTTCTGGTAAAAACTCGTATTCTTGTCAGTATGATGATCTGAGATTTAGACAAACACGTTATATAATCATTACACAATTATCTGCTATTCTGATTGGTTACAACCATAGACAACCCTCTTCTCTACTTTTTGTACATTTGTATATATGACTGAGACATTATCAATCATCTCTGAAGTCTGGGTGAAGCCCGACTCTGTGTGGCTCTATGATTCCCGGGTGCACTTTGAAAAATACCTTTAAGCAACACGGCATCATCCCGCGGGTCCTAAATTCTATAGGAGACAGTTTATAGGAACTTTATCTTTGTCCTAACAATAACTGGCATTTATTTCCTCTCCCTGTCCCCACAACTGCCTCCCTGTTCACCCCAATTCCCCCCCCCCGTCCCACCAATGCCCCATGTTGTGTGTCTGGTGGTGGTGTGGGGGGGGGTGTACATGGATAGTGGGAAGAGGGAGTAACACAAGGATTCTAGCTTGTAGGGTAGATGGAGGAACCCCAGAAGTGTGTGCTGATTACTCGACTGCTCCAAACCGTTAAGCTGGCCACACATTATACAATTTTCCCGTTCAATCTCCTGTAGATAACCTTTACCTATGTGGTGTAAGGGCCGGCCTGACTGCATACAAACTGAAAGTGTTTGAGTATGACCTCATATTATATGGTTTTGGTAAATCTGAACGGAAGTTGTTTAAAAAAAATTGTAAAATGTATGTCCAGCCTTAGAGTGCACCAGATTGTACGTAAGATCTGTATCTACCTGAGACTGGTAAGCCAGCTAGATATAGGTGGAGTCTCCCTCTAGAGATGGCCAGAGGTATTGCAGACTGTGCCAAGTCTATCACAGCTTGTTATACTGGCTAACAATAATCTCCCTTTCCTTCCCTCCTACACCAAACAAGGTCCTCGCCTCGTTTGCTAGATCCCGTGGGCTTCCATCCTTGTCATGTGTGTGGCAGTGGTGGGATAATAAAGTGTGTGTGCTGTTATACAGCTCTTACCCCTGTCTGGACTGGGAACTTGAGGTTCTCCTTACAATCTGCCAGCATGCTGGGTGATTTCTGTGGATATGCAACAGAAGGCGATACCCCGTGTGTTGTCTGATCTCCCACATCCCTGTACCCCGATACCATAGTCTGTAACATCAGATAGTGGGTATTTTTTCCTCCTTTTCCTTTGGCTGAACATTGTTTTCATCCTGCTGACCACACCCCCAAATCATTTGTTTCCCCCCCCCCCCCGACCAGCAGTATAAGGGGCACTATGACTATAATATTGTGCTGACCCCTCTACTCTATATATTGTGTTGTACATTACATAGTCCTGACCAGAGTGTTTGTTGCCCCCACAGTGGTAGTTTCTCATTAATGAAGGTCTTCTTTATGGTCGGCTCAGAGAAGGTTTCAGCTCTCTTCCCGTATTCTGTGTTGTTTTTTCAGAGTTAGTATTGTTGGTGTTACAAAGACCCGCATTCTGCACCTATTTGGGACATGTTCATGACGTTGTTATCCAATAAGGTGACCTTACTTTTGGCCATCACTTTGACTAAAAGGTCACAAGGATGTTTTGAGGCCAAGGATCTCCTTTTTACCCAAAATGATCTCTGCTTTTCACCTTAATGGACAGATTGCATTATCCTCCCTGTGTCTGGCACTAGTTCACTCCGAGTAGATCTCTCCCCATTGTCTGGATGTGGTGGGGACGGTTGGGGATTCACCTCTTGGAAAATGCTTTTTTATGCAGATAGATTCCTTGTTTGTTATTCCAGAAGGTCCTAAAAGAGGTTCTCCATATTCCAGATCCACTATTACTAAATGTATTTGATAGGTTCTAAGTGAATTCAATGAATTGTTTTGCAGGTCTATGAGCTGTGTGATAAAGTGCCTCCTTTTCCCATTACAGCCCACTCTACTAGAGTAGGGAGCACTTCTTGGACTTTTCATCATCAGGTTTCTGTGTCTCTGCTCTAGTGTTGGGCGATTGGTTCAGGCCGAGCAAAAGTTCAGCCCAAACAGCGCCTGTTTGCCCACTCGGCGAACATCCAAATTTTCTGTGCACTCGGCAGGATGCCCCCCCCCCCGAGCACTCAGTTAATATGTTGTTAAAGAGCGGGGCCGGGAAGCTGGTTATACTGGGATGGTGGGCGCACCTACAAGCATCATCCCGGTACCATTATTATCAGCCAGCGATTCCCTACAAAGAAGAAGTGATCTGAGTGGCTACGTAGCATGAAAAACAACACACGAGGCTATACTCTAACTCGGGCTTGGTGGGATCCAGACAGAGTAAGTAGCCTATGGAGAATTTTAAGCACCATGGTTTGCCACCATTCCACAGACAGACGCAATTGTAAAGAGTGACATATTAGGTATCTATTTACTCTACGTAACATCATCTTTCACATTATGCAAAAAAATTGGGCTAACTTTACTGTTTTTTTTTTTTGTTTTTTTATTCATGAATGTTTTTTTTTTCCCCAAAAAAATTGCGGTTGAAAAACTGCTGCGCAAATACTGTGTGACACGAAAAATTGCAACAACCATCATTTTATTTTCTAGGGTCTTTGTTAAATAACATATATAATGTTTGGGGGTTCAAAGTAATTTTCTAGCAAAAAAAGTAGACTTTTACATGTAGGAGCAAAGTGTCAGAATAGGTTTGGGCAGGAGGTGGTTAACAATGAACAAGTCATAAGCTGCCTGCCCCCCCCCCCTGCCCTGAACCATAGCAGGCCACAGACCCTCAAAATGGGGGGGATGGGTAGTTTGGGGCAACGGAGGCTCTGCCCACCTTAATAGGGACAAGGGTCTCTTCCTGATAAACCTGGGCAGTGGTTGTGGGAGTATGCAGGCAGGGGGCATATCAGAATATGGGACCCACAGATTCCCCCCCCCCCTCCATATGAATGACTAATTTACCAAAAAAAGTGTCAGAAATAAGTAAAATCAGTACACAGGTTTTTGGTTCGTTACTAACGGCTGCCCACGGAATGCCTGCTGGGGCATGCTGGGTCGGTGACGTCACACGCTCCTTACCTATTTAGGAACTGTCAATTGGAGGAGCAGGCATTCGGAATGTCAGCCTTCCTCGTGGGCGGAGTGTTTTTTCCTTTTTTTTTGGTCCGGCGGTTTGGCAGGCGTCATGATTGACAATGAATCTGCATCAGGGGACATTGTTTTTTGTAATTAAATTAAATTTAAACATTTTATGACACTTTTTATGAATAAGTATGGGGTACAATGTACCCCATTCTCATTCATATAGGGGGGCCGGGATCTGGGGCTTCCAGATTCTGATAAACCACCTGCCCACAGACCCCCACAAGCACCACCCATGGTTGTTGGGAAGAGGCCCCAGCCCCATCAACACAGTAACAAGGTGCCTTGGGGTGGGGGGGCAATATTCTCCCTGTCCCAAAGCACCCACCTGCCATGTTGAGTGCATGTGGCCTGGTATGATTCAGGAGAGGGGGGCCTGCCAGGCAGTGTGCTCACAAAATGCATCCGGTATGGATGTTGAAGAGAACCCACAACATTTTTTTTTTTAATTTTGGCCCCACACCATTTTTTTTGAATTACCAGGTGCTGGCAATAGCTTGCATCCGAGAAGTACATTTAAATGTCATTTTTTTTTTGTTTAGAAATGTTAGTTTTGCTGCAGCAGGTTCTATACACGGTGCAAATGTGCTACTTTACAGGCAGACTAAGGGGTCCCACCAGGCACTATATTTAGAGGAATTTTTCATTTTTACTGTTTCGCTTTAAGCATCATTAAAATCACTTCTCTTTCAAAAACTATTGTTTTTCAAAAAAAAAGGTTTGCATGTTTTGCATTGGTTTGTGTCCCCAGCTCATCCATTTTGTTCACCCACCCATGAAACCTCTGCTGTAGCCAGAACTCATTCATTTAGTGGCGGTATCTCTACTGCGGCTAAATGACAGCTTCCAGTTTGGTGGGTGGGATGCTGGCAGCCACCACCATCCTAACAACCAATGACAGCGTGCAGTCTGACCACCTGCATCCAAGCAACCACTAACATTGCACTGCACAGTGTGACTGGGTTCTAGGACACGGGTGGCCAGGAATATGTGATTTAGGGATGAAGTAGTGAAATTTGGTCAATTTAGTGAATAACATCACCTGGGAGCCCCTTACTCTAATTTCAGCTGCCAGCTTGGGAAATGCCATTTGCAGTGAGATTCTGTGGGAAGCAGATAGTCTGGTTGGTCCTCATGTTTTTCTGGAGGGATCTACTTTGCTAGTATGCCATTTTTGGTATATTTTATATATATATATAATTATAATTTTTTTTGGGGGGGTGGGGTGCTGTTTGGACTTTGTCATTGTGCTGTGCTGTGTTTTTATTGTAAATGAGTAACTGGACAAACTATGTACCCCTTACTCATTCATGTAGGGGGAGCATGATATCTGGGGGCCTCCTTTTTTTATAGGAGGCCTCCAGATTCTGATAATTCCCCGCTGCAGACCCTCACAACCATTTGGCCAGAGTTGTGGGGGAGAGACCCTGTCCCTACCAACATGAAGACATGGTGCTTTGCTAGGGTGCCTCTGTCAGGGTACCCTTCTCATGTGGAGGGCATGTGGCCTGGTATGGTCCAGTGCAGATTCCACATCCAGGTGTCCCTCCACCACTTCAATTGGACATCCACCCATCAGCCAATCATTTATTGATGAGACGTTTATTAATGAGATCTACAGCCAGGTCAGGTGACAATGTATTCCTGCATGATGCCTGAATAAAGATGAAGTCGGTCAGCATGTCACACCCTTTACATATCCCATCACTTCCTTACCAATTCATACAAAGATATCACACCCCCATTCCTTCTGAAATGGGAAGAGATTTGGGTCATACATTCACCCAGACAGAAAGATATCATATCCTATTCTTTGCTCACAAATCCTCCTTTCCCAGCAGTGTCCAGGAGTCCGGATATAACATTCTGACCAGATGGTATACAGTCCCCACTCTTTTTTACTCAAAATTTTCCCCACAACCTCTCCGATCTGTTGGAGGAGCAATAATGCCAGGAGAACTCTATTACATATATTCTGGGAATGTCCTCTGATACGCATTTTGGAGAGAAATTCAAAGATAAACATCTAACCAGAATATGACCCCCCTTTCTAAGACCCGATATAAAAGAATGACTGCTCATTCACCTTATAGGCGTGGTCAGATCTTCTATCTCACTGAAATGGAGAGGCATGGATCCCCTACAGTGTGTCTGTGGATTTCCAGGGTTAATAAGATCTCACCAAATTCCTGAAGTGCAAGGAAGATAATTAGGAATAATTAGCTTTGAAAATGAAGAGAATTGATTTTCAAGATTCGACTCCTGTTGATTCCAAAGAGGTTTGCATTTAAGTCTGCAATTTTTAGAATTTTAAACACACTTGCCAAATACACCTAGATTGTAAGCTCTAAGGAACAGGGTCGCCCAATTCCTCCAGTATTGAATTGTATTGTAACTGTATTGTCTTCCCTCATTGTAAAGCGCTGCACAAACTGCTGGCGCTATATAAATCCTGTATAATAATAATAATAATACACCTGTAAATAAAACCCAACCACCTTCCCCCATCGCTATGAAGCACATTTCTCTGAATGAGAACAAAGAATGAGATTCTCCTGCTGGGAATTGTAATAAACTGTCTATTTTATCAGCCAATGGGAATAATATAGTGTCCGCAGTAAAATAAAATACAAATATTTAAACCTGTATAATATTGTACATAATGTTTCTATATATTAGATATATTTAATAATGAATGTTCATAAAGAAAGAGACTTTATTCAGTCGTTTTTCTTAAAGAATTCTGACTTTTTTATTTTTTTGTGCAGGTGGATTTATGAACCAAGTTTTCGATCATTTTGGACTTCATCAATTCAGCTGAGTCACATGGGAAATGAGCCATATGGGTGTCTTATGTGACTGAAAGTCTTAATCACAATTCACTGGAGGATTCACACAGGACACAAGTCATATCCGTGTTCTAAAGGAAGAAATGCTTTGGATCTTCAACATTGATCCAGCCTCAGAGGACAACAGGAGAGAAGTAATTTCAGTGTTCTGGAAGTGACAATGGCTTTACAATAAAGTTCAACCCATATATACATAAGAGAAGTAATTTCAGAAGATATTTATTGTTTGGAATGTGATAAACATTTTACAATGGAAGCAAAACATGTCACACAGCAGGAGGTTTACAATGGAGAGAAGCCATATCAATGTTCTGAATGTGATAAAGGTTTTACAACAAAGGGTAATCTTATCAGACACCAGAATATTCACATTGGAGAGAAGTCATATCAATGTTTTGAATGTGACAAAGCTTTTACAAAGAAGTCAAACCTTATCACACACCAAATGATTCACACTGGAGAGAAGCCATATCATTGTTCTGAATGTGGCAAAGCTTTTACAACCAAGCATGAACTTATCACACACCAGAGGGTTCACAGTGGAGTGAAGCCATATTATTGTTCTGAATGTGGCAAAGCTTTTACAACAAAGGGTAATCTTATCGCACACCAAAGGGTTCACACTGGAGAGAAGCCATATCAGTGTTCTGAATGTGATAAAGGTTTTACAACAAAGGGTAATCTTATCAGACACCAGAATATTCACATTGGAGAGAAGTCATATCAATGTTTTGAATGTGACAAAGCTTTTACACAGAAGTCACATCTTATCATACACCAAATGATTCACAGTGGAGAGAAGCCATATCAGTGTTCTGAATGTGTCAAAGTGTTTACAACCAAGCAAAAACTTATCACACACCAGAGGCTTCACACGGGAGAGAAGCCATATCAATGTTTTCAATGTGGCAAAGCTTTTACAACAAAGGGTCATCTTATCACACACCAAATGATTCACACTGGAGAGAAGCCAAATCATTGTTCTGAATGTGGCAAAGTTTTTACAACCAAGCAAGAACTTATCAAACACCAGAGGGTTCACACTGGAGAGAAGCCATATCAATGTTTTGAATGTGGCAAAGCTTTTACAAAGAAGTCAAACCTTATCACACACCAAATGATTCACACTGGAGAGAAGCCATATCATTGTTCTGAATGTGGCAAAGCTTTTACAACCAAGCATGAACTTATCACACACCAGAGGGTTCACAGTGGAGTGAAGCCATATTATTGTTCTGAATGTGGCAAAGCTTTTACAACAAAGGGTAATCTTATCGCACACCAGAGGGTTCACACTGGAGAGAAGCCATATCAGTGTTCTGAATGTGGCAAAGCTTTTACACAGAAGTCAAACCTTATCACACACCAGAGGATTCACACTGGGGAGAAGACCTATTAGTGCTCTGAATGTGACAAAGCTAATGTTGGGCTAATATATCACCAGAGGGTTCACAAGCTTTAGTTACAGAGATGAAACTTTGGGAAAAGGGAGGATATTAAATGACTTGCAAATGCCCCATTAGTTTCACAACCCCAATCTCCTCCAACAATCTAGGGAAGAATTGAACAGATAAAATGGTACTTTAAAAAATGCAAACTAACATCTGTGAGCAAACAGGAATGTAATGGATGGATAAACACCTAAAAGGCCTGTGAATATTTCACAGTTTGACATTTTTTCAGATAAGCACCAATGATTGAACTGTTTTCCTCACGATTCTCATCTTCCTCTTTTTTTTTTTTTTACTGAAAATAACAAATCTATAGAAGTAACTGGTGATAAAACCATGTTGCAGAGGGAACTCTGGGAATGATAATGACAGATTGCATTACACATTAAGTTATCAGACTTCCTGCTGTTGGTCTTATGTATGAATTGTGTTCTGATATTTACTGTCCTGCTGTAAAAGGTGTAAATGATTGCCCACATCTTTCCTGTAGTTGCCGGGACTACAAACTCATATTAGGAATGTGGTTCACTTTTTTGTATTTGGGAGAAACATTTCACATGGTTTCTTAAATTCCATTAATAACACTGCCAAGGGGAGTCTCACTTTACTATCAATAGGAGAGCCAATCACAGGCCAGTAAAGTTTCATGGTTTATCGATGTAATTGCAGAATGTTTAATCCGCCTTGGTCCAATAGATTTCTTGTCCCTCCAGATAACATTTGCTTCTTGCATGGAAGGAGCACCCTAAAATGTCTTCCCTTCAATTCCCCCCATAGCTGTACTTTAGGTTATGTTGCCCCTCCCATATCTGTAAGGGAAAGCCTCAATTTCTCCCAATACTCCTCTGGCCTTCCAGTGAGAAGAAACATTTTCTCTGGAGTGGAAATGTTTTATGCAGTGATCCCTTCATAGACGGGATGGGGAATCTAAGTATTCTAAGATAAGTAAGATGAACCCGTGTACTGGAGTCATGGATCAGATAACCAATGAGACCATTGATGTTATAGCAGAGCTGACAGCAGAAGTGTCTCCATCACCTAAGGTGGTGTCACAGAACTGCATGGCTGCTGACTATCTCTGGGAAGCTCAAGGTGGAGTCTACAATCTGATGTCACATAGAGAGTGTTGTACATTTATAATAACTGTATAGACACAACCCTCTAGTGGGATTTTTAGATCATTAATTACAACATAATTAAAAGTTACTACAAAAAGCTTTATTAGTACAATGCATGTAAAAGAAACATTTGTGCTCAGATAAAATACCAAAGCGGTTGCAAGTAGTAATATGGATGAATGTAGAGAAATAACCACATTTATCTGTCCTAAGGACTCGTGTGGGAGTCTTTCTCTGTCCGCTTTGGTATTTTATCTGAACACGAATGTTTCTTTTACATGCATCGTACTAATAAAGCCTTTTGTAGTAACTTTTAATTATGTTGTAATTAATGATCTAAAAATCTCCCTAGAGGGTTATTTCTATACAGTTCAGTTACAGGGGATGTGGGCATTGCTATCTATCCCCTCCTAACAGCAATCTGTACCTCACTATACATTTATTTTATATCATGAGGATCTCAGAAGGAGACATCTACACAAGGTAAAGGAGATCCAACTGTCACCTGGATGGAGGAAGTGGAATCCATTTTCTTGGATGGGTTTAGTTGGAACTTGGTTGAGTAATATGGGGGGTTTGCTTCTTAAGCCTTTAGTTACTATTATAGTTTTGATAATTTTATACATTGCTGTTGTTGTATCTTGATTTTTCTTTTTTACTCACATGGTTAAATTCACATTTAGCTAAAACCCTAAACATTATATATTTTCTGAAATCAGAGACCCTGGAGAATAAAATGGTGGTAGTTGCAATTTTTTTACGTCACACAATATTAGCACAGCTGTTTATCAAATGCATATTTTCTGTAAAAATACAGTAAGGGTAATTTTAGGGCACACAAATAAACTTATGACATCATTTCTTTGGTAAAATATAACAGATGAGGTTGTGTTGAGCAGTAAATATCAGACACGTCAAGCTTTAAAAATTGTGCATACTTGGTGACAAACTTCAGTACCTACAAATGTCCCATAGGTGACGCTATATAAACCTTTACAGGTCATAAGTATAAATAGTTATCCATGAATGATGTCCCTAGAGTTATTCCTCTCACTCTGGTGTGTGCAGCGATATGTAAGATGTGTCGTGTGATTGTTGTTTTCCTACATAACCGCACCCAACACTGACATTTCCATATATATATGGGAACTGGGGGTATAAAATTTGTTTTGTGGTTTGTTTGTTTTTTATTTGCAGTGTTTTACTTTAATTTTTTTAAACTTTAGTTTAGTTGTTCTCCTTCAGGTCCTCTAACCTTGTAGATGGTGACATGGACTTGTTGTGTGGGAATGAGCAGGAGGGGTTCGGGGTTATCTTCTACCCAATCAGCTTGTTATGGATAAAATATGAAAGTGTCTTCTGGGAATTTACAGGGATTTGGATGTTTAGAGGGTTACATAAGTGGGCGGGGCTGGTATTAATGAGGGGCGTGTCATATGGTAATCAGTTTCTTAGCATAGATGATATAAATGGTATAAATATATCCTTGAAATGTAAACAATCTATCTCTTTTCTTCTGTTGGTAAAGTGTCACATATATATGATTAATAAAGTTGGATTTTATTTTCACCTCACAATACTGTGGTCTGGGTTCTTCTACAACACATCCACCCAAAAATGTAATCTTCCAGTTATAGGAGTCTGGTGGAATGGGTGACAAGCTGATTGTATCTCTTCGGTCTAGGGGCGGATTGCCCATTTGGGCACTCTGGCACTGTCTGAGACCCCGTGGTCAGTAGGGGGCCCTGAAAGTGGCTCAGTCCACTCCTGGAGGTGCCCACAGCTTAATATGCAGAAGAGAGGTTTAAGCCTGGAGAAGGCATGGCATTCTTTATGATGGTTTCTGCAGTGCTGGGAGAGGACTCAGGTGCTGGCCGGGATGAGAGAGCGATGGTGGAGCCATGGGGATGTTAGCAGCGGCAGCCACTCCGGCCACCTCTCCCCCTGTGGAATTCAGCAGAGGGGTGGGGCTACCGTCCACATCCCCACCATGGGGGACAGCCAGTGCTGAACTTAGAGAGCTGGAGGTGGCAGAAGGCACTGCAGAGCGGAGTCATCTCAGAGCTAGCAACCCGCCTTGTGTGCAGCAGGTCAGTGTGTGATCGCCAGCCCAGCAGTTTAGTGTCACTCTGCTTTATTCTATACCAGCAAGGCTGAGTGTTCCTGCCCATTGCCCATCCACCAGGTGCTATTCCCTATCCCATATCTAATAACCCTGATTTCTATATACATAGTGAGTGCTATTCCCTATATACTGTATAAGACTGATATGTGTACACTGAGTGCTGGTACCTACCTGCATATATAACACTGACATCATTATACGGAGTGCCACTCAGTGTACAGATATCAGTGTTATATATAGGGAAGATTCGGGGTGTCTGGCTGTGCAGGGTGGGGGATCCCAGCTACTTACAGATCCTATAGGGTTCCGCTAGGGGTAAGATGAGTAGATTTATGGTACTTTTTTCCATCGTTTTTATACATTTTATTGCAGTTTGTTTGTCACAGGGTTGGGCCTTGTTTAACCACTTCTGGACTGGAAGGATTTTCCCCCTTAATGGCCAGGCCCTATTTTGTGTTTCGGCACTGCGTTACTTTAACTGACAATTGCGCGGTCGTGCGATGCTGTAACCAAATAAAATTGACGTCCTTTTTCCCACAAATAGAGATTTTTTTTGGTGTATTTGATCACCTCTGCGATTTTTTTATTTTTTGTGCTACAAACAAAAAAAAAAAGCGACAATTTTGAAAAAAAAAAAAAAAACAATATTTTTCACATTCTGATATATAACATTCCCCAAAAAAATTTAAAAATCCAAATTTTTTTAACATTTTAGGCCAATTTGTTTTCTGCTACATATTTTTGGTAAAAAAATCGCAATAAGCGTATTTTGATTGGTTTGCGCAAAAGTTATTGCGTTTACTAACTACGGGAAAGATTTATGTCATTTTTATTGTTTTTTTTTACTAGTAATGGCGGCGATTTGCATTTTTTTTTTTTTTGTGGGACTGCAACACTGCGGCGGACAGATCGGACCCCTAACTGACACTTTTGGGGGGGACCAGTGACATTACTACAGTAATCAGTGCTAAAAATATGCACTGTCACTGTAATAATGATACTGGCAGGGAAGGGGTTAACACTGTTGGTTATCAAGAGGTTAAATGTAAGCCTAGGGGAGTGATTCTAACTGTGGGGGGAGGGGCTTGTGAAATGATCAGAGACATGCAATCCTATATAGAAGGATCACATGAGCTCTGTGATCATTGCAGGGAGAAGGACGGGCGGCTGTGTTTACAACATCCGACCGTCCTTCTCTCTCAGCGGGGAGCGATCGCGGGTGTCAGGTGACAATCGGAGCCGCCTGACACACCCGCCAGCTTTCCCGCTGATGATCAGGGGTGGGAGCACTCACCCCCTAGCTCCTCCCAGGCAAATGACGTACCCAGACTTGGATTTTCCTGGGAGAGCCACTCTGCCGCCATATGTATACGGTCAGCAAGTGGTTAAATAAGAGGACCGTCTTTTCAGTTCACTTTAAGGAATTCATTGGTAGTATTTCTTCCCTCTAGTTGCCGATTCTAATCCTGTTCTGAATTTCCTCCTACCTTGTAACCTCAAGGCAGACGCGGACAGACTCCATGGAGACATTTTACTTATAAATAAATCTGTGTAAACTTTTCTACCTATTTGTATGAATGTTATTCTGTTCAGCCAGTTATGTTATTTATGTCCCCCTGCCAGACAGCAGAGCCAGGTTGTGACCTCACTTTTCTCTGCACTGTATAAGGAATTCAGATTGGTCACCACCCTGCCCCCATCCTGTGACTGAACAAAGAAGAAGAAACTGTCACTACTGCCCCTCCCCCTCCAGTGTGACTATAGCACAGTGAGTAGATGGTAGTTAAAAAAAAAACTACCAAAATTTGATATATTTTCTGAAAGCGGAGACCCTGTAGAATAAAAAGATGGTGGTTGGAATTTTTTCGGTCACACAATATTTGTGCAACTTTTTATCAGTTATACATTTTCAGTAAACTATACGTTCCAATAAATGTTAGTGCAGACAAAGCACAATATAATACCACATTGTTTGTAGAAAATAAAAGATGAAGTTGTGTGGAGTAAAAGGATACAAATCCTGTGTGTGTCCATGAGACTGGGAGAATTACAGCGCCCAAAATGATCAATAGGTGACATTTTCACTGCTTGTGGACCGCCCACTGCCTTCTTACTGCGGCCGAGCGGCCCCGCTGTGCTGGATGAGGTACATGGATGTCATCCAGTATTTCCAGGTAGGGGGCGCTCCCACCACCCCATCTGTGCTGTCATTCAGTGCAGCACAAATCAGTCAGCAGGTCCCAGCCAATGATTTTTAGCCTGGACCTGCTGATTGGCTGTACGGAATCACAGATCAGCCGTGTCCATGTTTTGTAATCACAGACACAGGAACTGCACCGTTCTTCTCTCTCTCTGAGCCCTTTTCTGTTCAGAGAGAGAAGAAAGCAGACCTGTGTGAGTCCAATCAGCACATTTACACTTCCACACACTTAGTGAGGCACATTTAACCCCTTGATCTCCCTCCATGTAACCCTTTCACTGCCCTCTCACAGTGTCATTAGTACAGTGTACAGCATTTTCACTGATCACTGTATTAGTGTCACTAGTGACTTCAGATAACGTCAGAGTCAGTCAGTGTCCCTCCCAGATAGTGTCAGATTGCCCGCCACACTATCACCATCCACATTTAACTCCTTTATTGCCAGAAACATTATCAAAGTCACACTATAACCGCCAATATGGATATAGAGTCTGAACATGGATCAGTATATTGATCGCAAACAGAACTTTACCAGTGTCCCCAATAGTATAGTGTCCCCAAAAATGCAGTGTTAGCGGGATCAGCCCCGTTCTCTGATCACTGCCACCTCTGATACATTGTACACAAAACCGCAGTGTTAGAAAGATCAGGCCTGACCTCTGCAGCACTAGCAGGGAAATCTTATTTCTAGCACACAAACCATCACTGACAGCCAGGAGCTCTTTTTCCCATGAGTCGCACTAGGTACCTGTAAATTTACTGCCCAAAATGTCCAAAGAAAGGTCCACTAGTGAGGAGGCCTACAGGATTCTGAGTATGACAGATGAGAGTGAAGGGGAATCCTCTCTATCAGAATCCGGCTCAGAACATGAGCCTGTGGAAAGCAGCGGCACCCTGACAGGGAGCTCAGACGATGGAGAAGATGTCCCGGCTAAGATCAGACGTATCCAACCCCAGGTTACTGAGGCGCTAGAAAAGCAGAGTTATGCTCATATGCAGCAGAGTGCCAGTACTAGCGCTGCTCCAGAGGCCTCGTACATCCTGGCCTTTTACACACCAGCACTGCAGTATCCCATGGTGATGTGGAGAGTTCCAGAAGTGCAGTACAAGCTGGTGAGGAGGCCGGCACTAATAGCGGAGTGCAAGCTCAGCCACCAAGATTTCAAGCACAGGCCTGTAGAGTCCATTCAGAGGTGCTTATGAACTCTAATTGGCTGCCCCAGATTCAGAAGCACCCATAAGCCCCCCCTCCCCCCCATTCACAGCCCAGCTCAAGGTTCAGATGTAATCCACCAATTTAACAACCCCCCTGACTTTTTTTAGCTGTTTTTCACCGAAAACCTCTTTAATTATTTGATTGTGGACCAAACTAATCTTTATGCTGACCAGTACATCACCACCAACCCAAACACATACCTTGCCAGGCCATTCAAGTAGAAACCTGTCCCGATTTCTGAATTTTAGACTCTTTTGGACCTCACCCTTAATATTAGCGTTACAAAAAATAATGAATTGCAGTCATATTGGTCCACAGACCCGATTCATCATATCCCCGTGTTCTCTGCTGCAATGGCCAGGCATAGATAGGAGAAAATAATGTGTTTCATGCACTTCAATGACAATACACATGCAGCAAAAAATAAGATCTTCCATGGACTCAACATGCCTCTCAGCAAATACCTTGGGGTGTATACTTTCCCCATTTAGGGGTGTTTTACTGACCTAGCATTTAGGAGCCTCCAAAAATGTGATAGGTAGTCAGGAAATCCAATGTGCCTTGAAAGCCTGAAGGTGGTCATTGGATTTTGGGGACCTGTATGTGGCTGGGCTGCCAAAAAGTCTCTCTCATGTGGTATCCTCATACTCAGGAGAAGTAGCAGAATGTGTTTTGGGGTGTAATTCCACATATACCCATTGCGTGTGTGAGGAATATCTCATTAAAATGACAACTTTGTGTAAAAAATATATATATATTTTTTTTTTCTTTTTCCAACAACTTATTGGCAAAAAAAAAAAAATCTTCTATGGATTCAGCATGTCTCTGAGCAAACATTTTCCAAAAAGGGGTCCTTTGAGGGATGTTTGTACTGTCTTGAAATTTTAGTGCCTCAAAAAATGTGACCCGAATCATCATATGCCCGTGTTCTCTGCTGCATCCATCGATGACTGATCAGTGTACCGGCTCGTTGCCTGTACCATGTGATCACTGTGACCAATAGCAGCAGATCACATGACATTTATAAACAATGGATGGCTTACTTTCATGTCATCCATTGTATACAATTGTGTAGCTAGCTGTGATTGATCACACTGATCACATGGTACAGACAGGGCCAATCACAGCCCATCTGTACCATGTGAATAAATGTAACCGATTACGGCTAATCTCAACAAAGCAAACCAAATGAATCTGTTTCAGTCAGTAAAAATGGTTGATCAGGTTAGTAAAATGTACCGGTATAAACAATCAAAATTTGTAAAATTATCACTTCTCCAGATTAGTACAGTGTTACTATGGTAACACTGTATTGCTCTGGTGTTTAAAAAAATTGTAAAAAAAATAAGTAATAGAAAGAAAAAAAAATATTATTTTCATATTATTATCTTTTTTTTTTTACATATTGTCACCAGTTAGTGTCCCTGGTCACCATCACACCCATTATATGACAATGCTGTATTGCACTGGTGACAGTATGTTAAATGAAAATGTGACTTTTTTTTTTTTAATTTTCCCAAAAATTGTGACAAAAAAATTAAAACTTCAAAAAACTTGCCATGCCTCTTACTAAATACTTTGGACTTTATAAAAGGGATAATTTGGGTGGGAGGAGGGGAGGGGGATTTGTACTGTCCTGGCATTTTCAGCCCTCAAGAAATGAGATCGGCCGTCAGTACATCAGGATTGATCGATTTTCAGTAGTTACTCATACAGTAGTTTGTGGACTCTATAACAATCCTACAGACTACAGAGCAGAATACATTTTGGCCTAAACTTCTGAAGGAAGATTATTAATTTCCAAATTTTTTAACAGTAGCAGAAAAGAAAAAAATTTGTTTCAATATTTTCTGTAGTTTTTCATTTATTTAACAAACAATAAAAGACCCAGTGGTGATTAAATACCACCAAAACAACGCTCTATTTGTGTGGAAAAAATTATAGAAATTTCTAATGGGTACAGTGTTGCATGACTATGTAATTGGCATTCAAAGTGTGACAGCTCTGAAAGATGAAATCTAGCCTGGGCAGGAAGGAGGTAAAAGTTCCCGGTACTAAACTGGTTAAAGTAGCACAGTACTGAATTGCAAAACAAGCCCTGGACATGAAGGGGGCAAAACCTTCCAGAGGTCAAGAGGTTAATAAATCTTGCTTTTTTTTCAATCAATACATTTTTTAAAAAAAGACAATAAATCTTGCTTTAATTGTACACAGTTTGGTTTTAGTTTCCTGTCATACTTCTTATGACTGCAGTTCTTCTGAGCTCCACAAGGTGGCGATCTCACTTATACAGAGACAGGAAATCTCTCTGGAAGACAGGAAGTGATGTAAGGTACAGACAGGAAATGAGGTAAGGTACAGACAGGAAGTGAGGTAAGGTACAGACAAGAAGTGAGGTACAGACAGGAAGTGAAGTGAGGTACAGACAGGAAGTGAAGTGAGGTACAGACAGGAAGTAAAGTGAGGTACAGACAGGAAGCTCCATGTGGGAGGAATTATAGAGAAGACATTGCTGGAAGTATCAGTGGAGGAGGTAATGAGATTGTATTTTATCATATCTCCCATCACACTCCCTTGTAGGACTCCATATTTCTCTGTCCCTCTTTTCGGTCTGATGTACACACAGACATATGAACATACAATATAACGCCACAAAGTCTTCATATCGCTCTCAGATTTCCCTCAGATATCAGATTATTTCATGTACTGAAGTGAAAACACTGATATAAAAGAAAAGTAATGGTGAAATAAAACATGAGTGGGTGTAACTGATCACATTGTCACAAAACGTCACCTCCAAATAAAAATTTTCCCTGTAAGGGTCCGGTCACACCAGGAACTGCACGTTTCTCATGAATTTCCACATGTGCGTTTACATGCGTTCTCAGTGCATTTTTTAGCATTGGGAAGGACAGGGGATCAAAGGAGACAAACTTGTGTTTTGTCCCCAGAGTCACATTGCGTTGTGTTTACTCCCATGTACATGCGTTTATGTACTCACAAAATCAGATACTTAAAGACTCATCAAACCACATGTCAGTGTTTATCATCCACCTGGATGGAGATCCCTCTTTGGATGGGATGATCCCTCTGCACAGTGCTGGACTGGTAAAGCCTGACAGGGAGAGCAGCAGCTGCTGCCGCTATATCACACAGGCAGGCCGCCGTATGGATATTTTATTTTTTTCATTTTTAAAAACCTTGTGAAAAAAATGAGATCTGCAAAATATTCACCATGCCTCTTATCCAATATTTTGGGATGTCTAAGAAATGTGATAGGCAGTCAGAAAGTAAAAGCTGCGTAAATTCCAGTATATATCCCATAGTTTGTAGACAGGCTGCGGGGGTGGACGCTGTACCTGTGCCTACCAGGTGTATTATAACGCCAGAATTGCACACACAGGGGCTGGACCCCCCATGTAGAAGGGACCTAAGAGATACAATCAGCTTGTCACCCATTCCACCAGACTCCTATAACTGGAAGATTACATTTTTGGGTGGATTTGTTGTAGAAGAACCCAGACTACAGTATTGTATGGTGAATATCATCCAACTTTATTAATCATATATATGTGACATTTTACCAACAGAAGGAAAGAGATAGATTGTTTACATTTCAAGGATATATTTATACCATCTATAGTAAGAAACCGATTACCATGTGACACACCCCTCATTAATACCAGCCCCGCCCACTTATGTAACCCTCTAAACATCCAAATCCCTGTAAATTCCCAGAAGACACTTTCATCTTTTATCCATAACAAGCTCATTGGGTACAAGATAACCCCGAGCCCCTCCTGCTCATTCCCACACAACAAGTCCATGTCACCATCTACAAGGTTAGAGGACCTGAAGGAGAACAAGACCATGACCACCAGGACCATCGCCTGACTGAAGCCATGCTCACATTTCTTTCTAATGCTGCTTTTATGGTCTCCTCAGATACAGATCTGGCAGATGTACATTAGTGTAACCCTTTCACTCAAATCTGTGCTTGACCATCTTTTTTGGGGTACAGAGCTGACATTAGGGGGTTTAACATCTCTTTAAGAGGACCTGTGACCAGCAATATGCTATCACATGAGGGGCTATCAACTCCCTATGTGATAGAAATAAAGTTGAGGGAAAAGTTAAAAACAAACTTAAAGTATCACATTGTAAAAAAAAAAAAAAAATATATAACCCCCAGTTCCTGTGTACATATAAGAAACGCCAGTGCTGGGTGCGGTTATGTAGGAAAACAACAATCACACGACACATCTTACATATCGCTGCACACACCAGAGTGAGAGGAATAACTCTAGGGTCATCATTCATGGATAACTATTTATACTGATGACCTGTAAAGGATTTTAGAGCGTCACCTATGGGACATTTTTGGTACTGAAGTTTGTCACCATTTCACAAGTCCATCCAATTTTTAGAGTTTGACATGTTTGGTATCTATATACAAGACACAAACCTCATATTTTATATTTCAAAGAAATTGGGTAATAAATTGTGTTTGTGTGCACTAAAATTATCTGCAGTGCTTTTTTTTTTTTTTTTACAGAAAATGTGCATTTGATAAAAAATTAAAACTACCAAATTTTATTCTCCAGAGTCTCTGCTTTGAGAAAAAAAAATGTTTGTGAGTTTTAAATAATCATCTGGCCTAAAAATGTGAATTTAACCATGTGCATAAAATATGTACAATCAACTCTGGCAGTAAAAGAACGAACTACACCAATGTATAAAATTATTATCACAACTATAGTAACAACTAATGGCTTAGGAAGGAAACTCACCATATTACTCAACCAAGTTCCAACTAAACCCATCCAAGACAATGGATCCCACTTCCTCCCACCCAGGTGCCGGTTGGATCTCCTTTACCTTGTGTAGATATCTCCTTCTGAGATCCTCATGATATAAAATAAATGTACAACACTCTCTATGTGACACCAGATTGTAGACTCCACCTTGGGCTTCCCAGAGATAGTCAGCAGCCATGCAGTTCTGTGACACCACCTTAGGTGATGGAGACACTTCTGCTGTCAGCTCTGCTATAACATCAATGGTCTCATTGGCTATCTGATCCATGACTCCAGTACACGGGTTCATTCTAATTATCTTAGATTACTTATATTCCCCATCCTGTCTATGAAGGAATCCCTGCATAAAACATTTCCACTCCAGAGAAAATGTTTCTTCTCACTGGAAGGCCAGGGGAGTATTGGGAGAAATTGAGGCTTTCCCTTACATATATGGGAGGGGAAACATAACCTAAAGTACAGCTATGGTGGAATTGAAGAGAAGACATTTTAGGGTGTTCCTTCCACACAAGAAGTATATTTTATCTGGAAGGACTAATTATTCTGCAATTACATTGAGAACCATGAAATGTTACTGGTCCGTGATTGGCTCTCCTATTGTTAGTGAGGTAAGCGAGACTTCCCTTGTCGGTGTCATTAATGGAATTTAAGAATCCATGTGAAATGTTTCTCCTAAAACCAGAAAGGTGACCCCCTTGGGTAGGTACCCATCCTAATATTCCTAATATTAGTTTGTAGTCCTGGTTACTACAGGAAAGATGTGGGCAATCATTTACACCTTTTACAGCAGGACAGTAAATATCAGAACACAATTCATACATAAGACCAACAGCAGGAAGTCTGCTAACTTAATGTGTAATGCAATCTGTCATTATCATTCCCAGAGTTCCCTCTGTAACATCGTTTTATCATCTGTTATCCTGTCTGTAGATCTGTTATTTTCCCACCTTCTGTAACAGGGTGACAACCCCCATCATTCTGCAGTAACATTACACAGCAGCGTTGTCACCCTGTACAGGGAAGTCTTAGATAGATTATAAGTTAATGTGTAAGGTAAAGTCTACCGGCTTGGAAATATTGGTTTGCAAATAGATACAAAATTGGCTAAAATATAGAATTCGGAGAGTAGTGGTCAATGATTCTTACTCTGAATGGTCTAAGGTTATCAGTGGTGTACCCCAAGGTTCAGTGTTGGGACCCTTACTTTTTAATATCTTTATAAATGATATTGGGTCTGGGATTAAAAGTACCATTTCAGGCTTTGCAGATGACACCAAGCTTTGCAGTGGAATAACTTCCCTACAGGATGTCTCCAACTTACAAGCTGACCTCAATGCACTGTTTCATTGGTCAACTAGGTGGCAAATGAGGTTTAATGTTGATAAATGTAAAGTTATGCACTTGGGGGTAAGAATATGCATGAATCATACATACTAGGGGGAGTAGAACTGGGGGAATCCATAGCGGAGAAGGATCTGGGGAAATCCATAGCGGAGAAGGATCTGGGGAAATCCATAGCGGAGAAGGATCTGGGGGAGTCAGCGGTGGAGATGGATCTGGGGGAGTCAGCAGTGGAGAAGGATCTGGGGGAGTCAGCGGTGGAGAAGGATCTGGGGGAGTCAGCGGTGGAGAAGGATCTGGGGGAGTCAGTGGTGGAGAAGGATCTGGGGGAATCCATAGCAGAGAAGGATCTGGGGGAATCCATAGCGGAGAAGGATCTGGAGGAATACATAGTGGAGAAGGATCTGGGGGAATCCATAGCGGAGAAGGATCCGGGGGAATCCATAGTGGAGAAGGATCTGGGGAAATCCATAGCAGAGAAGGATCTGGGGGAGTCAGTGGTGGAGAAGGATCTGGGGGAATCCATAGCAGAGAAGGATCTGGGGGAATCCATAGTGGAGAAGGATCTGGGGGAATCCATAGCGGAGAAGGATCTGGAGGAATCCATAGCGGAAAAGGATCTGGGGGAATCCATAGCGGAGAAGGATCTTGGGGAATCCATAGTGGAGAAGGATCTGGGGGAATCCATAGCGGAGAAGGATCTGGGTGTTCTGATAGATCCGAAGCTTAATAATAGCATGCAATGCCAAGCTGCAGTTTCCAAAGCAAGCAAAGTCCTTTCTGGTATTTAAAGAGGCATGGACTCCAGAGAGAGAGAGGAGATAATTTTTCCCCAGTACAAATCATTAGTAAGACCTCATCTGGAATATGCAGTTCAGTTTTGGGCTCCAGTTCTTTAAAAGGATATCAGGGAACTGGAGAAAGTGCAGAGAAGGGCAACCAAACTGATAGGAGGCATGGAGGAGCTCAGCTATGAGGAGAGATTAGAGGAACTGAATTGATTCTCTTTTGAGAAGAGGAGATTAAGGGGGGTATGATCACCATGTATAAATACATAAGGGGTCCATATGGTGAACTTGGCATTGAGTTGTTCACTTTCAGTTCAACACAGAGGACAAGGGGGAACTCTTTACCTCTAGAGGAAAACAGATTTTGTCTCCAAAAAAAGGAAAGGTTTCTTCACCGTAAGAGCTCTGAAAATGTGGAATAGACTCCCTCCAGAGGTGGTTCTGGCCACCTCACTGGATTTCTTTATAAAAGTCCTGGATTCTTTCCTGGGTGTACATAATATAAGTGGGTACAAATATTTATAGGTAAAGTTGATCCAGGGAATATCCAATTGCCTCTCTGGGGATCAGGAAGGAATTTTTTACCCCTGCTGTAGTAAATTGGATCATGCTTTGCTGGGGTTTTTTCACCTTCCTCTGGATCAACTGCGGGTATAGGATTGTATGGGTTGGGTTTTCAATACTGTTTTTTCTTTTTTTTTTTTTTTAATTGGTTGAGCCAGATGGACTTGTGTCTTTTTTCAACCTGACTAACTATGTATAAGAAAACACAACAAATAAAGCCCAACTTCAGTTAAGGCTTCTAAAGCAGGTTAACGGTTTTAAGGGTTAAACTTCCATTTGAATTAAAACTGACAGTAAGCAACCCCTCCCACTGCCATTTTTTGCCAAATTTCTTAACCTTCAATAGGAAGTAGAATAAAAAAGATCAACTGGGAGGATCAACAAGTAATAAAAATGTTACAAGGGGAGACTCAGAAAAAACAAAAACTTGTTTGCTAATGACAGATCTTTTAGACCCTGCAGGTCTCATTAACCTGTTGCCGACCACCCGCCACCTTTTTAGGCTCTCCTGCACAAACAGACGTAGACCTACGTCGGTCGTGTGCCTGCAGCTAGGGGGCGAACGTGCGCGCCGCCGGCAGCACGTTCCTGCCCCGCTCAGCAGCGGGGAAGCCAATGCACGGGTCAGGCAGCTCCGATCCCCGATGAGAGAGAAGGACGGTCGGATGTTGTAAACACAGCTGACCATTCTTCTCCCTGGAATAATCATAGAGTCCCTGTGATCCTTCTAAATAGAATCACAGGTCTCTAAGATCATTTCACAAGCCACGCCCCCCACAGTTATAATCACTCCCCTAGGCTCACATATAACCCCTTGATCACCCACAGTGTTAACCCCTTCCCTGCCAGTGTCATTATTACAGTAACAGTGCATATTTTTAGCACTGATTACTGTAGTAATGTCACTGGTCCCCCAAAACATGTCAAAATTGGCAGTTAGGGGTCGGATCTGTCTGCCGCAATGTCGCAGTCCCACTAAAAATCACAGATCATCGCCATTACTAGTAAATAAAAAAGTAGACACGATAAATTTTGCGCAAACCAATCAAAATACACTTATTGTGATTTTTTTTTACCAAGAATATGTAGCAAAAAACAAATTGGCCTAAAAATGTAAAAAAAAAAGATTTTTAATTTTTTTTTTTTGAGAATGTTATATAGCAGAATATGAAAAAATATTTTTTTTTCTGGATTGCCGCTCTATGTTTATAGCGGAAGAAATAAAAATTGCACAGATGATGAAATACCACCAAAAGAAAGCTCTATTTGTGGGGAAAAAAGGACATCAATTTTATTTCGGTACAGCATTGCATGACCACACAATTGTCCGTTAAAATAATTCTGCGCCCCCTTAATGACCACGAAAATATGGCGTGGTCATTAAGGGGGAAAATCTTCCGGTCCAGAAGTGATTAAAAAAAACTGCCACCTAAAAATATCACATTGTCCCCTATGTGATGAAAGGGAAGTAAAACAGAAATTACAAATATTTTTATTCATTTGCAAAAAAAAATAGCACATAAAATTCCCCCCCCCCCCCCTCCCGAAGAAATTTTGAGGCCCTCCACCTCCACATATATGCTCGTAGAAACGTAAGCGCATGCGTCGGTGGTGCCTACGCGTGAAAAAGTTGATTGCGATACACATGTTGCCATGCACACGGGAGTGAAAGCAATAATTCTAGCACCAGACCTCCTACATAACACTAAACTGATACATGTAGGGGGCTTTTTAAGCATTGCCTATAGAAAATATAGGGGACTGATGTTTGCTGCCATTTCACAGGCACACACAAATTTAAGGTTTGGCAAATTTGGTATCCATTTACTCAGCGCAACCTCATTTATATTTTACCAAAATGTGGGTAATTTATTGCATATGTTCACCCTAATGTTCACGTTAGTTTTTTTTTTTACTTACATTTTGTGTTTCCTATACCTTTAAGGTAATATTGGGTGACATAAATTTGAACTACCACTATTTTATTCTCTAGGGAGTCTGCTTTCAGAAAATATATAATGTTTGGGGGTTTTACATAATTTTCAAGACTAAAATGATTTTTAAATGTGTGCAAAAAATGCAAAAAGGGATCAGGCAGCAAAAAGGTTAAAGAGAACCCCAACTGGAGGAATGTCAGTCCTCAAAAGTAGTAAGAATGTGACCACACACTTCACACTTGGTAAGCTCAGATCTCTTGCAGTTGTGCTGTGTGAATAGTCTATGGAGATGAATAATAGCTGGACAGAGGAAGAAAATAACAAGGACATTCTTTCTTCACCAGATGGAATCCCTGAGACTTTCAGTAGAGCCAAATGTAACACAAAGTAACCAGCTGAAATTAAATGGTACTGTTAAATGCATCCCATAAACAGCAGAAAGTCAGTGTTGAAGGCCTACAGCAGCTTAGAAAGTTACTTTCTTACTGAACAGAGAATTCTCCCTGGCTGGTGTCCCAACCACAGACCTGCCTGCAAAGCTGTCATCCATGAGAGAATATGAAACATGGAAAGGAGGCATTGATCATGGGAGAGGAAGTTTGGATAAGGTGAGCATAGCTGGAGCCCCAAAGCCTGGCATATGGTGTATCAACTGTCAGAAGAACCTGGAATGGACTCTCCCACTGAGGCTTAAGAGGCTTGGCAAGATGCCATTGGATCCCATCCCAGTCTCTGGTACTGAGGCAGTGTTGGTCATGTATTAGCTCAGGCAAGGAAGAAAACACTTGGGAACACGGCTCAGTTAGTGAATGATGAAAATGCATTACATGTTCAGTCAAAGCTTCATAAACAAATAAAAAGATGAGAATTGTGAGGAAAACAGTTCAGTCACTGATACTTATCTGAAAAAAATAAATAAATGAAAATGTATAATATTTACAGGCCTTCTAGGTGTGTGTCTGATGGACATAAGCACTACAGTTAGTGAATCCAATCATTACATTCCAGTTTGCTCACAGATTTTGGTTCATTTTTTTTCTAAAGTCACATTTTATCTTTTCACGTCTTCCCTAGCTTGTGGGATGACATTGAGGCTGTGAAACGAATGGGACACCCGCAAATCCTTTATTATTCCTCCTTCTTCCAGAGTTTCCTCTTTGCAGCTGAAGCTTATGAATCCTCTGGTGATACATTTACTGTATAATTTTTGTCACATTCAAAGCATTAAAATGGCTTCCTTCCAGTGTGAACCCTCTGGTGTACGATAAGCTCTGACTTCTGTATAAAAGCTTTGCCACATTCAGAACACTGATATGGCTTCTCTCCAGTGTGAATCCTCTGGTGTATGATAAGATGTGACTTCCATTTAAAAGCTTTGCCACATTCAGAACATTGATATGACTTCTCTCCAGTGGGAATTCTCTGGTGTCTGATAAGCTCTTTCTTGGTTATAAAAGCTTTGCCACATTCAGAACATTGATATGACTTCTCTCCAGTGTGAATCCTCTGGTGTCTGATAAGCTCTTTCTTGGTTATAAAAGCTTTGTCACATTCAGAACATTGATATGGCTTCTCTCCAGTGTGAATCCTCTGGTGTGTGATAAGATCTGACTTCTGTGTAAAAGCTTTGCCACATTCAGAACATTGATATGGCTTCTCTCCAGTGTGAATCCTCTGGTGTGCGATAAGATCTGACTTCAATGTAAAAGCTTTGTCACATTCAGAACATTGATATGGCTTCTCTCCAGTGTGAATCATCTGGTGTCTGATAAGATCTGACTTCTGTGTAAAAGCTTTGCCACATTCAGAACATTGATATGACTTCTCTCCAGTGTGAATCCTCTGGTGTGTGATAAGATGTGACTTCTGTGTAAAAGCTTTGTCACATTCAGAACACTGATAGGACTTCTCTCCAGTGTGAATCCTCTTGTGTCTGATAAGATTTGACTTCATTGTAAAAGTTTTATCACATTCAGAACATGGATATGGCTTCTCTCCAGTGTGAACCTTCTGGTGTGTTATACCTTTTGCTTCCATTGTAAAACCTTTATCACATTCCAAACAAGAAATATCTTCTGAAATGACTTCTCATATATACATGGGTTGGACTTTACAGTAAAGACATTGTCACTTCCAGAGCACTAAAATTACTTCTCGTTTGTTGTCCTCTGAGGTTGGATCAATGTTGAAGAGCATTCAAAACATTCATGACATTTAGAACACGGATAGGTCTTGCGTCCTGTGTAAATATTCCAGTGAACTGCAATAAAGACATTCAGTCACTTATAACATCCATATGGCTTGCTTCTCATGTAACGTTGTTGTATTGTTGTAACAAGACAAGCATGACCAAAAACTTGGTTCATCAATCCATCTGTGCAGAAAAAAAACAGAAGTCAGAATTTTATAAAAAGGGTTAAAAAAAGTTCAATTTTTAACATTTATTATTAACTGCTTCCCGCTGGGCCTATTGTAATATGACAGCCAAACAGGAGCCCCATTGTTACATAGTTACATAGTTAGTGAGGTTGAAAAAAGACATCAGTCCATCCAGTTAAACCTGTGTGTTTGTTTGCTGCTAACCGAACATTGTATACCCGTGTATGTTGTTCTTAAGGTGCTCATCTAATCGTTTTTTGAAACTATCGATGCTACCTGCTAATGCCACTGCTTGTGGAAGAGAATTCCACATCCTTACCGCTCTGACAGTAAAGATTCCCTTACGTAGTTTAAGGTTAAACCATTTTTTTCTAGTTTTAGTGAGTGGCCCCGTGTTTTACTGTATTCCCTTTCTCTGAAAAGTTTGTTCCTTATGCTATGGTCACCAGTACAGTATTTGTACATTGTTATCATATCCCCTCTCAAGCGTCTCTTCTCCAGAGAGAATAAGTTCAATGCTTGTAGTCTTTCCTCAAAGCTGATGTCCAACATTCCCCTAATTATTTTTGTTGCCCTTCTCTGGACTCTCTCCAGTTCCAGCACATCCTTTCTGAGGACCGATGCCCAGAACTGGACAGCACCATCTGATAAACTGTGTAACTCACTACACTCTCCCTGAAGGAATGTGGAATTGTGTGTACGGAGAGATAGAAGTTAGTTAGGTAGGGAGAGTGTTAGATTAATAAGCAGGCTTGACAGTGGCATAGGTGGTAGAATACCGGGCTTGCAAGTGAGAGACTGTGGGTTGGAATCCCTTGGCCAGCAGGTGATTGATTTTTATTATAGATATTAATTAAAACCTATTAAATTAATAATGGATGTGGGAACTCGAAGTTCCCGCGAAGAAGCCCATTTGCTCGCTATTCTGCGAACAGGCAGTGTTCGAGACGAACTTAGGTTTGACTCGAACACTGCCTTAGGTTCGACTCGAACACGAAGCTCATCACTATACACCGATTTGGGTTCTTTTTACCAAAGAAATGTAGCGGAATGCATATTGGCCTAAAATTAAGAAGAAATAAAATTTTGCAAATAAATAACCTAATAGAAATGAAGAATGTGAATGTGTTAAAGATAAGGGTTTTCAGAGAGCACCTAAATACAGAGTAGAAGAGAGTCAGAGATTGAGGTAGAGAGTTCCAGAGGATGGGAGAGGCTCTGGAGAAGTCCTGGAGGTGAGGAGAGTAGGAGGTATTGTGAGGAGTGAAGAGAATGGTTTGGTTGGCATTTTGAGACAAGGTTGGTGATGTAGCTGGGGGAAGAGTTGTGGAGGGCTTTGTAAGATGTTGTAAGTATTTTGAATTTTTAATAGGAAGAGATCAAACAAAAGAGTTGCCCTGGCATTATTGCACCTCCAACAGGTAGGAAAGGTTTTGGGAAAAATGTGCAAAAGTGGGGAATGTATACCATCTGGTCAAAGGTTATATCTGGACTCCTGGAGACTGCTGGAAAAGGAGGATTTGTGAGCAAAGAATAGGATACGATCTCTTTCTGTCTGGGTGAATGTGTGACCCAAATCTCTTCCCATTTCAGAAGGAATAAAGTTGTGAAATCTCCATTTTGATTGGTAAGAAAGTGATGGGATATGGAAATTGTGTGACCTGTTGGCTGACTTATCTTTATTCCGGCATCATGGAAGAATGCATTGTCACCTGACCTGTCTGTAACACTCATTAATAAAGGTTTCATCAATAAATGCATAATATTTTGCCAAACCCAATACGTATATATTTGTTGCAGTTTTGAAATGGTTTACCGGGATTATGACTGAAGCCTGCAATTCAGTTTCTCATAAAAGCGATCTGAGCAGTAGCCGTTAGATCACTATTAGATGCAGTGAGAGGGGTGTGGGGTGTCCCCCCCCCCTCCTCCTGCTTCTCACCAGTGTTTCTCAGACCTTCTGTTCTTACCAGTCAGCCTGGGAAATGATCCGACAGTTCGCACAGCTGGTCACAGAGGTGAGAAGAAACCAGATCGTCTCTGATCACCTCTACAATCTAGGAGGACCGGAGCTACATCATGACATCACTTCCAGTCTAGGGCCGAGGTAACCAGGTTTGTTTTTGTTTTTTTTGTTTTTTTTTTTAAAGCAAAAGATCACTTTTCTTTTTTGATCTTTTGCTTTCAAAGGTAAACCCTGGTTCTCTCCATAAAGAAGAAGACTTGTCATTCCTTATTTGTGTTAACATTTCTTGTAATAGGAATAAAAGTGATAAAAAAATAAAGGGACATTGTAAAAAAAAAAAAAAGTCAAAAATGTAAATAAATAAGAAAAAAAAAAGGCTTGCGAGCAGAAGTGAACACATTCTTAAGTCACGCACGCATACTGTATGTAAATGGTGTTTGCAACACACGTGAGGTATCATTGTGAACGTTAGAGCGAGAGCAAGAATTCTAGCACTGGACCTCCTCTATAACTCTAAACATGTAGCCTGTAAAACAATTTAAATTGTAGGCTACGGAGATTTTTAAGTATCTAGTGTGTCACCATTCCACGAGCATGCACTATTTTAAAGCGTAACATCTTACGATCTTACTTGGCGTAAAGTCATCTTTTTTTTATATTTTCCATAAAAATAGGTTATATATTGTATAATTTTGTACTAAAATTCATTAAAGCATACTTTTTCCCAAAAAATTACGATTGAAAAACTGCTATGCAAATACAGTATGGAAAAAAAATTGCAACAACCACCATTTAGGGTCTCTGCTAAAAAAAATATGTATAATGTGTGGGGGTTCTAAGTAACTTTCCAGCAAAAAACACAGATTTTTACTGATTTGCCAGAAAAGGTTTGGTCCTTAAGTGGATGAGCTGGTTAGTTTCTCTCCAACTGAAGTGTTGGATGGACAGCTGAATGTGGAATCTGCACTGAACCATACCAGGCCACGTGCCCTTAACATGAGAAGGGTACCCAGACAGAGGCACCCTAGCAAAGCACCATGTCCTCATGTTGATAGGGACAAGGCCTCTTTCCCACAACTCTGGCCCAGTGGTTGTGGGGGTCTGCAGGAGGGGGTTTATCAGAATCTGGAAGCCCCCTTAAAAAGGGACCCCCAGAAATCCTGCTCCCCCTACATGACTGAGTAAGGAATACATAGTATGCCTGGTTACTCATTTAAAACAAAAACACAGGACAACACAATAAGAAAGTCCAATCAGCAAAAAACCTTACAAATCCACAATTATTCATGGCATCCAGCAATGTAGATCCCTCCAATGGAGCCAAAGAAATACACACTGACCAGCGGGACTATCTGGAGTCTAACTATCGGGAGACTAACAGGACTTAGAACCTATAAAAATCACTTTGAAATATTGGGTCTGTAATATGAAGCACAGTTGTGATAACCCCATTTTCAATGCCTCTGCCTCTCATGCCTCTCAGAAATTTGGTTTCAGCAGCTAAGCCATCAAAGCCTGTGACCGAGAAGCAGGGTGAAAAATCGGATCTTTAGATAATAGATCTTGTCCATCTGGTAGAGGCCACAGAGCACCGGCTGACAGATAAATGAAGTCAGCATACCCCACTCTGCAAGGTCAATCCTAATCTATGAGAATGGCTTGCTTGTCCTTGCTTTCTATCCATTAAAGCTGAACTCCAGCTTTTGATATAATTTACTTATTTTCTTTGGGCCAGCTTGTACAACTATGTCCCTCACTAACATATGAGGCCACTGGATGTTCAGTATAAACTGTATGTAGCTGAGGCTCAATGCATTATACGGCACTGTTCTTGGTTTATGCCGAGACTTTGTCTCATACCTGGAACACAGTAGAGTATCTGATCAGTGCTCAGCCATTCAGAGAAAGTGATGTATTCTAGCAATGAATATAAAGCTTCCTCTGATTGGCGGAGTCAGAGGTTGTGACATCATCAGCCCGCCTCTCTGACTCAGCTAATTCACTGCTAGAATACATCACTTTCTCTGAATGGCTGAGCACCACTGTGATAGACCACTGTGTTCCAGGTATGAGACAGGAAGTCTCGGCTCGAACCTGAAACACACAGTGCTGTCTAATGTATGTAGCCTCAGCTACATACACTTTACACCACACATCCAGTGGCTTCACAGGTTAGTGAGGAACATGGCCCAAACAACCTAAGCTGGCCCAATCAAACTATGTAAAGGTGTATCAAAAGCTGGAGTTCAGCTTTAAAGTAGAGGAGGTAAGAACTTCAGAGGAGAAAAAGCATAGATTATGGCATACTGATCCCACTGTATTATTATTACCCCAAGATAGACATACAACCAAGAACAACTCCTGATGGAGAGACTATTCCCCCAGCTCCAGATAAAAAAAATTACAATTCTCCACCTCAGGAATGTGCACCATGGAGATGGCTGGAACATAAAGCTCCACCAAGGAATGTGCACCATGGAGATGGCTGAACATGAAGCTCCACCAAGGAATGTGCACCATGGAGATTGCTGAAACATGAAGCTCCGCCCAGGAATGTGCACCATAGAGATTGAAGGAACACAAAACTCCACCCAGGAGGGGGCGTGGCTTGACAGCATGAGTGAATGGCTGCCTAATACCTCAGCTCTGCAAAGCATCCAGCCAAACCGACTGACAGCGACCCCCACCAACTGCACCAAACTGATCCACAACGACCCTACATCAATCCAACTGCAATGTCAAAAAGGAGGAAGGAAAACACATCTAAAAAGCTCACCGTCTTCTTCTCTTCCTCGGACTAACAGCCAAGATGGCGGTGGCGGGACATGCGGCGGCTCGGCGCGACTTTCCTCACTCTCCATTGGACAAGATACCTCCAGCCTACAGAAAACTAGTCCAGCTCCTGTGAACATGGTGAGCCACCCCCCCCCCAACTCACCCTCCACATCCAGCCCTGCCAAATAGAGGCCCAGGACGGAGGAGCCTGAGCACACTCTGCTCACTGCAGCTCCAGGCTTGTTCTCTCTCCCTCCTACTCAGCAAGCAACCATGCTTGAATCATTCTCTGCCTCTGAACAGGCCCTGTCAGAACAGACAAAGAATATGCTCCTCTACCTGAGACAGACCTTGTGCACTGATCTGTCTGCAGCTGTTTCATCCATCTCGGTCTCTGCGCAGCAGCAGGAACAACGTCTTAACATCACAGAAACTAAAGTTAGTGAACTTTACACTGCTCATAATAAAAAATGGTGGATGCAGTCACAGATCATGCCTAAATTAGCAGATCTTGAAGATCGTTCCCATAGGAACAATATCAAATTCTGGAATATACCAGAATCGGTCTCCCAATCGGACCTCACCAAATTCCTGCAATCCCTTATGCACACTCTGGTTCCTCAACTGTCTGAGCATGATCTGGAGATTGATAAAGCACATAGACTTCCCAACCCCCCCCCCCCCCCACCTGCCGACCTCTACACTGTTAAACTTTCAGTATGAAATAGAAATACATTTTTACTATTACAGGTCAAGAATTGTGAACTTTGAGGCCTCCATTGACCTTGCTACATATTGAGTCAAAACTCTTTCAGTTTGAAACACACATTGCGTCCATTGTTTGAGATGGTTTTGTTTGCATGTACTTTGAGATGAGAAGCTGTGTCATCTGCCCCCGAAAGGAAACTGTGTTTGACAAACTTTTAAATACAATGCTCAGAAAGGCAGATAAATAAATTGCTTATCACAGGTGGAACGGCCTTTGGGGGAAAAGGTTTACACAAGACATCCTTCCCCTGGTCATGAAACAAGAAAAGCCAGAGAGACCATAAAACTTTATGTTCAGGCCATGACTCACACAATGGGCGAAACTCAATTTCAGGATAACACCTGTGTTCAACCATACACCATGCAAGTAAACTATTGTTTCCACCCTGAGAAGACAAACAAACGGAAACGGACAAAGGCTAGAATCTATCATTCATTTACCTATAAACCAACAGGGGGGTAGGGTTGTTGGAATCTACATGGAGTCAAATAAACATTGTCACTTAGAATGATGAGAACTGCAAATCTAAAAATGAATTTCATAAAATCATAAACTGATACAACATCTTTGCCCCATCATATACAAAAGGTGTTATGGAACTATGATGTTATGACAACCTCCTACTGAGAAGTACATTATATTCTATCATATAGTAGTGTCAAATGGTCAGAAATTTCGCCCATATTTTATAATCTAGTCCCCAAATCATGAATGTACTGTTGTTAACATAATAATGCCTAAATGGATAATATTCCGATCAGAAGTAACCATGTATAGAAAAAGTTACATATACAAGCTGTTGTGTATCAATATATATAACTGTATATGTATCTATATAATTCTTACTGCTACTAATTGAAGTCTTGGGTTAAAAAGTAAAATCCAATATATATATATTACATAAGAGATATTAAATATGAGAATGGTGGTATCCAGATTAATCTTTATTCAGATACCTGGTGGATATTAGATGGACACGTATAGAGGATGAGAGCATGGATAAATTATTATGTTGTTTTATAATAGTCTTAAATGGAGAAATCTTTATTTAATTTTAATATACTGGTTAACCAAGAGGTGTCACCCTATGACATCACCAGTTAATGAATAAGTAACCCCAACCAATAGGACAAGGTTCCTCCCACGGGGTTTGGCTTATGATAATTTTTACTGCCCTTTTGTTCAACACAAAATAAAAAGGAATCAGAGATGTAATAGGATACACAAGACACAAGAGGACATTTTGCCCAATATACATCACACTTACAACATACACACTACTACAGCTATGCATAGACTCATCTATACAGACTCCATCTTGGTCCACCATGTATCTGAACCTTTGAGGGACACCAAGCGAAACTCCTCCCTAATTGGCCACCATCTTGGAAAAGCAGCCATCTTAAGGAACCTGGTAACTACTATTCTAAGCTAAGTGGCCATTTTAAATATGGTAATTATGCCTTGCTGTTATTTGATTATTATTCAATATTGTTTATGTACTTCCTTAAATGTTTTACAATTCGTATTTAAAGGGTAACGAAAGTACAATCCCAGCCGTATAAACCATATGTAGATTTTTCTCTAAAGAGATGAATTTTGTTTTTATAATAATTTTGAATATCAGATTAAACGCATTATTTGCGATTTTACGTCTTCCGTTTTGCATGGCTTATTCTCACTTCATCTGCAGTGGAATGACTTTCGGCCATGTGATTCGCAGACAATTGTGGTCTGATTATATAGAATATTAATTTATGGTTTCTACTACATCTGGGGAAAACGTAACCTTGTTTTATTTTGCTTTCATCGTTTAGCTAAATATCACATTGCATTCATCGTTTTAAGTTTGTATCTTATGTAAGGTTATCTCTTTGTGTCACTCAAGTATGATCATTTATGGTGAAAATATGTCTTGCGAATAAATATTCTTATATATATATATTCCCTACTGTAGACTGTTTCACTAAGATTGGTATATGCTTTTAAAAAGAAATTAATCGATAAAAAAAAAGAACTCGGGAAAATTGCGCGGTATACTATGAGTGTCTGAACAAAATTGATTGGGGTTTTCTTAGATATTAAATTATTTGCCGTAATCGGCTGGAGGCACTGCATCATAATTCTATTGATAGTTCAGACATCGCCTTTTAGTAATAAATTTAAAATAATCAGAATAATATTCTCAAACGTATAAAACGCACAACAACACCTAGAGACGTCTTGGCTCGCATACACTTTTTCACTGTCAAGGAGCAAGTCATGCACGCAGCAAAATGAGCGCCCAGACTCCCAGATCCCTTC
This sequence comes from Pelophylax lessonae, assembly GCF_965119305.1. Classification (NCBI taxonomy): domain Eukaryota; kingdom Metazoa; phylum Chordata; class Amphibia; order Anura; family Ranidae; genus Pelophylax; species Pelophylax lessonae. Next base: position 748,196,409 of record NC_138769.1, on the reverse strand, counting down.
TACTTCATAAATCTCTACACGGACCTATCCAAAGCGACTATGGAAAAATCGCAGACACCTCGCCACAATACCAAAGGCTCTCCAAAATCATAAAATACCCTACAAATGGGGATTCCCTACCAAACTACTAATCACGGACCAGAACAAGACCCACAAAGTGAGGACCCTCGATATGGGCCTCAAACTATTAAAAGGCTGGCACGTCATTCCAGAGGATAACCCACACCCACAAGAACAACCAATCCATCAAATGGAAACCAGAGGAGCCTGCCAGGACAGGTGAGCTACCTGATAACCTCAGTTGTCCCTGATCCAACAAGCGCTGGATTCATGCAGTATTTTTCAATCATTTCCGCCTGCTCAAACTGTTAGATACAGACCTACCTACGTTACGGTAAGTCTGCTTACCCCCCCCCCTTAGTGGTTTTGTGCAGTAGTTACTGCACATAGAGCTCAAGAGCCTACCCTTATTTTTGAATTACCCTCCCACCCCATCCCTGTACCAGCTGCACCTTATTTCTGGATATTTTGACCGAGTCCACCACCTAAAATCTTCAGAACACCACCACCTTTCCCGACATGACCTTCAAACTTGTTTCCATCAAGGCTAGGGGACTATATACCCCTCAGAAGAGATCTGCACTACTCAGAGAGGCTAACAACCAAAAGGTGGATATAATTCTAGTACAGGAAACCCATTTTGCTCTGAATAACCCCCCCCCCCCCCAGTTCAAGCTGAAAAAAATCACAAGATCCTCTTAGCTTCGAACTCAAAAAAGAAAAATGGAGTATTAATAGCATTCTGAGATTCACTACAATTCGTCATACACCAAACCATCGCAGACCCTCAAGGATGCTATGTAATTGTAAATTGTGACATTAATAAAATCCCATACACTTTAGTCAATGTGTATGGCCCAAATAAACAACAACTCTGCTTCTACAAACTAATTTACAAGAAAGTATCCCAAGTCAAACATGGCAGAACTACAATGGGAGGCGATTTCAATATTGTAGGAGAAGCCAATATAGACACAAAGTATTCGACCTGCCATCAACGCCCAGCTCTGAACCCCTTTCTTTGAGCAAATGGCTTATTCGATGGCTGGAGATGCCATCATGGATCAGAAAAAAAGACTTCTCATACTTTTCTTCCTCTCAACTATCCTACTCAAACAAACAGACACTCCAGGATATTACAGATTTGTTGATTAAAACCATTGCATGGTCTTACCACACACCTGTTTCCATCTCCCTGGGAGAATGAACATCAGGACCATCACACATCTGGAGACTCAATACCTTGCTTTTTGCCAACCCTGGTAAAATCCAAACCATGACTGCAGAACACAACGCCTTTTTGAACTCAACGATAGCCCAGACATTGACAGAATTGTTCTTTGGTCTACTTGCAAAGCGTATATGCGAGGAGTCCTTCTCAAATTGCACAGTAAACATAAAAAACAGAGGACGTGGCAAATAGGGATGATCGAACGGTTCGGGTCGACCATCGGTTCGACCCAAACATTGGCTGTTTGAGGTTCGGCCGAATTCCGAACTTTTTGCTGAAAAAGTTCGGAATTCGGCAACCAGAACCGATCAAAATGCAATGGGACAGGAAATGGGCTTTAAAAGCCCGTGATTGGACCAGAACCATCAGTAAAAGCCAATTGAGGGGGCAGGAGAATGCTAGGAATTTGATTGGAGTGACTAGGGGGTCCAGAGGCCAATCATTAGTGAATACGCCCCCCAGTATATAAGATAGCCCCACCAAATTCCTAGCATTGTAATACAGGGACATGGAAGAGAGTGGAAGCAGTTCTGTTACTTCTGCTTCAAAGTGTCATTTAGCAATTATTAGTGTCAGGAAAGGGATATCTAGGGTAGTTAGGGTGCTTTTTTCCACTTTAGTTAGATGCAAAAATATAGTTTCTGTAGGGAAATTGTTAAGTGCCAGGGTGACCGTAGTGTAGTGTAGGGTTAACTGACTCTCACTGCTATGGCAGGGTGACCAAACCCTTCCATGTCAGGGTGACCGCTATAGAGAAATGATCATTTCTCTTAGGTCACTTACAGAACACCGATATGGCTTCTCGCCTGTCAGCCTGCTTTTTGGCTGCAGGCGTTTATAGGGCTTTTTTGAGGACATGTTTGGAGTCAGGCATGACATCTGAACTTGTGTATAGGGGTATATATACACACATACTTATATGTATATATACACCTAGACATATATAGGTGTGATAGTAGCAGAAATCTATGCTTGCGCTAATTAAATAATTAACACCAATATGGCTCCGCTCCTATCACACCTATATATGTGTAAGTGTAAAAATACATATAAGTATGTGTGTATATATACCCCTATACACTAGTTCAGATGTTTTGCCTTTCTCCAAAGACCCCCAAAAAATGCCCAAAAAAAACGCCTGCTGCAAAAACACACCTGGGCGTTTTTGTAGCTGGCTTTTTTTGTGCATTTTTTGGGGTCTTTGGAGACAGGCAAAACATCCTTTTCTTCTATCACGTTTCTAATAGGAAATCCGCCTGACTTACCTGTGTGATCTGATATGGAGGAGATCCCATGCTGTCCCTATGGTGGCCGTGTGTTCAGGATGGAGAAGCTGTTCAGCCTGCTGGAACCGGATCTAAAATGGCTGAAAACAGTGTGAAACAATGGGAAAGTGTTCCAGGGACAGGAAGTGACATAAACTGGAAGTGACTTGGGACAGGAAGTGATATGTAACAGGAAGTGACATGGCATCGGAAGTGACTCCGGACAGGAAGTGACATAGGACAGGAAGTGACTCGGGACAGGAAGGGACTCGGGACAGGAAGTGCCATAGGAAAAGGAAGTGACTGGGCACTGAAGAATACAAAGGGTGCAGTATGGAAAGCAGAAACTAGATTGTGCTGGTGTTCCGTGAGAATTACCTACCCCGTGAGAAAAACCTACCCTCGTCACTTCCTGCCAGGAACAGCTGAGCAGCGCAGCATTGCGCATGCTCACAGCCCCGGATACGTAATGGAAGAGCTGAGGAGCTGACTAGTGCGCATGCGCACTAGTATGAAATGATCACGGTGTCCGTGAAAAAAACCTACCCACGCGGTGGTTACATTAAATCAGCTGTGCTGCAACATGAGTCATCTCCGCTCCTGTCCCTGTAACTTCCCTGATCTTGGCTAGTAAATATAAAAGCGGCTCTCGGCTCCGTGATTTATCTTTTCAGACACCCACCACCGCTTTTATATTTACTAGCCGAGATCAGGGAAGTGACAGGGGTAGGAGCGGAGATGACTCGTATTGCAGCACAGCTGTTTTAATGTAACCGCCGCATTACACACACTGCCGTGCACCCGGAAGTGACGAGGGTAGGTTTTTCTCACGGGTAGGTAATTCTCACGGAACACCGGTCTAAATAGATGAAAAGTACGGAGTTTGTGGATTTATGTTTTTTTTTTTACTTTTAAATTTTTAACTTCTTTTAAATTTTTATTGGAATTTTAATTTAACATTCTAATAGCTGCAAGACTTACTATTGCTAGTATGTGGAAATCTACCGAATCTCCCAACCAGTCCAACATATTTACTTTTACATTTTTATTGGAATTTTAATTTAACAATTTCAACAATAACATTTACAATTATTTGTTACTTCTGACTCATTGCTTGGTACATGGAACAACAGTTAGGAAAATGAAGACAATAATTTCAGGAGTACAAAGTAACAGTTAAAGGAGAAATAATACAAATAAATATATATATATAAAAAAAATAATTAAATAAAACACAGCATGCCCAATCCGCCTCCCCCCAATGGGAAGTATCTGTAAGTGGATTTGGTTACCGTGTACTGAGGTTTATTAGGGGTTTTGCCCCCACAAGGTGATCAGTGATCTCTTTGTTGCTATTGCCGAACCCATTGAAAGTAATGTGAGCCGAATCTGTCAATTAAAAAAAGAAATTGCATTTTCCTAGCTAATAGACAAAGCGGGGGTGAAAAAAATAGCATGGGGGGATGGGCACTGCCCTGGGGAACATGGGCCAATGCAAAAAAAAAATAAAATAAGGTTTAATTCTATTCAGCCAGAAGTGTTTTATTATTTAAATGATTATAGTGTAAGATTGAAAATGCTCAATTTCTATAAATAGCATTTCTGGGGGGGAGGGGGGGGGGGTCCTAATCCTGCCTGTGAAGGGACATCTCTGTGATGTACAGATAGTGCTGCAGCAGCATGCCCAATCCAACTACCACCAATGGGAAGTATCTGTAAGCGGATTGGTTGCCGTGTACTGAGGTTTATTAGAGATGGGACATTATTATCAATTCATCTTCACTATAATGGAGATTTAGATATCACATTTCTTTAGGTAAGTAGAAGCTGTCGGGTTGTTTAACCAAATTTTCCATTTCTTTTTCCATTTATTAGTAGATGAATTTTTGTATGATAAAAGCATTTGGTGCTGTGCTTTGTATATTCAGTCTGGTGATTACGTTGAACTGGTTGGGAGATTCCCCCTTGTGTTCCTGTAATTTTCTTCATTTTCCTAACTGTTGTTCCATGTACCAAGCAATGAGTCAGAATAAACAAACAATTGTAAATTTTATTGTTGAGATTGTTAAATTAAAATTCCAATGAAAATGTAAAAGTAAAAAAAAAGAAAGTGCTACATTTACAAGGATAAAAGGGATTAAATTGTCAGCAAATGACATTTTACCACCAACCTCAATTTTTTCCCTTAAGATACAACACACTGCAAGAGTCTGCTATGTACTATGGGGGGTCTGCTATGTACTAGGGGGGTCTGCTATGTACTATGGGGGGTCTGCTATGTACTATGGGGGGTCTCTGGGGGTCTGCTATGTACTATGGGGTCTCTGGGGGGTCTGCTATGTACTATGGGGGTCTCTGGGGGGTCTGATATGTACAATGGGGGGTCTGCCATGTACTATGGGGGGTCTGCTATGCACTTTGGGGGTCTCTGGGGGGTCTGCTATGTACTAGGGGGGGTCTGCTATGTACTATGGGGGATCTGCTATGTACTATGAGGGTCTGCTATGTACTATGGGGGGTCTGCTATGTACTATGGGGGGTCTTGGGGGGGTCCGGGTGTTTTTGTTTGTGATTTGAGCCGGCAATGAACGGAGATTTCCTGGCAATGTAAACGGAACCATTTTCTTATCTCTATAAATGGCGGTTTTGTTGCGTTCCATCCTCCAGTAAGAATGGAGAATTCATAGCTCACCCCCAGAGTCTAATATGGAGTTTAGGGGTCCCTCAGGAAATCCATACCGGTCACTATATACATTGTGTATAATAATAATAATATACGCAGGCACTATATACATCATGTATAATAATAATATATCCAGACACTATATACAGCCTAAACTTTCACACACATCCTATAATCACCATTTATATATATATTATATGTTTTCAGAAGAGGAATAAAATGGCGGCTGGGGCAATGTTTGATGTCACGATATTTGCACAGACATTTATCATATACACATTTTCAGAAAATAATACACTTATAATACAATGTACTGGGGGGAGAGGTAATACAATGTGCTGGGGGAGGGGTAATACAATGTACGGGGGGGGGGGGGGGTAATACAATGTACTGGGGGGGGGGGTAATACAATGTACTGGGAGGAAGGGCAATACAATGTACTGAGGGAGGGGTAATACAATGTACTGGGGGAGGGGTAATACAATGTACTGAGGGAGCGGTAATACAAAGTACTGGGGGAGGGGTAATACAATGTACTGGTGGGAGGGTTAATACAATGTACTGAGGGAGGGGTAATACAATGTACTGAGGGAAGGGTAATACAATGTACTGGGGGGAGGGGTAATACAATGTATTGAGGGAGGGGTAATACAATGTACTGGGGGGAGGGAAAGTGTAAGTGATGGGGGGAGGGGTATGCTCAGTGAAACCATTTTCTTGTAGCTCAAAAAGGATACAGAATGTATCTCCTATTATCTGATCTATAAACCAGAGGCTCTGGATGGACAGTTGGATAAATGGTTCTATATTTAGGATGTATCCGGTCTACAAACCAGAGGCTCTAGATGGACAGTTGGATAAATGGTTCTATATTTAGGATGTATCCAGTCTATAAACCAGAGGCTCTGGATGGACAGTTGGATAAATGGTTCTATATTTAGGATGTATCCGGTCTATAAACCAGAGGCTCTGGATGGACAGTTGGATAAATGGTTCTATATTTAGAATGTATCCGGTCTATAAACCAGAGGCTCTGGATGGACAGTTGGATAAAAGCCATGGTGTCCCCGTGTACACCGCCCTCTGTAACACCCCTTTGTACTTACCTGTAGCTGAGGTCACATGACAATCCGGCCTGAGTTTTCTCCTCTGTGTACTTCCTGGTTGGGGTCCTTCTTCAGGTGTCCATATAAGTGCCTGCCTGAACACTTCCTATTGGATGGGGATGGGGGGTCCTCTCAGGATCCAGAATAGGAGGACATCCTCAGAGGGGACAGAAGGGGGCAGTGATCTCAGAAAGGGGGTCACAGTGCTGGATCAGGGGTCCCCCCCACCCAGAGACGTCGGTGATGAGGGAGCTGGAGTGAGTATATCTCCCTTCACAAGGTAAGGGGGAGGAAGACTTCCAGCATGGGTTAGGGAGGACAAAGAGAAAATAGAAAGAGGACCCCTCCCCCTCCTGTACAGAGAATGGCAATGATATGTAATACAGAGTACAGAAACATGGACACTTACCTCTCTCCATGCTGCTTTTCTTTCTTAGGGATCATTTACATTTGCAGCAAGGACTGACACACCTCTGAAAGGGGATCAACATTCTGATCACTATTCACAAGCATTTTACATGCAGTGGGGGTGGAGATTTGTAACCTCCCCCCCCCCCCCACCTCCTAAATGCTGTAATTCTGAAACATTAGAAGTGAAGTTGTGTGATCCCAGCTTTAGTGACATCAGAGAATGGAAATTGTATTAAAAGGGGGGAGGGGTCCTCCTTAGGTTGTAGTGATCAGGATCGCAGGGCACTGAATGACTCCAGATGTGATTGCCCCCTCCCCCGCACTGTGTTTGTACTCAGCATGGCCCTGGGTTGTCTGTGGGGAGGGGCCTCCTATGAGGAAGTTGGCTCACAATGTGATTAAAGCCTTCCCAGATCCTTAGTGTAGACAAAGAACAACCCTCAAACCTGTTATCCAGGACAAGAAGCCTCCATCTTCCATCGGGGACACGGAGGAGAGACAGAGAAGATCCTCACACAGGTCAGAGCAGAATCCGCTTCATGTCTACAGTCTGCACATTGCAGGCCTAGGACCCCCCACAAGGTGGAATGACACTTTAAGGGGAACTTTCCACTGATTGTGGACACTTGTGAGCAGGAGGAAGAGAAGCCAAGAGTTGGGAGAGATTTCCCCCTTCATGTCCGGTCACCGTGCCAGGAAGATTCAGAAGTCACATTCCACGACTCTTGAGCCGACACTGCACAGCTTCCATCAGAGGTGCCCAACAGAAGTCAAAGGAGCCAAGAGGGACCATCCATAGAGAGACCCCAACACTAAAAGACTCATCAGAGGAGCTCCACATCAACCTCCAGAAAAGGACAACATCAGCCAGGTAATCATCTCCCAATTCACCCAACTGTCCCCTTTGTCCCCCCGTCCACCCCTCTGTCCTTCCACTTCTCTGTCCCCCTGTCTACCCCTCTGTTCCATCACTTTTCCTCTGTCCCATCACTGCCCCTCTGTTCTCCCGCCACTGCTCCCCTGTTACCCTCCCTGTGTCTGGCACTAGTTCACTCCGAGTAGGTCTCTCCCCATTGTCTGGATGTGGGGGGGGGGGGGGGGACGGTCAGGGTTCACCTCTTGGCCAATGCCTTTTTTTACAGATTAATTCCATGTTTGTTATTCCAGAATGTCCTAAAAAGAGGTTCTCCATATTCCAGATCCACTATTACTAAGTGTATTTTATAGGTTCTAAGTGGACTCAAATAATTGTTCTGCAGGTCTATGAGTGGTGTGATAAAGCGCCTCATTTTCCCATTACAGCCCACTCTACTAGAGTAGTGATCACTTCTTGAGCTTTTCATCATCAGGTTTCTGTATCTCAGATCTGTAAGGCCCGGTCTTCCTTTAACATTCTCTAAGTTTTACAAGGTTAATGTATCAGCCATATTGTCTGTTCTGTCCACCCACCTGTAAAACTTCTGCTGCAGCCAGAACTCATTTATTTAGTGGCGGCATCTCTACTGCAGCTAAATAACAGCTTCCAGTTTGGTGGCTAGGATGCTGGCAGCCATCACCATCCTAGCAATCAAGGATGCTGTGTAGACTGGCCCCCCGCATCATAGCAACCAATTAGGTCATTGGTTGCTGGGGTGAAGGTGACTGCAAAGCAAATGCGTGCATCAGAGAAACCAATAACACTTCACTATACAGTGTCACTGGGTTCTAGGACACAGGTGACCAGGAGTATGTGATTTAGGGATGAAGTAGTGACATTTGGTCAGTTTGGTGAAATAACTTCACCTGGGAACCCCTTACTTCATTTTAAGCTGCTGACTTGGGAAATGTAATTTGCAGTGAGATTCTGTTTGGTGCAGATAGTCGTGGTGGTCTGCAGGTTTTTCTCTGGCTCTACATTGCTGGATGCCATGAATAATTATGAATTATTTTGTGTTTTTGCTGTTGTTTTGACTTTGTAATTGTGTTGTGTTGAGTTTTTGTTTTAGATGGCTAACCAGGCATATTATGTACCCCCAACTCATTCATGCAGAGGGAGCAGGATACTTGGGGCCCCCTTAAAGGGAACTTCCAGATTTCCCCAACAGACCCTCACAACCACTGGGCACGAGTTGTGGGGAAGAGACCATGTCCCTACCAACATGGGGACATGGTGCTTTGCAGGGTGCCCTTCTCATGTGGAGGGCAACTAGCCTGGTATGGTCCAGTGCAGATTACACATCCAGGTGTCCCTCCACCAATTCAGTTGAACAGCCACTCATCAGCTCAAGTGTTTATTGATGAGATCTACAGCCAGGTCAGGTGACAATGTATTATTGCATGATGCCTGAATAAAGATGAAGTCGGTCAGCATGTCACACCCTTTACATATCCCATCACTTCCTTACCAATTCATACAAAGATATCACACCCCCATTCCTTCTGAAATGGGAAGAGATTTGGGTCACACATTCACCCAGACAGAAAGATATCATATCCTATTCTTTGCTCACAAATCCTCCTTTTCCGGCAGTGTCCAGGAGTCCGGATATAACATTCTGACCAGATGGTATACAGTCCCCACTCTTTTACTCAAAATTTTCCCCACAACCTCTCCTACCTGTTAGAGGTGAAATAATGCCAGGAGAACTCTATTACATATATTCTGGGAATGTCCTCTGATACGCACTTTTTGGAGAGAAATTCAAAGACTTACCAAACATCTAACCAGAATATCCCTGGGGGAGGGGGGGCCTTTCAGCTTTTCTTCTACACATGACCCCCCTTTCTAAGACCCGATATAAAAAATGACTGCTCATTCACCTTATAGGTGTGGTCAGATCTTCTATCCCACTGAAATGGAGATGCACGGATCCCCTACAGTGTGTCTGTGGATTTCCAGGATTAATGAGATTAAAGAAAAGAAAGATCTCCCCATATTCCTGAAGTGCAAGGAAGATAATTTAGGAATAATAAGCTTTGAAAATTGAGAGAATTGATTTTGAAGACTCGCCTCCTATTGATATCAGTTGGGTTTGCATTTAGGAGTTGTAAAGTCAGAAGTTTTTTTATCTTAATGCATTCTATTCATTAAGAAAAAAAGCCTTCTGTGTGTAGCAGCCCCCCCCCCAGCACTCCCTAATACTTACCTTAGACCCATCTCTGTCCAGCGATGTCCATGAGTCCCTCAGCTGTCTGGGACTCTCCCTTCTGATTGGCTGAGACAAAGCCGCGTTTCCATTGGCTCTTGCAGCTGTCAATCAAAGTCAATTAGCCAATCAGGAGAGAGAGGGGGCAGGGCAGAACTGAAGCTCTGTGTCTGAATGAAAACACGAGCTGCAGCTCAGCTTGGGCGTCCCCATAGCAAGCTGCTTGCTGTGAGGACACTCAACAGGAGGGAGGAGCAAGGAGCAGCAACAAGGGACCCGAGAAGAAGAGGATCTGGGCTGCCCTGTGCGAAGCCAACAGCACAGAGGAGGGAAGTATAACATGTTTGGTATTTATTTATTTAATTTTTTTTAATGAGACTTTACAATCACTTCAAGTCTGAATTTTTGGGATTTTTACTTCCAAATAGTTTTTATTGAAGTATTTTCAACATATAATCCACAATGGCATGAAGTATAATAACATATCAGATAATGTGAGTAGTAGTAAAAATTGTCTTGAAACAGACAGTGTACAACAATAAAGCTGATGTTACTACAGCCCTGTGGCTTAGAACAGATGAAAAGTAAAATCTGAAGAAAAATAATAACTTGTACAATATAGTATTATAAAAAAAAACAAAGACTAAGTCAAGTATATTTAAATGGTAACCTGGTTGCATTAGTCTAAAACATAGTCTTGTCCTCATTCAAATATGGTAAAAGCCGAATATTGTAGTGAGAGCAGCATAAAAAAATTGCTTTGCAAAAATGTAAGGTTTGGGCAGGCCCGAAGCATGTGAGTTGAGGTTCCAACTTTGCCGCAACCACGCCAGCACTCATTAGAGCCATGTGATATAAATGTGGCTATGATATATGGGGTAAAATACCATCTGAGATGTAATTTTTGCACAATTTCCCAGTATGTTGCTGACCTTGTGAAGCATTGGTTATACAGTAAAGCCTTTTTCCATTGATCCTCCATGAAAGTTAAAGAAAGGTCTAATTCCCACCTTTGCCAGAGGAGAGGTTTGACAAATGTGTCTTTTTTTTTGCAGTAGGTTGTAGAAGAGAGAGATCCCTTTTGTGTTGGTAAGTTGGTTGTTCCAAAAGGATGAAGCTTTATGAGGAACTTTAGTAGGAATTAAAGTGTGAATTTTAAGAATCAATGCTATTCTGGTACGGACATATTCTTCTGTAGATGGTAATGAGTTCTTCTGAGAGAGTCTAGAGAATGGGATAATGTTTCCATTTCTTAGCAGATTGGCCACTAAATGGATTCCTTTATGTTCCTAAATGGTGAAGGGTAGATCTGGTATATGTACTTTCAAAGATCTTAGGGGCGTAGGGATATCGCCATACTTAATGTTGGAGTGTTAGTGGAACAGAACCTTTTCCAGGTATCTAATACTATTTGTATAGTAGGATGTGAATATTTGTTATGATAATGAGGAAGCTTGAGGTTTGGAATACAGAGACTTATGGGATAACCAGTCCCTTTCTAGTGAGGTTAGTGTTTTAATGGAGATATTTGGAACCAGAACTTTTGATCAAGGATACATGCTCTATGATAGTCCTGCAACATAAGAAGGCCCATGTCACCAACTTTTTTGTGCTTCAATAAAATAGCTTGGGAGAATCTTGGTTTCTTATCTGCCCAAATAAATTTGTTAAGTTGTGCTTGCATAGTTTTAAATAATGAGGTCGGTATTGGATTGGTAGTGCTCTGAAATATTATAGGATTTTCAGTAGTATGAGCATTTTGTAGGCTGCTATTTTAAAAGGATTTAAGCCGATTCAGCTCTTTTTGGATTGAGGAGATTAGAGAGATGCAATTTATTTTGTATAGATTATGACTTGGGCTGACTAAGTGAATATCTAGGCATTGTATGGATTTGTTGGTCCATGGATACGGAATTTTTGAGCTCAGGTATCATTTGGTGTTTTCATCTACAGCTATCGCCAGTATGTTGGACTTAGGCTGGCCATACATTGTACAATTTTCTTATTCAATTTAGATTTAGATTTACCAACACCATATAATATGAGGTCAGACCTAAACCCTTTCAATTTGTATGAAATCAGGGGGGCCCATGCACTACATAGTTTAAGGTGAATCTAAAGGAAATTGAATAAGAAAATTGTATAATGTATGGCCAGCTTTAGAAGCATTGATTTTATAGTATGAAATCTTGTTAACCACTTGCCGCCCGCCCTATAGCAGAATGACATTGGCAAAGGGGTTGCACTATCCTGACTGGCCATCATATGACGTCCAGCAGGATAGACTGCTCTGCGCGCCAGATCCATGGTGCAGTGTGTCAGTCTGACTTACCGCATCTCCAAACCCCGTAAACAGCCTAATGGTGTAGGCTCTTTACCATGTGACCAGCTGTGTCCAAGCTGGTTACATAGTAAATAGGAAGTGCCATTGATCGGCTTTCCTCAGTTCGTGCCAGTTCATGCCTGACAGGCACGAGTAGAGGAGAGCCGATCTACAGCTCTCCTGATGGGGGGGGGGGTCTGTGCTGGTAATCTGAATATCAGTGCAGACCCTTGGGGGGGGTGCCACTAGAGCCACCAGGGATTGCCCACCCATGGCCACCAGGGATGTCAATCAGGGCTCAGGGACCCTTTCAGTGCTCTCCCCATCAGAGCTGCCCATGATTGCCATCTATCAGTGCCGCCCACCAGTGCCCATCATTGCAATCTATCAGTGCCTGCCACCAGTGCCCATTATTGCTCACCAGTGCCACCTATCAGTGCCCATCAGAGTCGCCTATCAGTCCCCATCAGTGCCACCTATCAGTGCTGACCATCAGTGCCCACCAATGCTACATATCAGTGCTACCTATCAGTGCCCATCAGTGCTGCATACCAGTGTCCATTAGTGCTGCCTATTAGTGCAACCCCATCAGTGCCCCCTCATCAGTGCCTGTCAGTGTGGCCTCATCAGTGCTCGTCAGCACAGGAAAAAATGTATCTATTAACAAAATTTTATAACATAAACAAAAAAAACTTTTTTTTTTTTTCAAAATTTTCGGTCTTTTTTTATTTGTTTAGCAAAAAAGAAAAAAAACCTTGCGGTGATCAAATACCACCAAAAGAAAGCTCTATTTGTGGGGAAAAAAATGACATAAATTTGGTTGAGGTACGCACAATTGTTATTCAAAATGCAACAGCGCTAAAAGCTGAAAATTGGCCTTGGCAGGAAGGGGGTAAATGTGCCCGGGATAGAAGTGGTTAAATTGTGTCAGTATGTCATGTACTGCTGGAAGGGACTTACCTGGGTTTGAGAGAGAGAGAGGATCACATCATCCACAAATAGGGTGATAGAGTGAGAGTTGTGTAGAGGAAATACCTGAAATATCTGGGTGGGATCCTTTTTTTCTGCTAGAGGCTCCATTAACAATGTAAATATCAGCGGTAATAATGGGCATCCTTGCTTTGTTCCATTGGGGATGCTGAAGCTATCTGAGAACATACCTTCCATAAATACAAAGGCAGTGGGGTTGGTGTAAATAGCAAGTATAGCTGAACACATTTCTCATGAAATACTGAATTTGTGTAGCACTTGTTTCATGTACCCCCAGTGAATTCTATCAAAGACCTTCTCTGTGTCCAGGGACAGGAGCAGAGAAGGAACCTTAGAAGTTTCTGCTAGATGTAAAAGATTGCTGATTCTGTGTGGCATCGGGTGCCTGTTGACCTGGGATAAAACCTACTTGGTCTTGTTTTACCAAAGTTGGTAAGAGACAGGAAAGCCTGTTTGCAATAATTTTAGCATAATTTTTAGGTTTCACGTTTAACAGTGAAATAGGTCTAAAATTGTGTGGTGTATCTGGGGTCTTGCCAGGTTTCGGTAACGTTACGTAGTAGATAACATTTCTGAGGGAAATGAAGCTTTGGAGAAAGCAGCTTAGTAGACCTTTGATAGATAAGGGTTCAGAAAGCTTGATAATATTCAGAGGAGATCCCATCGGGGCCTGGGGATTTGTTGTGTAGGAGAGATAACATATTGTTCTGTAATTATTTTTCAGATATCGGTGTGTTAAGACTCGATGATTGTCCCTTGTCTAGTGTGGGTAAAGAGATGGAGTCTAAAAAACTTTGAATTCAGACAAAGGTTGGTTGAGGTACATCTATATTCTCTTTTAAGGTATATAAGCTACCTTAGTAGTCTCGGAAAGCGTTGGAAATCTCTTTTGGGTTGATCAATTTACTGCCAGACGTGAGATGATGTAAATAAGGTATTGTTTGATTGATAGCTTTTATTTATACTTGATTTGCCATTAGCTTGCCTGCTTTATCTCCAAGACAGTAAAAAATGTGATTTCCACCTTCGCACAGTGTTATTGTGTTGGTATATGAGGAGTAGACAAAGCTGCGAGCTAACTGTATGGTTGGGAGATTTTTTATTTGTTTTTTCCAGATCCCCAATTTTAGATAATAGGTCATTGAGTTTCTGACTCTGTTGCTTCTTGATTATATCACTAAGTTTTATAAGTATTCCTCTCATGTATGCTTTGTGAGCGTTAATGTGAAATAATTCTTGTAATGTTTCTGAAACGTTTGTTTTGTGGTCTGGATGTTCAAATAAAGACATCATTTTTCCACCTGTTCGCCCTGGTTTCCATGCAGGATCCCTCCACATTAATTGATATTGGGGTGTGGTCAGACCACGTAATAGTATGTATAGATGACACACTAATATTTTGCAAGAGAAATTTGTAGACTAAAAAAGGTAAATTCTCAAATATGTTTGATGCACACCTGAGAAATAGGAGTAGTCCCTTTCCATCGACTGTTGACATCTCCACATATAATGAAGGTTTACTGATGACATAAAATGTGAGAGGTTTGCTCTGTTATGGAGATTGTGAGAAGAATCAGAGACATCCAACTGATTGTTGGGAATAATATTGAAATGGCCACACAGAACAACATACCCATGCTTGAAGCCGTGTGCCAGTTTCCATACTTTCTTTACGAAAGTTATTTGTTTCCCATTTGGTAAATATACATTCATTATAGTATACATAACATTGATAATTTCACAGATAAGTATGATATATCTACCGTTAGCATTCATTTCTGTGTGGACAGGCTTAAAAGAAACCTTGTCTTTATTAACCACATAACGACCGTTCACCGCAGATATACTGCAGCAGGCAGCCGCTGCTGGCAAAGTGACGTAGGGGTACGTCACTCGCTCAGCCGCCTGTAGGGGGCGAGCATGCGCCGCCGGAGGCATGCTCCCACCCCCGCTCATTCACAGGCATCCCCGTGCGAGTGATCGGCGGATCTGATGTCCACCGGTCACTCGTGATCTCCTGCAGGAGAGGGAGAAAGGCAGGCGGCTGTAAACACAACCTTCTGTCATTCTCTCTGATGTAAGTGCAGAGACTATGCGATCCTGCTATGTAGGATCATATGTCTCTGTGGTTACATCACAAGCCACCCCCCCCCCCACAGTTAGAATCACGCCCCTAGGGACACACTTAACCCCTTGATCACCAATAAAGTTAACTCCCTGCCAGTGTCATTTTGACAGTAACAGTGCATATTTATAGCACTGATTACTGTAGTAATGGCACTGGTACCCCCAAAAGTGTCAAAAATGTCAGTCAGGGGTCCGATCTGTCCGCCGCAATGTCGCAGTCCCGCAAACAAAATCACAGACTTTTACTAGTAAAAAAAAAAAACAATAAAAAGTACATAAATCTTTCCCGTAGTTAGTAAACACAATAACTTTTGTGCAAACCAATCAAAATACACTTAATGCGATTTTTTTTACCAAACATATGTAGCAGAAAACAAATTGGCCTAAAATGTAAAAAAATTTGATTTTTACATTTTTTTGGGAGAATTTCATATAAAAAAATGTGAAAAATATTGTTATTTTTTCGAAATTGTCACACTTTTTGTTTATAGCGCAAAAAAAAAAAAACGCACAGGTGATCAAATACTACCAAAAGAAAGCTCTATTTGTATTTGTGAGGAAAAAAAGGACATCAATTTTGTTTGGGTACAGTGTCGCAAGACCGCGCAATTGTCCGTTAAAGTCACGCAGTGCCGAATCGCAAAATAGGGCCTGGTCTTTGAGCAGCCAAATCTTCCGGGGCTTAAGTGGTTAAGGATAGAAACCCCTCTCTTCTTTTGTGAGCGTTGGAGCAGTACATTTTGGGGAATCGGGGATGTTGTAGCTTCTGTGGATTTTTAGAGGAGAAATACGTTTCTTGAAGACACAGCGGATCGCACTGCTGAAGGCGTGTCTGCTTTCATAACATGCTTCTTTTAGCAGGGCTGTTGAACCCTCTTACATTGAAGAAGGCAATTCTGAACCCCATATTGTTTTGAACTAAGAACCGTCAATGAAGAGAAACCCTTCAGGTTTTAGTGTTGTGAATAAGGTTTTGGGGTATAATCTGTGTGACTGTTAATTTGAGGAGGTCAGTCAGTATGCCTGTAATGGGTAGTAAAGAGGATGTCCTCAAGGCCCCTTTCACACAGGCGGACCGTTCAGATCTGCCTGTCTGTTTTTCAGGCAGATCTGAATGGATGCCCCATGCATCTCTATGGGGCATTGGATGTCAGTGGAGACATGTCCGCTGATATCCGATCCAATCCGATCCATCAAATCCGGATGGATGGAAACCCTATTTTCCATCCGGCCAGCGGATCGGATTGGATGAGAATGGACAAACGGTCCGTTCTCATCCGATTCCCCCATAGAGAACAGCGGGGACCTGACATCTCTGTCTCTGCATACAGCGCGGAGACAGAGCTGCCATCTGCCTGCTCAGAGGGGGATCGGTGGATCGATCCCCCGTTGAGAAAAACAGAGTCCGCCGAAGGACTCCCCTGTGTGAAAGGGGCCTAAGGAGCACACTGGTCTTAAATTGATAGTGATGTCAGAAATATCATTTCCTGGAATGCAAGAACATTTATTTAGACTTAAAGAAATGTTTGAGAAAAACCAGTGAAAAATGAACAAAAATAATTCCTGGTGTAGAACAGTAAAAAGAGATGATTCTAGTAGAATCTGAGGGGAGAATGTTCCCACTAATGTGAAAGGGGAGGAAAAACGAAACTGTGGTGAGTTCCATGAGCTTACCAGAGCTGTGATTAAGAGGTAAGATAATAATGTGGCCTGGGTCTTCAACCATCCACTGCACTGTGCCAATTAGGTGGTTGTGGTTGGGGTGAAGAAGTTACTGTCAAAGGGCCTTCATCTGATTCCAGGAGTTCCAATGTTTGTGGATGCCTTCTTCTACCGAGGCGATGGTGACAATTTTTCCATCTTTGGTAATTTGGAGTTTGGCTGGATATGCCCACCTGTACACAATCTGATGGTTCCTCAAAGGTTTATTAATGGTAGCCATATTTCTTCTTCCTAGCATTGTGTATGCAGATAGATCTGGAAGGAATGAAAGGCATTGAGTGCATGGAGGCATGTTATCTGGGTTTCTTTTGTGCATAAGGAATTTTTCCCTAGTTTGATAGAAGTGGATGCGGACAATTGTAACCCTTGGTAAGTGGTCCGGAAGATGTCTTGGGTTGGGTAGTCTGTGGATCCTGTCAATAACCAATTCTGCAACAGGAATGTCAGGGAGTACTTATTTTAGGATGGTTCGGAAGTGATCATGAAGGCCTGGTGTTTTGACCATTACTGTTAGTCCACAGATTTTAATATGGTTTCTTCTTGATCGATCTTCCAAATCTGCCATTTTGTCCTTAATGCATTGCAATTCATCCTCCCTGACACTGGGGGCATCTATTATTTTGTTAACTGTTTCAGCGAATCCCCCCCATTTTATTTTTAATATGGGTGACTCTGCCCTTAACTTCTTCCATTTCAGATTTAAAATGATTTGTGAGGGATAGGATATCTGCATGGATTGTGCTGCGCAGTGAAACAGGCACATCCTTTAAGGTTGCATTTAAAACTGGCTGGTCTTGTCTTTGGTGGAGAACTCCAAGATGGAGTCCTGGAGTTCCCTTGTATTATTAAGAGAAGCTTCCAGGCCTTCCGTATCTCCTTCAGCTGTGTAGTGCTGGTAATTTTGTTGTTTTGCTGTTACTGGGCTGGAGAAGGATGAGGAGGACTGGGAGTGGAAGTTGTTCTCTGTATGTGTCCGGGGCTGAAAAGCATTGGGAGCTATCCCTGTGTCCCTGTGCTTTACCATGTGGTTCCTCTGCATGCTCACCAGTGCCATCTTGGCTGTGCTGAAAGCAGGGCTGCTGGGAAAAGTCCATCATTCATCCGAGTTTCCCAGTGTCCTTTCATTTTTTGGAAATGCTGCCTGAAGGTGCCTGACAGTCTGGGCATTGAAACCACCATGTTCCGAGACCCAGGGTCTGTAGAAATTGCTCCGGTTTACTGCTGAGGAACAGAGCTCTGCTGCTAAGCAGCCATACTCCTCAGGTGCTGGCCATTCAATTTTTGGATTTTTAGAAGCATTTTACAAATGCATCTGCAAATTGAACCAAAGCACATTTGCCTGGCAATATTCTGCACGTTTCTATGAATTAGAACAAAGAATGAGATTCTCCTGCTGGAAATTGTAATAAAATGTCAATTTTACCAGCCAATGGGATTAATATAGTATCCGCAGTAAAAAAAAAAAAAAAAAAATACAAACATTTAAACATGTATAATATTGTACTTATTGTTTCTAAATATTAGATACATTTATTCATGAATTTAAAAAAGAAAGAAACTTAATTTAACCCTTTTTATTGAATTCTGACTTTTATTTTTTTTACAGGTGGATTTATGAACCATGTTTTTGGTCATGTTGGTCTTCAACAATACAACTAAGTCATATCGGAAATGAGGCATATTAGTGTCTTAAGTGACTGAAAGCTTTTGATGCAGTTCATTGGAGGATTCACACTGGACACACATCATATCAATGTTCTAAATGTTGTAAATGTATTGGATCCTCTTCAACATTGATCCTGCCTCAGAGGACAAGAAGAGAGAAGTCATTTCAGTGTTCTGGAAGTGACAATGTATTTAGAGTAAAGTCCAACTCATGTATTCATAAGAGAAGTCATTTCAGTAGCTACTTCTTGTCTGGATTGTGGCAACGGTTTTACAATGAATACAAAAAGTATCACACACCAGAATGCTTGCAATAGGGAAAAGCGTTTTCAATGTTATGAATGTGATAAAGCTTTTACAGTGAGGCAACGGCTTATCGTACATGAAAGGATTCACACTGGAGAGAAGCCGTATGAGTGTTCAGAATGTGACAAAGCTTTTACTCAGAAGTCAGATCTTATAGCGCATCAGAGGATTCACACTGGAGAAAAGCCATATCAGTGTTCTGAGTGTAACAAAGCTTTTAGGCGGAAGTCAGATTTTATCATACACCAGAGGATTCACACCGGGGAGATGCCATATCAGTGTTCTGAATGTGGTAAAGCTTTTATAAAAAAGACAAAGCTTACCAAACATCAGATGGTTCACACTGGGGAGAAGCTATATCAATGTTCTGAATGTGACAAAAGTTTTACAGAGAAGGCAAAGCTTATCATACACAAGGTGGTTCACACTAAAGAGAAACCGCATCAGTGTTCTGAATGTGACAAAGCTTTTACCCAGAGGTCAGATCTTAAAGCACACCAGAGGGTCCACACTGGAGAGAAGCCATATAAATGTTCTGAATGTGACAATGCTTTTAGGCGGAAATCAGGTTTTATCAGACACCAGAGGATTCACACTGGAGAGAAGCCACATCAGTGTTTTGAATGTGGCAAAGCTTTTACACAGAAGACAAAGCTCATCAGACACCAGATGGTTCACACTGGAGAGAAGCCATATCAATGTTCTGAGTGTGACAAAGGTTTTACAGAGAATGCAAAGCTTATCACACACCAGATGGTTCACACTGGAGAGAAACCACATCAGTGTTCTGAATGTGACAAAGCTTTTACCCAGAAGTCAGATTTTATAGCACACCAGTGTGTCCACACTGGAGAGAAGCCATATAAATGTTCCGAATGTGCAAAAGCTTTTAGGCAGAAGTCAGATTTTATCAAGCACCAGAGGATTCACACTGGAGAGAAGCCACATCAGTGTTTTGAATGTTGCAAAGCTTTCACACAGAAGACAAAGCTTATCAGACACCAGATGGTTCACACTGGAGAGAAGTCATATCAATGTTCTGAATGTGACAAAGCTTTTACAGAGAAGGCAAAGCTTATCAGACACCAGATGGTTCACACTGGAGAGAAGGCATTTAATGCTCTGAATGTGACAAAGCTTCCACAGTTAATGTCGGGCTAATCTATCACTAGAGGATTCAAAAGATTCAACTACAGAGAAGGGAGAATATTAAAGGAGCTGCAGATGTCCTATTAGTTTCACAGCCCCAATGTCATCATACAAGCTAGGGAAGAAGTAAAAATAAAATGCTACTTTAAAAAACAATGTGAGCAAACTGGAATGTAATGGATGGATGCTTTGAGTTTAGTGCTTATGTCCATCACACACACACATGGAGACATTTTTTTTAGGTAAGCATCAATGACTGAACTGATTTCCTCATGATTCTCATCTTTATCCTTTTTTATGGAGCTTTGAATAAACATTTAATTCATTTTCACTAACTGGGCTGTGTTCTCAAGTGTTTTCTTCATTGCCAAAATCTGAGCTAATCCATGACCAACACTGCTTCAGTACCAGAGACCAAGATGGGGTCCAATGGCATCTTGCCAAGCCTCTGAAGCATAATTGGGAGAGCCAATTCAAGGTTCTTATGACTTTTGATAGATCATCAGCCAGGCTTGAGGGCACCAGCTAAGCAAACCTTCTCCAAAGTTCCCATTTCATATTACTCCTCTCCTCCCATGATCAACACCTCCTTTCCACATTTCATCTTCTCTCATGGATGGCAGAATTGCAGGCAGGTCTGTGGCCAGGACACAAGCAAGGGAGAAGTCTCTGTTTGGTGAAAAAGCAACTTCCTAAGCTGACATAAGCCTTCTGACACTGAGTTGTTGCTGTTTATGATATGCATTCAACAGAACCACTTACGTTCAACTGGCCACTTGTGTTCCATTTGGTTCTGCTGAAAGTCTCAGGGATTCCATAAGGTGAAGAATGGATATCCTTGTTATCTTATTCCTCTTTCCAAATATCACTCATCTCCATAGACTATTCACACAGTACAACTACAAGAGATCTGAGCTTACCAAGTGCTAAGTGTGTGGTCACATTTCTACAAATTCTGAGGACTTAAATTCATCCAATAGGGGTTCACTTTAATGATTCAGAATGGACAGGTCTCTTTTTGAGGTAAAGCTCACAATGAGCAATTCTAGTCTCTGGAAACATTAGGACATTGGCACTACCACGGGCAAAAACAATAATTACATAAATGGTGCAATCTGTCATTAGCATAGCAGTGCTTGTTTTTCTGAGTCTCCCCTTGTAACAATTTATTACCTGTTCACAAGCCCAATAGATCTGTTTTTATCTACTTCCTCGTACTTCATACATATGGTGGTTTGAACCGTAAAAAAAACCCGTCTGAAGTTGGGCTTTACTTCTTGTGTGTCTTCCTTATAATCTATCTAAGACTTCCCTGTACAGGGTGACAACGCTGCTGTGTAATGTTACTGCAGAATGATGGGGGTTGTCACCCTGTTACAGAAGGTGGGAAAATAACAGATCTACAGACAGGATAACAGGTGATAAAACGTTGTTGCAGAGGGAACTCTGGGAATGATAATGACAGATTGCATTACACATTAAGTTAGCAGACTTCCTGCTGTTGGTCTTATGTATGAATTGTGTTCTGATATTTACTGTCCTGCTGTAAAAGGTGTAAATGATTGCCCACATCTTTCCTGTAGTAGAAGGGACTACAATCTCATATTAGGATACATTTTGCAATTACATTGAGAAACCATGAAATATTACTGGCCTGTGATTGGCTCTCCTATTGTTGGTGAAATAAGTGAGACTCCCCTTGTCGGTGTCATTAATGGAATTTAGGAAACTATGTGAAATGTTTCTCCCAAATCCAAAGAGTTTAACTCCGTGGGTAGGTACCCATGTTTAATCCACACTGCTCCAATAGATTCCTAGTCCATCCAGATAACATTTGTTTCTTAATACAAACATTAATAAAGTAAGGCACTGTAGGAGGGATAATGATTATGTGATGAAAATATATATGTGTAGAATATATCACATTTAATATCACAGTTTATTTGCATGTTTGTAGTAGTTGTGTCCATTACATGTGGATTTGATTATTTAGAATCTATCTTTGTCACACGATTTTGATATAACCGTTAAGTTGGATTATATTATATTCTACACATATATATTTTCATCACATAATCATTATTACCCCTACAGCACCTTACTTCATACATTTTTGCATAAAGCAGTTGGTGATTATTTTTGTTGGGTTGGCGCCTTCAATAGATTATATAAAATATACTTCTTGTGTGGAAGGAGCCCCCTAAAATGTCTTCTCTTCAATTCCCCCCATAGCTGTACTTTAGGTTATGTTGCCCCTCCCATATCTGTAAGGGAAAGCCTCAATTTCTCCCAATACTCCCCTGGCCTTCCAGTGAGAAGAAACATTTTCTCTGGAGTGGAAATGTTTTATGCAGTGATCCCTTCATAGACGGGATGGGGAATCTAAGTAATCTAAGATAAGTAAGATGAGCCCGTGTACTGGAGTCATGGATCAGATAACCAATGAGACCATTGATGTTATAGCAGAGCTGACAGCAGAAGTGTCTCCATCACCTAAGGTGGTGTCACAGAACTGCATGGCTGCTGACTATCTCTGGGAAGCTCAAGGTGGAGTCTACAATCTGGTGTCACATAGAGAGTGTTGTACATTTATTTTATATCATGAGGATCTCAGAAGGAGATATCTACACACGGTAAAGGAGATCCAACAGGCACCTGGGTGGGAGGAAGTGGAATCCATTGTCTTGGATGGGTTTAGTTGGAACTTGGTTGAGTAATATGGTGGGTTTGCTTCCTAAGCCATTAGTTGTTACTATAGTTGTGATAATAATTTTTATACATTGCTGTTGTTTTTTCTTTCACTGCCAAAGTTATTTTTTTTTTTCATGCATACGGTTAAATTCAAATTTTTAGGCGTGAAGCTTATTTAAAACTCCCTTTTCTATTTTCTGAAAGCAGAGACCACAGAGAATAAAATGTTGTTAGTTTTAATTTTTTATGTCGGAGAATATTAGCACAACCTTTTTTATCAAATGCACATTTTTGGTAAAAAAAAGAAACACTGCAGATAATTTTAGTGCACACAAACACAATTTATTACCCAATTTCTTAGGTGAAATATAAAATATAAGGTGTGTGTCTTGTATATAGATACCAAACATGTCAAGCTCTAAAATCTGGATGGACTTGTGAAATGGTGACAAGCATCAAAAATTTCCCATAGGTGACGCTTTAAAAACCTTTACAGGTCATCAGTATAAATAGTTATCCATGAATGATGTCCCTAGAGTTATTCCTCTCTCTCTGGTGTGTGCAGCGATATGTAAGATGTGTCGTGTGATTGTTGTTTTCCTACATAACCGCACCCAACACTGACGTTTGTATCTGTACACAAGAACTGGGGGGGGGGGGGTGTACATTTTTTTGTGTGTGTTTTTTAATTTACAGTGTGATACTTTACTTTAAGTTTTTTTTTCCTTTCTTCACTTAAATTTATTTCTATTACATAGGGGGTTGATAGCCCCCATCTGATATCATATTGCTGGCCGCAGATCCTCTTTACAGAGATATTAGATGTTTATTAGACTCCTAATGTCACCTCTGGACCCAAAAAAAAGATGGTCAAGCACAGATCATACTTTATCAGCTCCTTCCCTGGGAATGACAGTGTAGTGTTGAACCCAGAAATAACATAATCTCACACCTCCCATGTTCTTTCACTGAAGGGGAGATCAGAGATCGGATGTTTTCTGATCTTCACCTTTCACCTCTAACACCAACCGTGTCTGTTCTGGGGGAAGCTTATCCCGGTCTACAGGGGGGGGGGGGGGGGTACCTTCAATGCAGCTGAATCACTTCTACCAGAAAGCTGACAGTTGGTGTAACAAATGTAAACAAGCTCCCTGGTTCTATAGCTATAAGGCTGTGCTGCTGCTGATGTAAACCTTCCATTGGCCGGAGTGAAAGGGTTACACTAATGTACATCTGCCAGATCTGTATCTGAGGAGACCATAAAAGCAGCATTAGAAAGAAATGTGAGCATGGCTTCAGTCAGGCGATGGTCCTGGTGGTCATGGTCTTGTTCTCCTTCAGGTCCTCTAACCTTGTAGATGGTGACATGGACTTGTTGTGTGGGAATGAACAGGAGGGGCTCGGGGTTATCTTCTACTCAATGAGCTTGTTATGGATAAAAGATGAAAGTGAATTCTGGGAATTTACAGGGATTTGGATGTTTAGAGGGTTACATAAGTGGGCGGGGCTGGTATTAATGAGGGGCGTGTCATATGGTAATCAGTTTCTTAGCATAGATGATATAAATGGTATAAATATATCCTTGAAATGTAAACTATCTATCTCTTTTCTTCTGTTGGTAAAGTGTCACATATATATGATTAATAAAGTTGGATTATATTTTCACCTCACAATACTGTGGTCTGGGTTCTTCTACAACACATCCACCCAAAAATGTAATCTTCCAGTTATAGGAGTCTGGTGGAATGGGTGACAAGCTGATTGTATCTCTTCGATCCCTTGTACATGGGGGGTCCAGCCCCTGTGTGTGCAATGCTGGCGGTTTAATACACCTGGTAGGCACAGGTACAGCGTCCACCCCCGCTGCCTGCAGCCTGTCAAAGTCTACAGTTTGTCATTGGGCCGATCAAAAAAGAACAAAAAATAAAACAAAACAGATTTCCCCATCCACACAAGCAAGGTGATTGGAGGAATCCTCCCTGCTGTGCCATTGTATTATGATAGCGGGACTCCTCCACTGTCAGATAATACTGATCAGCGACTGCAGCCAATTCACAGCAGCTGCTTGATTGACAAAGGTTTTCCATCATTAGATGGACTTCTGTTACCAGGAATGTCCATAGATGAACCGGAGGAGTTATCATCCATCTATGGGCAGCCTACATGTATTGTCTATCTAGATGACATCATTGTTCTTGTCTCCGCCCTGGAGGAACATGATCAAAGACTATTTATCCACTTAAACTTCCGGAATGTTTTACCCCCTTTATGACCGGGGCATTTCCTTTTTGATTCAGCACTGCGCTACTTTAAATGGTAATTGTTCGGTCATTCAACGCTGTACCCAAATGACATTTATATCATTTTATTCACACAAGTAGAGATTTATTTGTGATATTTGATCTCCATTGGGTACTTTTATTTTTTTTATTATATAAATGAAAATAAAACAATATGTTCTACCCTTCTGTTATAAAACATATCCAATAAATTTAATTTCTTCATAAATTTAAGTCCAAAATAAATTCTGCTACATGTCTTTGGTAAAAAAAAAATCCCAATAAGTGTATATTGATTGGTTTGTGTGAAAGTTATAGCGTCTACAAACTATGAGATATATACTGGGATTCACACAGCTTTTACCTTCTATCAGATTTCTTAAGGTGCTAAAATGCCAGGGCAGTACAAAAAAAGCAAATGATTATTTTTGGAAAGTAGACACCCCAAGGTAAATCCTGAGAGGCACAGTGAGTGCATGGAAGATTTTATTTTTTGACAAAGGTTTTGGAAAATTACAAAAAAATTTCTTTTTTTTTTTACACAAAGTTGTCACTTTAATGAGATATTTCTCACACAAGCCATGGATATATGTGGCATTACACCCCAAAACACATTCTGCTACTTCTCCTGAGTATGGGGATCCCACATGTGAGAGACTTTTCAGCACCCTAACCACATACAGGTCCCCAAAATCCAATGACCACCTTCAGGCTTCCAAAGGGCGTATTTCTCTTCCTCACTACCTATCACAGTTTCGGAGGTCCTGAAATTCCAGGATAGAACAAACACCCCCAAATCACCCCTTTTTGGAAAGTAGACACCCCAAAGTATTGGATAAAAGGCATGGGGAGCATTTTACAGATCTCATTTTTGTAACAAGGTTTTGAAAAAGAAAACAAAAATTGAATATGGCGGCCTGCCCGTGTGATATAGCGGTAGCAGCTGCTGCTCTCCCTGTCAGGCTTCACCAGTCCAGCACTGTGCAGAGGGATCATCCCATCCAAAGAGGGATCTCCATCCAGGTGGATGATAAACACTGACAAGTGGTTTGGATGAGTCTTTAAGTATCTGATTTTGTGAGTACATAAACGCATGTACATGGGAGTAAACACAACGCAATGTGACTCTGGGGACAAAACACAAGTTTGTCTCCTTTGATCCCCTGTCCTTCCCAATGCTAAAAAATGCACTGAGAACGCATGTAAACGCACATGTGGAAATTCATGAGAAACGTGCAGTTCCTGGTGTGACCGGACCCTTACAGGGAAAACTTTTATTTGGGGGTGACGTTTGGTGACAATGTGATCAGTTACACCCACTTATGTTTTATTTCACCATTACTTTTCTTTTATATCAGTGTTTTCACTTCAGTACATGAAATAATCTGATATCTGAGGGAAATCTGAGAGCGATATGAAGACTTTGTGGCGTTATATTGTATGTTCATATGTCTGTGTGTACATCAGACCGAAAAGAGGGACAGAGAAATATGGAGTCCTACAAGGGAGAGTGATGGGAGATATGATAAAATACAATCTCATTACCTCCTCCGCTGATACTTCCAGCAACGTCTTCTCTATAATTCCTCCCACATGGAGCTTCCTGTCTGTACCTCACTTCACTTCCTGTCTGTACCTCACTTCACTTCCTGTCTGTACCTCACTTCACTTCCTGTCTGTACCACACTTCCTGTCTGTACCTTACCTCAATTCCTGTCTTCCTTAGAGAATTCCCTGTTTCTGTATAATTGAGATCACCACCTTGTGGAGCTTAGATGAGCTGCAGTTGTTGTACGAAGCATGTGTGAGATGATGTGCGATATAACATACATTTTTAAAATGTTGGTGTGGGGGAGGGGACAAAGACTGCACAGAGATACAAAAATAGCTCATTTATATTTGCAACCAGAGGAACAGTAAAAACACGTGGGTGAGCTATATTTTTACCCCTCCCCAACCACTGCTGTCAAAAGCTGCAACAAGGGTGTACATAGGATGTGGCTGAGATAAACCAGAGGCTCTGGATGGACAGTTGGATAAATGGTTCTATATTTAGGATGTATCCGGTCTATAAACCAGAGGCTCTGGATGGACAGTTGGATAAATGGTTCTATATTTAGGATGTATCCAGTCTATAAACCAGAGGCTCTGGATGGACAGTTGGATAAATGGTTCTATATTTAGGATGTATCCGGTCTATAAACCAGAGGCTCTGGATGGACAGTTGGATAAATGGTTCTATATTTAGGATGTATCCGGTCTATAAACCAGAGGCTCTGGGTGGACAGTTGGATAAATGGTTCTATATTTAGGATGTATCCGATCTATAAACCAGAGGCTCTGGATGGACAGTTGGATAAATGGTTCTATATTTAGGATGTATCCGGTCTATAAACCAGAGGCTCTGGATGGACAGTTGGATAAATGGTTCTATATTTAGGATGTATCCAGTCTATAAACCAGAGGCTCTGCATGGACAGTTGGATAAATGGTTCTATATTTAGGATGTATCCGGTCTATAAACCAGAGGCTCTGGGTGGACAGTTGGATAAATGGTTCTATATTTAGGATGTATCCGGTCTATAAACCAGAGGCTCTGGATGGACAGTTGGATAAATGGTTCTATATTTAGTATGTATCCGGTCTATAAACCAGAGGCCCTGGATGGACAGTTGGATAAATGGTTCTATATTTAGGATGTATCCGGTCTATAAACCAGAGGCTCTGGATGGACAGTTGGATAAATGGTTCTATATTTAGGATGTATCCGGTCTATAAACCAGAGGCTCTGGATGGACAGTTGGATAAATGGTTCTATATTTAGGATGTATCCGGTCTATAAACCAGAGGCTCTGGGTGGACAGTTGGATAAATGGTTCTATATTTAGGATGTATCCGGTCTATAAACCAGAGGCTCTGGATGGACAGTTGGATAAATGGTTCTATATTTAGGATGTATCCGGTCTATAAACCAGAGGCTCTGGATGGACAGTTGGATAAATGGTTCTATATTTAGGATGTATCCAGTCTATAAACCAGAGGCTCTGGATGGACAGTTGGATAAATGGTTCTATATTTAGGATGTATCCGGTCTATAAACCAGAGGCTCTGGATGGACAGTTGGATAAATGGTTCTATAGTTAGGATGTATCCGGTCTATAAACCAGAGGCTCTGGATGGACAGTTGGATAAATGGTTCTATATTTAGGATGTATCCGGTCTATAAACCAGAGGCTCTGGATGGACAGTTGGATAAATGGTTCTATATTTAGGATGTATCCGGTCTATAAACCAGAGGCTCTGGGTGGACAGTTGGATAAATGGTTCTATATTTAGGATGTATCCGATCTATAAACCAGAGGCTCTGGATGGACAGTTGGATAAATGGTTCTATATTTAGGATGTATCCGGTCTATAAACCAGAGGCTCTGGATGGACAGTTGGATAAATGGTTCTATATTTAGGATGTATCCAGTCTATAAACCAGAGGCTCTGCATGGACAGTTGGATAAATGGTTCTATATTTAGGATGTATCCGGTCTATAAACCAGAGGCTCTGGGTGGACAGTTGGATAAATGGTTCTATATTTAGGATGTATCCGGTCTATAAACCAGAGGCTCTGGATGGACAGTTGGATAAATGGTTCTATATTTAGTATGTATCCGGTCTATAAACCAGAGGCCCTGGATGGACAGTTGGATAAATGGTTCTATATTTAGGATGTATCCGGTCTATAAACCAGAGGCTCTGGATGGACAGTTGGATAAATGGTTCTATATTTAGGATGTATCCGGTCTATAAACCAGAGGCTCTGGATGGACAGTTGGATAAATGGTTCTATATTTAGGATGTATCCGGTCTATAAACCAGAGGCTCTGGGTGGACAGTTGGATAAATGGTTCTATATTTAGGATGTATCCGGTCTATAAACCAGAGGCTCTGGATGGACAGTTGGATAAATGGTTCTATATTTAGGATGTATCCGGTCTATAAACCAGAGGCTCTGGATGGACAGTTGGATAAATGGTTCTATATTTAGGATATATTCGGTCTATAAACCAGAGGTTCTGGATGGACAGTTGGATAAATGGTTCTATATTTAGGATGTATCCGGTCTATAAACCAGAGGCTCTGGAGGGACAGTTGGATAAATGGTTCAATATTTAGGATGTATCCAGTCTATAAACCAGAGGCTCTGGGTGGACAGTTGGATAAATGGTTCTATATTTAGGATGTATCCGGTCTATAAACCAGAGGCTCTGGATGGACAGTTGGATAAATGGTTCTATATTTAGGATGTATCCGGTCTATAAACCAGAGGCTCTGGATGGACAGTTGGATAAATGGTTCTATATTTAGGATGTATCCGGTCTATAAACCAGAGGCTCTGGATGGACAGTTGGATAAATGGTTCTATATTTAGGATGTATCCAGTCTATAAACCAGAGGCTCTGGATGGACAGTTGGATAAATGGTTCTATATTTAGGATGTATCCAGTCTATAAACCAGAGGCTCTGGATGGACAGTTGGATAAATGGTTCTATATTTAGGATGTATCCGGTCTATAAACCAGAGGCTCTGGATGGACAGTTGGATAAATGGTTCTATATTTAGGATGTATCCAGTCTATAAACCAGAGGCTCTGGATGGACAGTTGGATAAATAGTTATATATTTAGGATGTATCCGGTCTATAAACCAGAGGCTCTGGGTGGACAGTTGGATAAATGGTTCTATATTTAGGATGTATCCGGTCTATAAACCAGAGGCTCTGGATGGACAGTTGGATAAATGGTTCTATATTTAGGATGTATCCGGTCTATAAACCAGAGGCTCTGGATGGACAGTTGGATAAATGGTTCTATATTTAGGATGTATCCGGTCTATAAACCAGAGGCTCTGGATGGACAGTTGGATAAATGGTTCTATATTTAGGATGTATCCGGTCTATAAACCAGAGGCTCTGGATGGACAGTTGGATAAATGGTTCTATATTTAGGATGTATCCAGTCTATAAACCAGAGGCTCTGGATGGACAGTTGGATAAATGGTTCTATATTTAGGATGTATCCAGTCTATAAACCAGAGGCTCTGGATGGACAGTTGGATAAATGGTTCTATATTTAGGATGTATCCGGTCTATAAACCAGAGGCTCTGGATGGACAGTTGGATAAATGGTTCTATATTTAGGATGTATCCGGTCTATAAACCAGAGGCTCTGGATGGACAGTTGGATAAATGGTTCTATATTTAGGATGTATCCGGTCTATAAACCAGAGGCTCTGGATGGACAGTTGGATAAATGGTTCTATATTTAGGATGTATCCAGTCTATAAACCAGAGGCTCTGGATGGACAGTTGGATAAATGGTTCTATATTTAGGATGTATCCAGTCTATAAACCAGAGGCTCTGGATGGACAGTTGGATAAATGGTTCTATATTTAGGATGTATCCGGTCTATAAACCAGAGGCTCTGGATGGACAGTTGGATAAATGGTTCTATATTTAGGATGTATCCGGTCTATAAACCAGAGGCTCTGGATGGACAGTTGGATAAATGGTTCTATATTTAGGATGTATCCAGTCTATAAACCAGAGGCTCTGGATGGACAGTTGGATAAATGGTTCTATATTTAGGATGTATCCAGTCTATAAACCAGAGGCTCTGGATGGACAGTTGGATAAATGGTTCTATATTTAGGATGTATCCGGTCTATAAACCAGAGGCTCTGGATGGACAGTTGGATAAATGGTTCTATATTTAGGATGTATCCGGTCTATAAACCAGAGGCTCTGGATGGACAGTTGGATAAATGGTTCTATATTTAGGATGTATCCGGTCTATAAACCAGAGGCTCTGGATGGACAGTTGGATAAATGGTTCTATATTTAGGATGTATCCGGTCTATAAACCAGAGGCTCTGGATGGACAGTTGGATAAATGGTTCTATATTTAGGATGTATCCAGTCTATAAACCAGAGGCTCTGGATGGACAGTTGGATAAATGGTTCTATATTTAGGATGTATCCAGTCTATAAACCAGAGGCTCTGGATGGACAGTTGGATAAATGGTTCTATATTTAGGATGTATCCGGTCTATAAACCAGAGGCTCTGGATGGACAGTTGGATAAATGGTTCTATATTTAGGATGTATCCAGTCTATAAACCAGAGGCTCTGGATGGACAGTTGGATAAATAGTTATATATTTAGGATGTATCCGGTCTATAAACCAGAGGCTCTGGGTGGACAGTTGGATAAATGGTTCTATATTTAGGATGTATCCGGTCTATAAACCAGAGGCTCTGGATGGACAGTTGGATAAATGGTTCTATATTTAGGATGTATCCGGTCTATAAACCAGAGGCTCTGGATGGACAGTTGGATAAATGGTTCTATATTTAGGATGTATCCAGTCTATAAACCAGAGGCTCTGGATGGACAGTTGGATAAATGGTTCTATATTTAGGATGTATCCGGTCTATAAACCAGAGGCTCTGGATGGACAGTTGGATAAATGGTTCTATATTTAGGATGTATCCGGTCTATAAACCAGAGGCTGTGGGTGGACAGTTGGATAAATGGTTCTATATTTAGGATGTATCCGGTCCATAAAGCAGAGGCTCTGGGTGGACAGTTGGATAAATGGTTCTATATTTAGGATGTATCCAGTCTATAAACCAGAGGCTCTGGATGGACAGTTGGATAAATGGTTCTATATTTAGGATGTATCCAGTCTATAAACCAGAGGCTCTGGATGGACAGTTGGATAAATAGTTATATATTTAGGATGTATCCGGTCTATAAACCAGAGGCTCTGGATGGACAGTTGGATAAATGGTTCTATATTTAGGATGTATCTGGTCTATAAACCAGAGGCTCTGGATGGACAGTTGGATAAATGGTTCTATATTTAGGATGTATCCGGTCTATAAACCAGAGGCTCTGGATGGACAGTTGGATAAATGGTTCTATATTTAGGATGTATCCAGTCTATAAACCAGAGGCTCTGGATGGACAGTTGGATAAATGGTTCTATATTTAGGATGTATCCGGTCTATAAACCAGAGGCTCTGGATGGACAGTTGGATAAATGGTTCTATATTTAGGATGTATCCGATCTATAAACCAGAGGCTCTGGATGGACAGTTGGATAAATGGTTCTATATTTAGGATGTATCCGGTCTATAAACCAGAGGCTCTGGATGGACAGTTGGATAAATGGTTCTATATTTAGGATGTATCCAGTCTATAAACCAGAGGCTGTGGGTGGACAGTTGGATAAATGGTTCTATATTTAGGATGTATCCGGTCTATAAACCAGAGGCTCTGGATGGACAGTTGGATAAATGGTTCTATATTTAGGATGTATCCGGTCTATAAACCAGAGGCTCTGGATGGACAGTTGGATAAATGGTTCTATATTTAGGATGTATCCAGTCTATAAACCAGAGGCTCTGGGTGGACAGTTGGATAAATGGATAATTTGTGTGGGGGAGGTTGGTAATCTGTATGTGCAGGGAAAGTAGACAAGTTGTGAGAACGTTCTGGGGGGAGGGGTGAGAAGCTGGGGAAAGCTGTCCATGGGGGAGGGGTGAGAAGGTGGGAAGAGCTGTAAATAGTGGAAGTGTGGGAAGCTTGGAAGGGGTGAGAAGATGGGGGGGGGGGCTGTGTATGGGGGAGGAGTGAGAAGCTGGGGGGGGGCTGTGTATGGAGGTGGGTTGAGAAGTCAGAGAGGGATGTGAATGGGGGAGGGGTGTGAATCCAGAGAGGGCTGTATAAGTGGGAGGGGTAAGAAGCTAAAGGGTGTTGTGTTTAGGGGAGGGGTAAGATGTCAGGGAGGGCTGTGTATGGGGGAGGGGTGAGAAGCTGGAGAGGGCTGTATATAGGGGAGGGGGGTTAAGATTTCAGGGAGTGCTGTGTATGGGGGAGGGGCAGTGAGGTCAGGGAGTGCTGTGTATGGGGGAGGGGCAGTGAGGTCACATGTAATGAGAAGTACAGACACTCTCTCCTTTCTAATATTAGAGGACAGGATTGGACAATTCCAGTACAGGGGGAGGGGGTGGAAATATTGGGGCTCAGTCACAGCACACAGCCCATGTTATTGTGTGTATAATGCGTGTTCTCTGGTGTGCAGTGTGGGGGGCGCTGTTGTGCGGTGTAATGAGGTGTTAGGCTCTCTTCTATAGAATTCTATGGGCTGTGGCTCTTTGTAATATTATACAAGGCGTGGGAACGCTCGGCACAAACAATACAACCTCACATTGTTTTCTTTGATGGTGACGGAAGCCATAGAACATCGGGAACATCGCCTTGTTCAGCTGCCCATACACTCGTACAATCTCCTTCCAATCTTTTCATTGTAAGATCCTTCCCTCCATTTTCTTATGGTTAGTGGAGTGAAATGGAAGTGTGTGATGGCAGTGATGAGGAAATTGGAAGGATCCGGATGGAAAATGTTTCTGGAATGAAGAAATTTCTAGCAGTGAATGTGATTTCATTCAGGAAAGTCCATTCATTCCAAACAAAGGTTTCTTCCAGTACATTAGAAGGACATTCATCATTGGAGGGACTGAGGAAAGTTTTCATATCAATGTTTGTACGGATGATCATTTCAAAGTCTTCTAGTGTATGACCAGAGTAACTGTTGGTGTGAATGAGCCCTAAAGGTGACCATACACTATACAATCTGATTGTACAATCTCCTTTCCATCTTCCATCATCTACATAGTACAAGGATCTGCCCGACCCCCATACACACTGAATGGAATGTCTGGGTGTGTCCTCCTATTACATTGTTTTGGAAAATCTAAAGAAGATTGTACAATTAGATTGTATAGTGTGTGGCCAGCGTTAGGCTTGTGTGTTCTATTCCAGAATCCCCCCAATATGTCACCCACTTCCTGTGTTCCCTGTACTGCCCCTCCCCCATAGTGACTCCACATATTCCCTCCTGTGTCCCCTCCTCCACACCACCAATATGAGAATGTATGTTATACCGCGCATGCAGAAGATGGAGCGTGTGATGTCATGTGCCTCGTCTCACACATGCGTCGTACAACATTCCTTTCATCTCCTGCAAGATCTCCGGGAGAAAGTTTTCCCCAAGAAATGAGTGTCATGGCGTCCAGCACATGTAGAAGATGAAGTGTATGAGGTGATCCCCCGGTGTGTGCAATATGAGAGTCCTGAGAGATGTGAGAGCTCAGCTCCGGATCTCTCTGAAGACACCGGTGTGATCGGGGGAGGAAGGAAGAGGACACAAGAATGGGAAAGCTGCTCATACACTAGGAGATTATTGGAGGAGAATTTGGAGAAATCTTCTCACTACATTCCATGGATTGATGAATGGCGCTCAGAAGGAGTTCAACATTTCATTTCCTTTTATCATCTCATTCTGGAATGAATGGAATTTACTGAATGAAAACCACATTCACTGCTAGAAATTCATTCCTTCCCCATCCTGCTCCTCCCAATCTTCTCCTCACTGCGCTCAATAATCAACATTGATTTCCCCTCCACCAACCAGAAGAACATCCAACAAACCTTCTTCAAATGAGATTCTACTGGTGTGACCCCAGAGAATGGGGGGAGGGGTCCTCTTTGTGAATCCCCCTCCCCCGCCCAGTGTTTGTAGTCAGTGTGGCCCCAGGGTAACTGTGGGGGAGGGGCCTCCTATGAGGAAGTTGGCTCACAATGTGATTGGAGTCTTCCCAGATCCATAGTGCAGACACAGAACGGCCCTCACACCTCTCAGCCAGGACAAGAAGCCTCCATCTTCCATCGGGGACACGGAGGAGAGACAGAGAAGATCCTCACACAGGTCAGAGCAGAATCAGCTTCATGTCTACAGACTGCACATTGCAGGCCTAGGACCCCCCACAAGGTGGAATGACACTTTAAGGGGAACTTTCCCCTGATTGTGGACACTTGTGAGCAGGAGGAAGAGAAGCCGAGAGTTGGGAGAGATTTCCCCCTTCATGTCCGGTCACCGTGCTGGGAAGAGTCAGAAGTCACCCAACCATAGAAGAGTCATCAGAGGAGCTCCACATCAACCTCCAGAACAGGACACCATCAGCCAGGTATTCATCTCCCAATTCACCCCACTGAACCCCTGTCCCCTCACTGCCCCACTGCTCCCCTATCCACCCCCACCCCACCACTGAGTATACCGATAATAACACAAGGATTCTAACTTGTAGGGTGGATGGAGGAACCCCAGAAGTGTGTGCTGATTACTAGACTGCTCCCCAACCGTTAGACTGGCCACACATTATGTAATTTTCTGTGCAATCTCCTGTAGATAACCTTTACCTATGTGGTGTAAGGGCCGGCCTGACTGCATACAAACTGAAAGTGTTTGAGTATGACCTCATATTATATGGTTTTGGTAAATCTGAAGGAAAGTTGTACAAAAAAATTGTATAATGTATGTCCAGCCTTAGAGTTTCCCAGATTGTATGTAAGATCTGTATCTACATGAGACTGGTAACCCAGCTAGATATGGGTGGAGTCTCCCTCTAGTGTTGGCCAGAGGTATTGCAGACTGCGCCAAGTCTATCACAGCTGGTATTACTGGCTAACAATAATCTCCTCTCCTTCCCTCCTACACCAAACAAGGTAATCTCCTCGTTTTCTAGTTCCCGTGGGCTTCCATCCTTGTCATGTGTGTGGCAGTGGTGGGATAATAGAGTGTGTGTGCTGTTATACAGCTCTTACCCCTGTCTGGACTGGGAACTTGGGGTTCTCACTACAATCTGCCAGCATGCTGGGTGATTTCTGTGGATATGCAACAGAAGGCGATACCCAGAGTGTTGTCTGACCTCCCACATCCCTGTACTCCGATACCATAGTCTGTAACGTCAGATAGAGGACATTTTTTCCTATGGCTGAACATTGTTTTCATCCTGCTGACCACACCCCCAAATCATTTGTCCCCCCGACCAGCAGTATAAGGGGCACTATGACTATAATATTGTGCTTACCGCTCTACTCTATATATTGTGTTGTACATTACATAGTCCTGACCAGAGTGTTTGTTGCCCCCACAGTGGTGGTAGTTTCTCATTAATGAAGGTCTTCTTTATGGTCGGCTCAGAGAAGGTTTCAGCTCTCTTCCCGTATTCTGTGTTATTTTTTCAGAGTTAGTATTGTTGGTGTTACAAAGACCCGCATTCTGCACCTATTTGGGACATATTCATGACGTTGT
Organism: Pelophylax lessonae; assembly: GCF_965119305.1. Taxonomy (NCBI): domain Eukaryota; kingdom Metazoa; phylum Chordata; class Amphibia; order Anura; family Ranidae; genus Pelophylax; species Pelophylax lessonae. Next base: position 748,160,064 of record NC_138769.1, on the reverse strand, counting down.
TATCCAATAAGATGACCTTACTTTTGGCCATCACTTTAAATAAAAGGTCACAAGGATGTTTTGAGACCAAGGATCTCCTTTTTACCCAAACTGCTCTCTGCTTTTCTCCTTAATGGACAGATTGCATTACCCTCCCTGTGTTTGGCACTAGTTCACCCCAAGCAAATCTCTCCCCATTGTCTGGATGTGGGGGGGACGGCCGGGATTCACCTCTTGGAAAATGCTTTCTTATGCAGATAGATTCCCTGTTTGTTATTCCAGAAGGTCCTAAAAGAGGTTTTCCATATTCCAGATCCGCTATTACTAAGTGTATTTTATAGGTTCTAAGTGAATTTAATGAATTGTTTTGCAGGTCTATGAGTTGTGTGATAAAGTGCCTCCTTTTCCCATTACAGCCCCCTCTACTAGAGTAGGGAGCTCTTCTTGGACTTTTCATCATCAGGTTTCTGCATCTCAGATCTAGTGTTGGGCGATTGGTTCAGGCCGAGCAAAAGTTCAGCCCAAACAGCGCCTGTTTGCCCACTCAGTGAACATCCAAATTTTCTGTGCGCTCGGCGGAATGTTCCCTACCCCGAGCACACAGCCAATATGCTGTTAAAGAGGGGGGCTGGGAAGCCGGCCGCCACGCCCTTAACTACTTCCCACTGAAGGACATTCCGTTATATCCTCGGGTTTCAGTGGTTATACCGGGATGGTGGGTGCTTCTACAAGCATTATCCCGGCACCGTTAATAATTAGCCACTTAATCACTTCTGCGGGTGCCTCTCCGGTCCCATCGCGGAGGCCAGGAGCGAAGCGGCCGGCGCCGATTGCTGCCTGGGACAGAGAGAGGAACTGACGTTGTTCCTCTCTCTCTGTAACCCTGGAAATCACTTCGGGTTCTGCCCCTTTGTTTACCTGGCCACCAGCAGCCAGAGCAGCAGCCGATCGGACCGATCTCGACTTGATTGGCTGCATGAGTAACCAGATGAGAGAGGACATGTCATGTCCTATGCTATCACAAGAGATGTTATTCATCCCTTGTGATAGCAATAAAATTTGTGCAAAAAAAAAAAGTATAAAATAAAAAAATTGAAAGTGCCACCGTGCTAACGATCAAATGTGAATGCATACATTACTCCCGCACGCATATGTAAACAGTGATCGCACCACACGTGAGGTATTGTCACGAACATCAGAGCGAGAGCATTAATTCTATCACCAGACCTCCTCTATAACTCTAGTTTACCGTCATTCCACGGGCAGGTGCAATTTTAAAGCGTGACATGTTAGGTATCTATTAACTCAATGTAACATCATCTTTCACATTATACAAAAAGTTGGGCTAACTTTACTGTTTTTATTTTTTAATTCATGAATGTGTTTTTTTCCCAAAAAAATTGTGTTTGAAAAACTGCTGCGCAAATACCGTGTGACATAAAAAATTGCAACACACATAATTTTATTCTCTAGGGTCTCTGCTAAAAAAAACATTTATAGTGTTTGGGGGTTCTAAGTAATTTTCTAACAAAAAAAGTAGATTTTTACATGTAGGAGCGAAGTGTCAGAATAGGCTTGGGAAGGAGGTGGTTAACAATAAATGAGTCATCAGATACCATAGCAGGCCACATACACCCAAAATGGGGGGTGGGTAGTTAGGGGTGGGGGGGCTCTGCCCCCCTTTATGGGGACAAGGGTCTCTTCCCGACAAACCTGGGCAGTGGTTGTGGGAGTATGTGGGCAGGAGGCTTATCAGAATATTGGGCCCACAGATCCCCCCCCCCCTCCATATGAATGACTAATTTACGAAAAAAGTGTCATAAATAAAATCAGTACACAGGTTTTTGGTTCGTCAATAACGCACCCATTAATGGCTGCCCGCGGAATGCCTGCTGGGGCATGCTGGCTCGGAGATGTCACACGCTCCTTACCTATTTAGGACCTGTCAATTGGAGGAGCAGGCATTCGGCGGTCAGCCTTCCTCATGGGCGGAGTGTTTTTTTTTTTCTTTTTTCGTGTCCGGCGGTGTGGCAGGCGTCATGAGTGACGATGAATCTGCATCAGGGGACATTGTTTTTGTAATTAAATTAACTTTAAACATTGAAATTTTTTTTTTTAAAAGGACTTGTCAAAAATCTGTGTACTGTTTTTATTTATTTTTGACACTTTTTTTGTGAATGAGTAGGGGTACAATGTACCCCATACTCATTCACATAGGGGGGCCAGGATCTGGGAGCCCCCATTCCAGATTCTGATAAGCCACCAGCCGCAGACAACCACCACCCAGGATAGTGGTGAAGAGGCCCTTGCCCCATCAACATGGGGACAAGGTGCCCCCTGCCCCACAGCACCCACCTCCCATATTGAGCACATGTGGCATGGTATGGTTCAGAAGAGGGGGGCCTCCAAGGTAGGGTGCTCGGAAAAGGATCAAGTATGGATTTTGTGGGGCTGCCATAATGATTTTTTTTTGGCCCCACACCATTTTTTTTTTTGTCCTGGCAATATCGTGCATCTGCCAAGTAAATTTAAATGTAATTTTTAGAAATGTTCGTTTTTCTGCAGCAGGTTCTATACACGGTACATATGTGCTACTTTACAGGCAGACTAAGGGGACCCACCAGGCACTATATTTAAAGGAATTTTTCATTTTTACTGTTTCACTTTAAGCATCATTATAATCACGGCTCCTTCAAAAACTATTTAAAAAAAAAAAAAAAATGTTTGCATGTTTTGCATTGGTACGTGTCCCCCAGTTCATCCATATTGTTCACCCACCCATTAACCTCTGCTGCAGCAAGAACTCATTCATTTAGTGGCGGTATCTCTACTGCGGCTAAATGACAGCTTCTAGTTTGGTGGGTAGGATGCTGGCAGCCACCACCATCCTAGCAACCAAAAACGCCACGAAGGCTGGCCAACTGCACCATAACAACCAATAATGTCATTGGTTCTGGGATGTAGGTGGCCACAAAGTAAATGCCTGCATACGAGCAACCAATAACACTGCACTGCACAGTGTCACTGGGTTCTAGGACACAGGTGGCCAGGAATATGTGATTTAGGGATGAAGTAGTGACATTTAGTCAATTAAGTGAATAACCTCACCTGGGAGCCCCTTACTCTACTTTCAGCTGCAGTGAGATTCTGTGGGGAGAAGATAGTCTGGTTGGTCTTCATGTTTTTCTGGAGGGATCAACTTTGCTAGTATGCCATTTTTGGTATAATTTTTGTTATCCTATTTTTTTTTTTTTTTTTGGCGGGGGGGGGGGGTGCTGTTTGGACTTTGTCATTGTGCTGTGTTTTTGTTTTTATTGTAAATGAGTAACTGGACATACTGTGTACCCCTTACTCATTCATGTAAGGGGAGCAGGATATCTCAGGGCCTGCTTTTTTATAGGAGGCCTCCAGATTCTCATAATTCCCCCCTGCAGACCCTCACAACCACTTTTCCAGAGTTGTGGGGGAGAGGCCCTGTCCCTACCAACATGAGGACATGGTGCTTTGCTAGGGTGCCTCTGTCAGGGTACCCTTCTCATGTGGAGGGCATGTGGCCTGGTATGGTCCAGTGCAGATTCCACATCCAGGTGTCCCTCCACAACTTCAGTTGGACATCCACCCATCACCCAATCATTTATTGATGAGACGTTTATTAATGAGATCTACAGCCAGGTCAGGTGACAATGTATCCCTGCATGATGCCTGAATAAAGATGAAGTCGGTCAGCATGTCACACCCTTTACATATCCCATCACTTCCTTACCAATTCATACAAAGATATCACACCCCCATTCCTTCTGAAATGGGAAGAGATTTGGGCCATACATTCACCCAGACAGAAAGATATCATATCCTATTCTTTGCTCACAAATCCTCCTTTCCCAGCAGTGTCCAGGAGTCCGGATATAACATTCTGACCAGATGGTATACAGTCCCCACTCTTTTACTCAAAATTTTCTTTACAACCTCTCCTACCTGTTAGAGGTGAAATAATGCCAGGAGAACTCTATTAAATATATTCTGGGAATGTCCTCTGATACGCACTTTCCGAGAGAAATTCAAAGATAACAAACATCTAACCAGAATATTACCCCCCTTTCTAAGACCCGATATAAAAGAATGACTGCTCATTCCCCTTATAGGTGTGGTCAGATCTTCTATCCCACTGAAATGGAGATCCATGGATCCCCTACAGTGTGTCTGTGGATTTCCAGGGTTAGTAAGATCTCACCACATTCCTGAAGTGCAAGGAAGATAATTAGGAATAATTAGCTTTGAAAATGAAGAGAATTGATTTTCAAGATTCGCCTCCTGTTTATTCCAAAGAGGTTTGCATTTAAGTCTGCAATTTTTAGAATTTTAAACACACTTGCTGAATACACCTAGATTGTAAGCTCTAAGGAACAGGGTCATCCAATTCCTCCAGTATTGAGTTGTATTGTGACTGTATTGTCTTCCCTCATTGTAAAGCGCTGCATAAACTGTTGGCGCTATATAAATCCTGTATAATAATAATAATACACGTGTAAATAGAACCCAAGCACATCCCCCATCACTATGAAGCACATTTCTCTGAATGAGAACAAAGAATGAGATTCTCCTTCTGGAAATTGTAATAAACTGTCTATTTTATCAGCCAATGGGAATAATATAGTGTCCACAGTAAAATGAAATACAAATATTTAAACCTGTATAATATTGTACATATTCTATGTATTAGATATATTTAATAATAATAATATTAATAATGTTCATAAAAGAAACTTTATTTACTTGTTTTTCTTAACGAATTCTGACTTTTTTATTTTTTTGTACAGGTGGATTTATGAACCAAGTTTTCGATCATTTTGGACTTCATCAATTCAGCTGAGTCACATGGGAAATTAGCCATATGGGTGTCTTATGTGACTGAAAGTCTTAATCACAATTCACTGGAGGATTCACACAGGACACAAGTCATATCCGTGTTCTAAAGGAACAAATGCTTTGGATCTTCCACATTGATCCAGCCTCAGAGGACAACAGGAGAGAAGTAATTTCAGTGTTCTGGAAGTGACAATGGCTTTACAGTAAAGTTCAACCCATATATACATAAGAGAAGTAATTTCAGAAGATATTTATTGTTTGGAATGTGATAAACATTTTACAATGGAAGCAAAACATTTCACACACCAGGAGGTTTACAATGGAGAGAAGCCATATCAATGTTCTGAATGTGATAAAGCATTTAAAACCAAGCAAGAACTTATACAACACCAGAGGATTCACACTGGAGAGAAGCCATATCAATGTTTTGAATGTGACAAAGCTTTTACACAGAAGTCCACTCTTATCACACACCAAATGATTCACAGTGGAGAGAAGCCATAATCTTGTTCTGAATGTGGCAAATCTTTTACAACAAAGGGTTATTTTATCAGACACCAGAATATTCACACTGGAGAGAAGCCATATCATTGTTCTGAATGTGGCAAAGCATTTACAACCAAGCAAGAACTTATAAAACACCAGAGGATTCACACTGGAGAGAAGCCATATCAATGTTTTGAATGTGACAAAGCTTTTACACAGAAGTCCACTCTTATCACACACCAAATGATTCACAGTGGAGAGAAGCCATATTATTGTTCTGAATGTGGCAAATCTTTTACAACAAAGGGTTATCTTATCAAACACCAGAGGGTTCACAGTGAAGAGAAGCCATATCATTGTTCTGAATGTGGCAAATCTTTTACAACAATGGATAATCTTATCAAACACCAGAAGATTCACACTGGAGAGAAGCCATATCATTGTTCTGAATGTGGCAAATCTTTTACAACAAAGCATAATCTTATCAAACACCAGAAGATTCACACTGGAGAGAAGCCATATCATTGTTCTGAATGTGGCAAATCTTTTACAACAAAGGGTTATCTCATCATACACCAGAAGATTCACACTGGAGAGAAGCCATATCATTGTTCTGAATGTGGCAAATCTTTTACAACAAAGGATAATCTTATCAAACACCAGAAGTTTCACACTGGAGAGAAGCCATATCAATGTTCTGAATGTGTCAAAGTGTTTACAACCAAGCAAGAACTTATCACACACCAGAGGATTCACACTGGAGAGAAGCCATATCCATGTTTTGAATGTGACAAAGCTTTTACACAGAAGTCACAGCTTATCAGACACCAGATGATTCACAGTGGAGAGAAGCCATATCTTTGTTCTGAATGTGGCAAAACATTTAAAACCAAGCAAGAACTTATCAAACACCAGAGGGTTCACACTGGAGAGAAGCCATATTATTGTTCTGAATGTGGCAAAGCTTTTACAACAAAGGGTTATCTTATCATACACCAGAAGATTCACACTGGAGAGAAGCCATATTTGTGTTCTGAATGTGGCAAAGCTTTTTCACAGAAGTCAAACCTTATCACACACAAGAGGATTCACACTGGGGGGAAAGACCTATTAGTGCTCTGAATGTGACAAAGCTAATGTTGGGCTAATATATCACCAGAGGGTTCACAAGCATTAGTTGCAGAGATGAAACTTTGCGAAAAGGGAGGATATTAACCACTTTAGGACCGGAGGATTTTCCTGCTTTACGTCCAGGCCACTTTTTGCAATTTCGCACAAACAAAATTTATGTCCTTTTTTTCCCCACAAACAGAGCTTTCTTTTGGTGGTATTTGATCACCTCTGCGCTTTTCATTTTTTGTGATATTAATAAAAAAAATGCGCCAATTTTGAAAAAGTAACAATATTTTTCTAAAAACATATATAGGCAGCGCTAACAGGTAAAAACTACATATAAGTGCTATATGAATAGAAAAATCACTATACTGTGACAAAAAATATTACAATATAGAATAAAGTGCATTCATGATCACTGAATATTATATTAATAGAGTGCAATAATAGGTTAAATCAAGTGTCCATAATATAACCATATATAAAGTGCAGAATATGTGTTAAGGTGCAGTCCAAAAAAAAGGTTTCTTCCAAAGAAACTAAAGTGCCAGAAACATACATGTATGCTTAAGGCTCATTTATATCCTAAATTTGGTGAGTGCATCCCCATTGGGGGTCTTTTCCTGAAGAGCACTTGGGCACTTATATGGATTTGAGCATCTTTCTGGCACTTTAGTTTCTTTGGAAGAAACCTTTTTTTGGACTGCACCTTAACACATATTTTGCACCTTAACACATATTTTGCATATGGTTATATTATGGACACTTGATTCAACCTATTATTGCACTTTATTAATTTTATATTCAGTGATCATGAATGCACTTTATTCTATATTGCAATATTTTTTTGTCACAGTATAGTGATTTTTCTATTCATATAGCACTTATATGTAGTTTTTACCTGTTAGCGCTGCCTATATATGTTTTTAGTTTTCTTCTGGTATTTTACCTAGTGAGCAGTAGCTTCAGGATTCATTTATTATTTATCTTCACTAAATTTTTTATCTTCACTTATTTATACATCACAGCGCCGGTAATAATTTATTGTTTTTACACAAAAAATGTTCTACTTTGACAATTAAAAAATATCCAATATATTAAATTTTTGTCATATTTAGGCCAAAATGTATTTAGCTACATGTCTTTGACAAAAAAATCCTCAATGAGCGTATTTTTAACCGCTTTAAGACCAGAAGATTTTACCCCATTCCTGACCAGGCCATATTTTGTGATTCGGCACTGCGTTATTTTAATGGACATTTGCGCGGTTGTGCGAAGCTGTACCCAAATTAAATTTACCTCTTTTTTTCCCCACATATAGGGCTTTCTTTTGGTGGTATTTGATCCCCTGTGCGATTTTTACTTTTTGCGTGATAAAAAAAGAGCAACAATTTTAAAAAAATAACTATTTTTCACATTTTTTCATATGAAATTCCCCCCCAATAAAATGTAAAAATCAAAATGTTTAAACATTTTAGGCCAATTTGTTTTCTGCTACATATGTTTGGTTAAAAAAAAATCGCAATAAGCGTATTTTGATTGGTTTGCCCAAAAGTTATCGCAGCTACTAACTAAGGGAAAGATTTCTGTCATTTTTATTGTTTTTTTTTTAAACTAGTAATGGCGGCAATCTGCAATTTTTTTTTTTGTGGGACTGCGACATTGCGGCGGACAGATCGGACCCCTAACTGACATTTTTGACACTTTTGGGGGTACCAGTGACATTACTACAGTAATCAGTGCTATAAATATGCCCTGTTACTGTAAAAATGACACTGGCATGGAAGGGGTTAACTTTTATTGGTGATAAAGGGGTGATGTATGCCTGGTGCTTACTGACGTGTGTGGGGACTGTGTGACACAGGCACAGATCGCAGGTTCAGCTATGCTGAATCCTGTAATCTGTCCCTGCCTGTCACTTAGGAGATCCGCCCGCTTTGTTTACACATGCAGGCGGATCTCCTCCCTCGATCCCCGACGATCGGGGAAGAGCGGCGGTGATCACCGCCTCTCCTCCCCTGGCCCGACTCCCGCTGTGTCTGAATACAGCGTGAGCGAGCCTCCGGCGGCGCGCACACACCGCCCACAGGGGGCGGAGTCCAGCGACGTAGACCTACATCGCTGGACGATAACGAACCACTTTGCCGCAGTACGCTCCATGTGAGCGGTCGGCAAATGGTTAAATGACTTGCAAATGCCCCATTAGTTTCACAACCCCAATCTCCTCCAACAATCTAGGGAAGAATTGAAAAGATAAAATGCTACTTTAAAAAATACAAACTAACATCTGTGAGCAAACAGGAATGTAATGGATGGATGCATTGAGTTCAGTGCTTATGTCCATCAGAAACACAGCTAAAAGGCCTGTGAATATTTCACAGTTTGACATTTTTTCAGATAAGCACCAATGATTGAACTGTTTTCCCATACGATTCTTATCTTCATCTTTTTTTTTTTACTGAAAATAACAAATCTACAGACAGGATAACAGGTGATAAAACGATGTTGCAGAGGGAACTCTGGGAATGATAATGACAGATTGCATTACACATTAAGTTAGCAGACTTCCTGCTGTTGGTCTTATGTATGAATTGTGTTCTGATATTTACTGTCCTGCTGTAAAAGGTGTAAATGAATGCCCACATCTTTCCTGTAGTAGCCGGGACTACAATCTCATATTAGGAATATTAGAATGGGTACCTACCCAAGGGGGTCACCTTTTTTTGGATTTGGGAGAAACATTTCACATGGATTCTTAAATGTCATTAATGACACCGACAAGGGGAGTCTCACTTCACTAACAATAGGAGAGCCAATCACAGGCCAGTAATGTCTCATGGTTTATCAATGTAATTGCAGAATGTTTAATCCACATTGGTCCAATGGATTTCTTGTCCCTCCAGATAAAATTTGCTTCTTGCATGGAAGGAGCACCCTAAAATGTCTTCTCATCAATTCCCCCCATAGCTGTACTTTAGGTTATGTTGCCCCTCCCATATCTGTAAGGGAATGTCTCAATGTTTCCCAATACTCCCCTGGCCTTCCAGTGAGAAGAAACATTTTCTCTGGAGTAGAAATGTTTTATGCAGTGAGCCCTTCATAGACAGGATGGGGAATCTAAGATAATTAGGATGAACCCGTGTACTGGAGTCATGGATCAGATAACCAATGAGACCATTGATGTTATAGCAGAGCTGACAGCAGAAGTGTCTCCATCACCTAAGGTGGTGTCACAGAACTGCATGGCTGCTGACTATCTCTGGGAAGCCCAAGGTGGAGTCTACAATCTGGTGTCACATAGAGAGTGTTGTACATTTATATTAACTGTATAGACACAAACTTCTAGTGGGATTTTTAGATTATAATTACAACATAATTAAAAGTTACTACAAAAAGCTTTATTAGTACAATGCATGTAAAAGAAACATTTGTGCTCAGATAAAATACCAAAGCTGTTGCAAGTAGTAATATGGATGAATGTAGAGAAATAACCACATTTATCTGTCCTAAGGACTCGTGTGGGATCTTTCTCTGTCCGATTTGGTATTTTATCTGAACACGAATGTTTCTTTTACATGCATTGTACTAATAAAGCCTTTTGTAGTAACTTTAATTATGTTGTAATTAATGATCTAAAAATCCCCCTAGAGGGTTATTTCTATACAGTTCAGTTACAGGGGATGTGGGCATTGCTATCTATCCCCTCCTAACAGCAATCTGTACCTCACTATACATTTATTTTATATCATGAGGATCTCAGAAGGAGACATCTACACAAGGTAAAGGAGATCCAACTGTCACCTGGATGGAGGAAGTGGAATCCATTTTCTTGGATGGGTTTAGTTGGAACTTGGTTGAGTAATATGGGGGGTTTGCTTCTTAAGCCTTTAGTTACTATTATAGTTTTGATAATAATTTTATACATTGCTGTTGTTGTTTCTTGATTTTTCTTTTTAACTCACACGGTTAAATTCAGATTTAGCTAAAACCCCAAACATTATATATTTTCTGAAATCAGAGACCCCGGAGAATAAAATGGGGGTAGTTGCAGTTTTTTATGTCACACAATATTAGCACAGCTGTTTATCAAATGCATATTTTCTGTAAAAATACAGTAAGGGTAATTTTAGGGCACACAAATAAACTTATGACATCATTTCTATGGTAAAATATAACAGATGAGGTTGTGTTGAGCAAATAAATATCAGACACGTCAAGCTTTAAAAATTGTGCATACTTGGTGACAAACTTCAGTACCTACAAATGTCCCATAGGTGACGCTATACAAACCTTTACAGGTCATCAGTATAAAAAGTTATCCATGAATGATGTCCCTAGAGTTATTCCTCTCACTCTGGTGTGAGCAGAGATATGTAAGATGTGTCGTGTGATTGTTGTTTTCCTACATAACCGCACCCAACACTGACATTTCCATATGTATATGGGAACTGGGGGTATAAAATTTGTTTTGTGGTTTGTTTGTTTTTATTTGCAGAGTTTTACTTTAATTTTTTAAACTTTAGTTTAGTTGTTCTCCTTCAGGTCCTCTAAACTTGTAGATGGTGACATGGACTTGTTGTGTGGGAATGAGCAGGAGGGGCTCGGGGTTATCTTCTACCCAATGAGCTTGTTATGGATAAAAGATGAAAGTGTCTTCTGGGAATTTACAGGGATTTGGATGTTTAGAGGGTTACATAAGTGGGCGGGGCTGGTATTAATGAGGGGCGTGTCATATGGTAATCAGTTTCTTAGCATAGATGATATAAATGGTATAAATATATCCTTGAAATGTAAACAATCTATCTCTTTTCTTCTGTTGGTAAAGTGTCACATAGATATGATGAATAAAGTTGGATTATATTTTCACCGCACAATACTGTGGTCTGGGTTCTTCTACAACACATCCACCCAAAAATCTTCCAGTTATAGAAGTCTGGTGGAATGGGTGACAATCTGATTGTATTTCTTAGGTCTAGGGGCGGATTGCCCATTTGGGCACTCTGGCACTGTCTGAGGGTCCGTGGTCAGTAGGGGGACCCTAAAAAAGGCTCAGTCCACTCCTGGAGGTGCCCACAGCTTAATATGCAGAAGAGAGGTTTAAGCCTGGAGGAGGCATGGCATTCTTTATGACGGTTTCTGCAGTGCTGGGAGAGGACTCAGGTGCTGGCCGGGATGAGAGAGCGATGGGGGAGCCATGGGGATGGTAGCAGCGGCAGCCACTCCGGCCACCTGTCCCCTGTGGAATTCAGCAGAGGGGTGGGGCTACCGTCCACATCCCCACCATGGGGGACAGCCAGTGCTGAACTTAGAGAGCTGGAGGTGGCAGAAGGCACTGCAGAGCGGAGTCATCTCAGAGCTAGCAACCCGCCTTGTGTGCAGCAGGTCAGTGTGTGATCGCCAGCCCAGCAGTTTAGTGTCACTCTGCTTTATTCTATACCAGCAAGGCTGAGTGTTCCTGCCCATTGCCCATCCCCCAGGTGCTATTCCCTATCCCATATCTAATAACCCTGATTTCTATATACATAGTGAGTGCTATTCCCTATATACTGTATAAGACTGATATGTGTACACTGAGTGCTGGTACCTACCTGCATATATAACACTGACATCTTTATACGGAGTGCCACTCAGTGTACAGATATCAGTGTTATATATAGGGAAGATTCGGGGTGTCTGGCTGTGCAGGGTGGGGGATCCCAGCTACTTACAGATCCTATAGGGTTCCGCTAGGGGTAAGATGAGTAGATTTATGGTACTTTTTTCCATCGTTTTTATACATTTTATTGCAGTTTGTTTGTTACAGGGTTGGGCCTTGTTTAACCATTTCTGGACTGGAAGATTTTCCCCCTTAATGACCAGGCCCTATTTTGTGATTCGGCACTGCGTTACTTTAACTGACAATTGTGCGGTCTTGCGACGCTGTTGCCAAATAAAATTAACGTCCTTTTCCCCACAAATAGAGATTTTCTTTTTGGTGTATTTAATCACCTGTGCGATTTTTATTTTTTGCGCTATAAACAAAAAAAGAGCGACAATTTTGAAAAAAAAAAAACAATATTTTTCACATTCTGATATATAACATTCCCCAAAAAAATTTAAAAAATCCAAATATTTTTTTAACATTTTAGGCCCATTTGTTTTCTGCTACATATTTTTGGTAAAAATAATCACAATAAGCGTATTTTGATTGGTTTGCAAAAAAGATATTGTGTCTACTAACTACGGGAAAGATTTATGTCATTTATATTCTTTTTTTTTCTAGTAATGGCGGCAATCTGTGATTTTTTGTGGGATTGCGGCGGACAGATCGGACCCCTAACTGACATTTTTGACACTTTTGGGGGTACCAGTGACATTACTACAGTAATCAGTGCTTAAAATATGCACTGTTACTTTAATAATGCCATTGGCAGGGAAGGGGTTAACACTGTTGGTGATCAAGGGGTTAAATAGTAAGCCTAGGGGAGTAATTCTAACTTTGGGGGGGTTGAGCTTGTGAAATAATCATGGAGACATTCAATCCTATATAGAAGGATCACATGAGCTCTGTGATTATTGCAGGGAGAAGGACGGGCGGCTGTGTTTACAACATCCGATCGTCCTTCTCTCTCAGCGGGGAGCGATCGCGGGTGTCAGGTGGCAATCTGATCCGCCTGACACACGCGCCAGCTTCCCCGCTGACGATCGGGGGTGAGAGCGCGCCGCTGCCGGCGTACGCTCGCCCCCTACCTCCTCCCAAGCAAATGACATACCAATACGTGGTTTTGCCTGGGAGAGCCACTCTGCCGCCATATATATACAGTATACGGTCAGCAAGTGGTTAAATAAGAGGCCCCGTCTTTTCAGTTCACTTTAAGGAATTCATTGGTTGTATTTCTTCCCTCTAGTTGCCGATTCTAATCCTGATCTGAATTTCCTCCTACCTTGTAACCTCAAGGCAGACGCGGACCGACTCCATGGAGACATTTTACTTATAAATAAATCTGTGTAAACTTTTCTACCTATTTGTATGAATGTTATTCTGTTCAGCCAGTTATGTTATTTATCTCCCCCTGCCAGACAGCAGAGCCAGGTTGTGACCTCACTTTTCTCTGCACTGTATAAGGAATTCAGATTGGTCACCACCCTGCCCCCTCCTGTGACTGAACAAAGAAGAAGAAACTGTCACTACTGCCCCTCCCCCTCCAGTGTGACTATAGCACAGTGAGTAGATGGTAGTTAAATAAACTACCAAAATTTGATATATTTTCTGAAAGCGGAGACCCTGTAGAATAAAAAGATGGCGGTTGGAATTTTTTCGGTCACACAATATTTGTGTAACTTTTTATCAGTTCTACATTTTCAGTAAACTATACGTTCCAATAAATGTTAGTGCAGACAAAGCACAATATAATACCACATTGTTTGTAGAAAATAAAAGATGAAGTTGTGTGGAGTAAAAGGATACAAATCCTGTGTGTGTCCATGAGACTGGGAGAATTACAGCGCCCAAAATGATCAATAGGTGACATTTTCACTGCTTGTGGACCGCCCACTGCGTTCTTACTGCGGCCGAGCGGCCCCGCTGTGCTGGATGAGGTACATGGATGACATCCAGCATTTCCAGGTAGGGGGCGCTCCCACCACCCCATCTGTGCTGTCATTCAGTGCAGCACAAGTCGGTCAGCAGGTCCCAGCCAATGATTTTTGGCCTGGACCTGCTGATTGGCTGTACGGAATCACAGATCAGCCGTGTCAATGTTTTGTAATCACAGACACAGGAACTGCACCGTTCTTCTCTCTCTCTGAGCCCTTTTCTGTTCAGAGAGAGAAGAAAGCAGACCTGTGTGAGTCCAATCAGCACATTTACACTTCCACACACTTAGTGAGGGACATTTAACCCCTTGATCGCCCTCCAGGTAACCCTTTCACTGCCCTCTCACAGTGTCATTAGTACAGTGTACAGCATTTTCACTGATCACTGTATTAGTGTCACTAGCGACTTCAGATAACGTCAGAGTCAGTCAGTGCCCCTCCCAGATAGTGTCAGATTGTCCACCACACTATCGCCACCCACATTTAACTCCTTTATTGCCAGAAACATTATCAAAGTCACACTATAACCGCCAATATTGATATAGAGTCTGAACATGGATCAGTATATTGATCACAAACAGAACTTTACCAGTGTCCCCAATAGTATAGTGTCCCCAAAAATGCAGTGTTAGTGGGATCAGCCCCGTTCTCTGATCACTGCCACCTCTGATACATTGTAGTGTTAGAAAGATCAGGCCTGATCTCTGCAGCACTAGCAGGGAAATCTTATTTCTAGCACACAAACCATCACTGACAGCCAGGAGCTCTTTTTCCCGTGAGTCGCACTAGGTACCTGTAAATTTACTGCCCAAAATGTCCAAAGAAAGGTCCACTAGTGAGGAGGCCTACAGGATTCTGAGTATGACAGATGAGAGTGAAGGGGAATCCTCTCTATCAGAATCCGGATCAGAACATGAGCCTGTGGAAAGCAGCGGCACCCTGACAGGGAGCTCAGACGATGGAGAAGATGTCCCTGCTAAGATCAGACGTACCCAACCCCAGGTTACTGAGGTGCTAGAAAAGCAGAGTTCTGCTCATATGCAGCAGAGTGCCAGTACTAGCGCTGCTCCAGAGGCCTCGTACATCCTGGCCTTTTACACTCCAGCACTGCAGTATCCCATGGTGATGTGGAGAGTCCCAGAAGTGCAGTACAAGCTGGTGAGGAGGCCGGCACTAATAGCGGAGTGCAAGCGCAGCCACCAAGATTACAAGCACAGGCCTGTAGAGTCCATTCAGAGGTGCTTGTGAACTCTAATTGGCTGCCCCCAGATTCAGCAGAACTCATTACCCTCCCCCCCATTCACAGCCCAGCTCAGGGTTCAGATGGAATCCGGCCCTGACTTTTTTTTAGCTGTTTTTCACAGAAAACCTCTTTAATTTGATTGTGGACCAAACGAATCTTTATGCTGACCAGTATATCGCCGCCAACCCAAACACATACCTTGCCAGGAAACTTGAGTGGAAACCTGTCACAATTTCTGAATTTAAGACTCTTTTGGACCTAACCCTTAATATGAGCGTTACAAAAAAAAACAAATGAATTGCAGTCATATTGGTCCACAGACCCAATTCATCATATGCCCGTGTTTTCTGCTGCAATGGCCAGGCATAGATAGGAGAAAATAATGGGTTTGATGCACTTCAATGACAATACACTTGCAGCAAAAAATAAGATCTTCCATGGACTCAACATTCCTCTCAGCAAATACCATGGGGTGTATACTTTCCAAAAAGGGGTCATTTAGGGGATGTTTTACTGACCTGGCATTTAGGAGCCTCTGAAAATGTGATAGGTAGTCAGGAAACCCAATGTGCCTTGAAAGCCTGAAGGTGGTCATTGGATTTTGGGGACCTGTATGTGGCTAGACTGCCAAAAAGTCTCTCACATGTGGGATCCCCATATTCCAGAGAAGTAGCAGAATGTGTTTTGGGGTGTAATTCCACATATACCCATTGCGTGTGTGAGGAATATCTCACTAAAATGACAACTTTGTGTAAAATATATATATATATATATATATATATATACATTTTTTTTCCAACAACTTCCTGGCAAAAAAAAAATCTTCTATGGATTCAGCATGTCTCTGAGCAAACATCTTCCAAAAAGGGGCCCTTTGTGGGATGTTTGTACTGTCTTGAAATTTTAGTGCCTCAAGAAATATGACCTGAATCATCATATGCCCGTGTTCTCTGCTGCATCCATCCATGACTGATCAATGTACCGGCTCATTGCCTGTACCATGTGATCACTGTGACCAATCACAGCAGATCACATGACATTTGTAAACAATAGATGGCTTACTTTCATACAATCCATTTTGTACAATTGTGGAGCTAGCTGTGATTGATCACACTGATCAAATAGTACAGACTGGGCCAATCACAGCCCATCTGTACCACGTGATTAAATGTAATCAATTATGGCTAATCACAACAAAGCAGACCAAATGAATGTGTTTCAGTCAGTAAAAATGGTTGATCGGGTTAGTATAATGTACTGGTATAAACAATCAAAATTTGTAAAACAAAAAAAAGCAAGATCACTTCCCCAGAGTAGTACAATGTTACTATGGTAACACTGTATTGCTCTGGTAACAGTGTTTAAAAAAATTGTAAAAAAAAGTAATAAAAAGGAAAAAAATATTATTTTCATATTATTATCTTTTTTTTTTACATACTGTCACCAGTTAGTGTCCCGGATCACCATCACACCCATTATATGACAATGCTGTATTGCACTGGTGACAGTATTTTAAAAGAAAATGTGACTTTTTTTTTTAAATTTTCCCAAAAATTGTGACAAAAAATTACAACTTCAAAAAACTTGCCATGCCTCTTACTAAATACCTTGGACTTTCTAAAAGGGATAATTTGGGTGGGGGAGGGGATATTTGTACTGTCCTGCCATTTTCAGCCCTCAAGAAATTAGATTGGCCGTCAGTACATGAGGATTGATCGATTTTCAGTAGTTACTCATACAGTACTTTGTGGACTCTATAACAATCCTACAGACTAAATAATATACACTGATTTGGGTTATTTTCATAAAAAATGTAGCAGAATACATTTTGGCCTAAACTTCTGAAGGAAGATTATTCATTTCCAAATTTCTTAACAGTAACAGAAAAAAAAAACTTTTTTTTTTCAATATTTTCTGTAGTTTTTCATTTATTTAACAAACAATAAAAAATCAAGTGGTGATTAAATACTACCAAAATAACATTCTATTTGTGTGGAAAAAAATTTTAAAAATTTCTAATGATTACAGTGTTGCATGACTGCGTAATTGTCATTCAAAGTGTGACAGCTCTGAAAGATGAAATCTAGCCTGGGCAGCAGTGTTGCCAACCGTCTGTATATTTAGGGACAGCCCGTAAAATCAGGGCACTTTTCTCCTGCCCGCAAATTCCCGTAGCAGGAAAAAAGTGCCCGTTAAAACGACGGCTGCGGCGAGACAAACTGACTGCGCATGCACGGCTTTCGCCTCTCGGTCACTCACAGTCAGTCAGTCAGTCTCATCATCTCCTCCTCCCCCGCCTGTGCCCTGCCCACATGGCCTGCATAGAATTTTCCCTCCACTGCCGCCGTGGACCGCGCACAAGCAAGCCAGGAGGAAGGAGCCTGCTGCCTGCCGGAGGTGGACCGCGTGTGGAGAGGAGTCAGATGAGACGACGGACACCGACCGACTCGACCAGCCCAGGACTGTCTGCAGCTGCAGCAGCCAGCTGAGCTCCCACCCCGGCGTCCCCCCACGACGAGGATCCATCCATCTCTGGGCTGGCCTGGCACAAACAGACACCACACCATCGGCCATCCACTGTCTCTCGAGTTTCGTGGACTCCATCTGATGATATTCTTCTCCAGACCGTGAGTACTCCTCCTAGGCTCCTACTAGTTTCCTCTCCTCACTCCCAGTCCCCCCCAGGCCCCACCTGCCACCTCCGACCCCCTCAGCCCTGGCCTGAGCCCAGGGGGCAGGGCTGCTGAAGGATCCATCCATCCAGGATTCCATCCATGGCCTCTCCTCACTCCCAGTCCCCCCCAGGCCCCACCTGCCAGTGCCACCTCTGACCCCCTCAGCCCTGGCCTGAGCCCAGGGCAGGGCTGCTGAAGAATCCATCCATCCAGGATTCCATCCATGGCCTCTCCTCGCTCCCAGTCCCCCCCCAGGCCCCACCTGCCAGTGCCACCTCTGACCCCCTCAGCCCTGGCCTGAGCCCAGGGCAGGGCTGCTGAAGAATCCATCCATCCAGGATTCCATCCATGGCCTCTCCTCCCTCCCAGTCCCCCCTAGGCCCCACCTGCCAGTGCCACCTCTGATCCCCTCAGCCCTGGCCTGAGCCCAGGGAAGGGCTGCTGAAGAATCCATCCATCCAGGATTCCATCCATGGCCTCTCCTCACTCCCAGTCCCCCCCAGGCCCCACCTGCCACCTCTGACCACCTCCTGTACCATGTCCGCAGTCTCTAACCATCTCGTCTTTTATCATGTCTGCAGGGGAGTCTGGACACTGGAGAGGAGTCAAGAGTGAGAGCGCCGCCGGGGTGGGGGTCACGGGAGAAGTCAGATGTGTGGGGCCTGCAGAGTGGAGACCAGAGCCGTCTGAGTGAGCCCTGCACAGTGCACCTGAGAGGAGGTAAGTGACAGCACCGCCAGACCAGTCTGATGGGGGGTCACTGATATAAAGATCCCTCTATATTAGTAACCCCCCATATCTTAATGTATTCACTCTGTGGAAGGTGGTCTCTGGTCACCAGATTTCCCCCCACATCAGAGTTCCTGGCGTTCCCCTTTACATCAGAGTCTGCAGGATTCTCCCCTTACAGTGCGAAGGGGGAAACTCTGCGGACCCTGATATAAAAGGGAACTCTGATGTAAAGGGGAATGCAGTGGACTCTGATATAAGGCGGTTTCTGGTCACCAGAGCACCCACTTAAATCAGAGTTCCCCCTTAAATCAAGATCTGCAGCATTCCTCTTTATGTCAGAGTTACACTGTAAGGGGGAATGCTGCACACTCTGATATATGGGGGAACACTGTGCTGGCTGGGTTATATTAATCTTATCTTCATGTAAATGGAGAAATATGGTTTTTGACTTTTGTTTAACCTAAACACATTGCTAATAGCACTATCTACATGTTTATAGTTTTAGTATTGATATTTGCACGGTTTAGCACTGAAAACAGCCTGTTTATGTACATTTTTGCAATGCCAGTAAAAAATTGGTGCCGTCCGTAAATTTGGACATTCTGCCAGTAAATTTCCCTCCGGGGGGGTTGGCAACACTGCTGGGCAGGAAGGAGGTAAAAGTTCCCGGAACTGAAGTGGTTAAAGTAGCACAGTGCTGAATTGCAAAACAAGCCCTGGACATGAAGGGGGTAAAACCTTTCAGAGGTCAAGAGGTTAATAAATCTTGCTTTAATTGTACACAGTTTGGTTTTAGCTTCATGTGATATTTCTTGTGGCTGCAGTTCTTCTGAGCTCCACAAGGTGGCGATCTCACTTATACAGAGACAGGAAATCTCTCTGGAAGACAGGAAGTGAGATATGGTACAGACAGGAAGTGATGTAAGGTACAGACAGGAAATGAAGTGAGGTACAGACAGGAAATGAGGTAAGGTACAGACAGGAAGTGAACTGTGGTACAGACAGGAAGTGAGGTACAGACAGGGAGTGAAGTACAGACAGGGAGTGAAGTACAGACAGGAAGTGAAGTGAGGTACAGACAGGACGCTCCATGTGAGAGGAATTATAGAGGAGACGTTGCTGGAAGTATCAGCGGAGGAGGTAATGAGATTGTATTTTATCATATCTCCCATCACTCTCCCTTGTAGGACTCCATATTTCTCTGTCCCTCTTTTCGGTCTGATGTACACACAGACATATGAACATACAATATAACGCCACAAAGTCTTCATATCGCTCTCAGATTTCCCTCAGATATCAGATTATTTCATGTACTGAAGTGAAAACACTGATATAAAAGAAAAGTAATGGTGAAATAAAACATAAGTGGGTGTAACTGATCACATTGTCACCAAACGTCACCCCCAAATAAAAGTTTTCCCTGTAAGGGTCCGGTCACACCAGGAACTGCACGTTTCTCATGAATTTCCACATGTGCGTTTACATGCGTTCTCAGTGCATTTTTTAGCATTGGGAAGGACAGGGGATCAAAGGAGACAAACTTGTGTTTTGTCCCCAGAGTCACATTGCGTTGTGTTTACTCCCATGTACATGCGTTTATGTACTCACAAAATCAGATGTTTGAAGTCTCATCCAAACCACATGTCAGTGTTTATCATCCACCTGGATGGAGATCCCTCTTTGGATGGGATGATCCCTCTGCACAGTGCTGGACTGGTGAAGCCTGACAGGGAGAGCAGCAGCTGCTGCCGCTATATCACACAGGCAGGCCGCCGCATGGATTTTTTATTTTATTTTTTCATTTTTCAAAACCTTGTGACAAAAATGAGATCTGCAAAATACTCCCCATGCCTCTTATAAAATACTTTGGGGTGTCTACTTTCCAAAAGGGGGTGATTTGGGGGGTGTTTGTTCTATCCTGGCATTTCAGGACCTCCGAAACTGTGATAGGTAGTGAGGAAGAGAAATACGCCCTTTGAAAGCCTGAAGGTGGTCATTGGATTTTGGGGACCTGTATGTGGCTAGACTGCCAAAACCTCTCTCACATGTGGGATCCCCATACTCAGGAGAAGTAGCAGAATGTGTTTTGGGGTGTAATGCCACATATATCCATGGCTTGTGTGAGAAATATCTCATTAAAGTGACAACTTTGTGTACAAAAAAGAAAAACAATTTTTTGTCATATTCAAAAATCTTTTTGTGATAAATAAAATCTTCCATGCACTCACCATGCCTCTCAGCAAATATCTCTGGGGCGTCTACATTCCAAAAAGGGGTCATTTTGGGGGTTTATGTACTGCCGTGGCATTTTAGTACTTCAAGAAATGTGATAGGCAGTCAGAAAGTAAAAGCTGTGTAAATTCCAGTATATATCCCATAGTTTGTAGACTGTATTGTATTCTGCTACATGTCTTTGGTAAAAAAAAATATATTTTGTCCTAAAATAATGAAAAAAATAGATTTTATTGGATATTTTATGAAGGGGGGGGGGACCTTCTGAAGCTAAAGAGGTTAAATTGCATTTATGTGCCAAGAAATAACTTTAATGTATTTTTTTACTAAAATTTTGCCTTTTATAAAGCATTGCTCTAATATCATGTAACATAAATAAATTAGAACTGCCAACATTTTATTCTCTAGGGTGTCTGCTGTCAATAGATATATAATATATTGGGGGTTTTAAGTAATCTTCAGGCCATAAAATGATTTTTAAAACATGTAAACAAAAAAATAAAAAACATTTAATAAATGGCTCCAGGATTCAAGTGGACCCTTTATTACACACTGAGTCCAGGAACCCACAGAGAGACCACGTTTCCCCTGACTTCCTCTCCAGGCTGTGATCCCACTCTAGTTGGGCGCCACCTACAGTGGAAGAAGAAGACTGCACCTGCCTACATCTGCTTTATGCTATGTCTGATCCGGATGACGGGCATTTCTCCCTGAACGCAGAGTGCCCTAAACACGAGGTAAACGTGGTGCAGCATTTAGCCCAGTCCAGCTGTAGTGTAGACTTTGACAGGCTGCAGGCAGCAGGGGTGGACGCTGTACCTGTGCCTACCAGGTGTATTATACCGCCAGCATTGCACACACAGGGACAGGACCCCCCATGTACAAGGGACCTAAGAGATACAATCAGCTCACAAAATGAGGTTGAAGGATTGTAAGAGGTGCATGAAAGTCAGCCAGCCCCCAGTTTGATGTACTCACCTTCCAGTCTGTCACCAACCAAATAAGACCTGTCTCTTGGTACAAAGAACAGGGGTTTAGTTGACACACATTTGCAAACGCATGTGAAAGCTGCAGAGCCACGTCACGGCACCCTGTTTAAATCTGCAGTCCTACACTCTTAATTTAGTGTCCTCACACTGGAGGCACATGGCCGCTAATGGGTGGATGGGGAACAGGTGAGAGGGAGACAGCCCAACCTCCCCCAACCCATCCCCATGCACGACTGGCTATTGTCTCAAAAAGTTCAAATAATTAGGTTAAAATATAACCATGGTGCAAACTGGAGAAGACCAGCTGAAAAGCATTACACCTCCATCCCCTTGGTGGATGCAGTATATGGATAGGAAGGGATTTTATATATGGGGCATGGCCTGTAAAGCACACTGCCTTTGAAATCCCTTATTTCCTTTGGGACTTTATATGAGACAAGCAGGTCATGCTATTGGTCTCCATCCCTGTATACGGAAAACACTAGGGTCAAATCAAAAACTGCATCCACCAAAAACGCACGAAAATCGCACGGTGGGACTTTAGATGAGGCACCAAGCTGTAAGCAAGGCGTCTCCATCCCTGGTTGCTTTAAACATATTGGACTAGGTGGGACTTTAGATGAGACCCAAGCTGGTGTTGCCCGGCGTCTCCATCCCTATAACAAAACACAAAATGAGGTTGAAGGATTGTAAGAGGTGCATGAAAGTCAGCCAGCCCCCAGTTTGATGTACTCACCTTCCAGTCTGTCACCAACCAAATAAGACCTGTCTCTTGGTACAAAGAACAGGGGTTTAGTTGACACACATTTGCAAACGCATGTGAAAGCTGCAGAGCCACGTCACGGCACCCTGTTTAAATCTGCAGTCCTACACTCTTAATTTAGTGTCCTCACACTGGAGGCACATGGCCGCTAATGGGTGGATGGGGAACAGGTGAGAGGGAGACAGCCCAACCTCCCCCAACCCATCCCCATGCACGACTGGCTATTGTCTCAAAAAGTTCAAATAATTAGGTTAAAATATAACCATGGTGCAAACTGGAGAAGACCAGCTGAAAAGCATTACACCTCCATCCCCTTGGTGGATGCAGTATATGGATAGGAAGGGATTTTATATATGGGGCATGGCCTGTAAAGCACACTGCCTTTGAAATCCCTTATGTTTAATATGTTTAAAGCAACCAGGGATGGAGACGCCTTGCTTACAGCTTGGTGCCTCATCTAAAGTCCCACCGTGCGATTTTCGTGCGTTTTTGGTGGATGCAGTTTTTGATTTGACCCTAGTGTTTTCCGTATACAGGGATGGAGACCAATAGCATGACCTGCTTGTCTCATATAAAGTCCCAAAGGAAATAAGGGATTTCAAAGGCAGTGTGCTTTACAGGCCATGCCCCATATATAAAATCCCTTCCTATCCATATACTGCATCCACCAAGGGGATGGAGGTGTAATGCTTTTCAGCTGGTCTTCTCCAGTTTGCACCATGGTTATATTTTAACCTAATTATTTGAACTTTTTGAGACAATAGCCAGTCGTGCATGGGGATGGGTTGGGGGAGGTTGGGCTGTCTCCCTCTCACCTGTTCCCCATCCACCCATTAGCGGCCATGTGCCTCCAGTGTGAGGACACTAAATTAAGAGTGTAGGACTGCAGATTTAAACAGGGTGCCGTGACGTGGCTCTGCAGCTTTCACATGCGTTTGCAAATGTGTGTCAACTAAACCCCTGTTCTTTGTACCAAGAGACAGGTCTTATTTGGTTGGTGACAGACTGGAAGGTGAGTACATCAAACTGGGGGCTGGCTGACTTTCATGCACCTCTTACAATCCTTCAACCTCATTTTGTGTTTTGTTATAGGGATGGAGACGCCGGGCAACACCAGCTTGGGTCTCATCTAAAGTCCCACCTAGTCCAATATGTTTAAAGATACAATCAGCTTGTCACCCATTCCACCAGACTCCTATAACTGGAAGATTACATTTTTGGGTGGATGTGTTGTAGAAGAACCCAGACCACAGTATTGTGCGGTGAAAATATCATCCAACTTTATTAATCATATATATGTGACACTTTACCAACAGAAGAAAAGAGATAGATTGTTTACATTTCAAAAATATATTTATTCCATTTTTTATCATCTATGCTAAGAAACTGATTGACATATGACACGCCCCTCATTAATACCAGCCCCGCCCACTTATGTAACTCTCTAAACATCCAAATCCCTGTAAATTCCCAGAAGACACTTTCATCTTTTATCCATAACAAGCTCATTGGGTAGAAGATAACCCCGAGCCCCTCCTGCTCATTCCCACACAACAAGTCCATGTCCCCATCTACAAGGTTAGAGGACCTGAAGGAGAACAAGACCATGACCACCAGGACCATCGCCTGACTGAAGCCATGCTCACATTTCTTTCTAATGCTGCTTTTATGGTCTCCTCAGATACAGATCTGGCAGATGTACATTAGTGTAACCCTTTCACTCAAATCTGTGCTTGACCATCTTTTTTGGGGTACAGAGGTGACATTAGGGGGTCTAACGTCTCTTTAAAGAGGACCTGTGACCAGCAATATGCTATCACATGAAGGGCTATCAACCCCCTATGTGATAGAAATAAAGTTGAGAGAAAAGTTAAAACAAACTTAAAGTATCACACTGTAAATAATAAAAACACACAAAAAAAAAATGTACCCCCCCCCCCCCCCGTGTACATATAGTAAACGCCAGTGTTGGGTGCGGTTATGTAGGAAAACAACAATCACACGACACATCTTACATATCGCTGCTCACACCAGAGAGAGAGGAATAACTCTAGGGACATCATTCATGGATAACTATTTATACTGATGACCTGTAAAGGATTTTAGAGCGTCACCTATGGGACATTTTTGGTATTGAAGTTTGTCACCATTTCACAAGTCCATCCAATTTTTAGAGCTTGACATATTTGGTATCTATATACAAGACACAAACCTCATATTTTATATTTCACCAAATAAATTGGGTAATAAATTGTGTTTGTGTGCCCTAAAATTATCTGCAGTGCTTCTTTTTTTTTTACAGAAAATGTGCATTTGATAAAAAAAATTGTGCTAATATCCTCCGACATAAAAAATTAAAACTACCAACATTTTATTCTCCAGAGTCTCTGCTTTGAGAAAAAAAATGTTTGTGAGTTTTAAATAATCATCTAGGCTAAAAATGTGAATTTGACCATGTGCATAAAAAATGTACAATCAACTCTGGCAGTAAAAGAAAGAATCCCACCAATGTAGAAAATTATTATCACAACTATAGTAACAACTAATGGCTTAGGAAGCAAACCCACCATATTACTCAACCAAGTTCCAACTAAACCCATCCAAGACAATGGATCCCACTTCCTCCAACCCAGGTGCCTGTTGGATCTCCTTTGCCTTGTGTAGATATCTCCTTCTGAGATCCTCATGATATAAAATAAATGTACAACACTCTCTATGTGACACCAGATTGTAGACTCCACCTTGTGCTTCCGAGAGATAGTCAGCAGCCATGCAGTTCTGTGACACCACCTTAGGTGATGGAGACACTTCTGCTGTCAGCTCTGCTATAACATCAATGGTCTCATTGGTTATCTGATCCATGACTCCAGTACACGGGTTCATCCTAATTATCTTAGATTACTTAGATTCCCCAACCCGTCTATGAAGGGATCACTGCATAAAACATTTCCACTCCAGAGAAAATGTTTCTTCTCACTGGAAGGCCAGGGGAGTATTGGGAGAAATTGAGGCTTTCCCTTACAGATATGGGAGGGGCAACATAACCTAAAGTACAGCTATGGTGGAATTGAAGGGAAGACATTTTAGGGTGCTCCTTCCACACAAGAAGTTTATTTTATCTGGAAGGACTAGAAATCCATTGAACCAATGGGGATTAAACATTCTGCAATTACATTGAGAACCATGAAATGTTACTGGCCTGTGATTGGCTCTCCTATTGTTAGCGAGGTAAGTGAGACTTCCCTTGTCGGTGTCATTAATGGAATTTAAGAATCCATGCAAAATGTTTCTCCTAAAACCAAAAAGGTGACCCCCTTGGGTAGGTACCCATCCTAATATTCCTAATATGAGTTTGTAGTCCCGGCTACTACAGGAAAGATGTGGGCAATCATTTACACCTTTTACAGCAGGACAGTAAATATCAGAACACAATTCATACATAAGACCAACAGCAGGAAGTCTGCTAACTTAATGTGTAATGCAATCTGTCATTATCATTCCCAGAGTTCCCTCTGCAACATTGTTTTATCACCTGTTATCCTGTCTGTAGATCTGTTATTTTCCCACCTTCTGTAACAGGGTGACAACCCCCATCATTCTGCAGTAACATTACACAGCAGTGTTGTCACCCTGTACAGGGAAGTCTTAGATAGATTATAAGCAAATGTGTAAGGTAAAGTCTACAGGCTTGGAAAGATCAGTTTGTAATTGGATAAAAAATTGGCTAAAAGATAGAATTTGGAGAGTAGTGGTCAATGATTCTTACTCTGAATGGTGTAAGGTTCTCAGTGGTGTACCCCAAGGTTCAGTGTTGGGACCGTTACTTTTTAATATCTTTATAAATGATATTGGGTCTGGGATTAAAAGTAGCATTTCAGTCTTTGCAGATGACTCCAAGCTTTGCAGTGGAATAACTTCCCTATAGGATGTCTCCAACTTACAAGCTGACCTCAATGCACTGTTTCATTGGGCAACTATGGGGTAAATGAGGTTTAATGTTGATAAATGTAAAGTTATGCACTTGGGGGTAAGAATATGCATGAATCATACATACTAGGGGGAGAAGGATCTGGGGGAATCCATAGCGGAGAAGGATCTGGGGGAATCCATAGCGGAGAAGGATCTGGGGGAATCCATAGCGGAGAAGGGTCTGGGGGAATTCATAGCGGAGAAGGATCTGGGGGAATTCATAGCGGAGAAGGATCTGGGGGAATCCATAGCGGAGAAGGATCTGGGGGAATCCATAGCGGAGAAGGATCTGGGGGAATTCATAGTGGAGAAGGATCTGGGGGAATCCATAGCGGAGAAGGATCTGGGGGAATTCATAGCGGAGAAGGATCTGGGGGAATTCATAGCGGAGAAGGATCTGGGGGAATTCATAGCTGAGAAGAATCTGGGGGAATTCATAGCTGAGAAGGATCTGGGGAAATCCATAGTGGAGAAGGATCTGGGGAAATCCATAGCGGAGAAGGATCTAGGAGAATCCATAGCAGAGAAGGATCTGGGAGAATCCATGGCGGAGAAGGATCTGGGTGTTCTGATAGATCCTAAGCTAAATAATAGCATGCAATGCCAAGCTGCTGTTTCCAAAGCAAGCAAAGTCCTTTCTTGTATAACAGAGGCATGGACTCCAGAGAGAGAGAGAGGATTTTTCCCCTCTACAAATCATTAGTAAGACCTCATCTGGAATATGCAGTTCAGTTTTGGGCTCCAGTTCTTAAAAAGGATATCAGGGAACTGGAGAGAGTGCAGAGAAGGGCAACCAAACTGATAAGAGGCATTGAGGAGAGATTAAAGGAACTGAATTGATTCTCTCTTGAGAAGAGGAGATTAAGGGGGGATATGATCACCATGTATAAATTCATAAGGGGGGATATGATCACCATGTATAATACATAAGGGGGGATATGATCTCCTTGTATAAATACATAAGGGGTCCATATAGCGAACTTGGCGTTGAATTGTTCACTTTAAGGTGAACACAGAGGACAAGGGGGCACTCTTTACGTCTAGAGGAAAATAGATTTCATCTCCAAATACAGAAAGGTTTCTTCACCGTAAGAGCTGTGAAAATGTGGAATAGACTCCCTCCAGAGGTGGTTCTGGCCAGCTCACTAGATTGCTTTATAAAAGTCCTGGATTCTTTCCTGGATGTTCATAATATAAATGGCTACTAGGATTTATAGGTAAAGTTAATCCAGGGAATATCCGATTGCCTCTATGGGGATCAGGAAGGAATTGTTTCCCCTGCTGTATTAAATTGGATCATGCTTTGCTGGGGTTTTTCGCCTTCCTCTGGATCATCTGTGGGTATAGGATTGTGTATATGGGATTGTATGATTGGGTTTTCTTTACTGTTTTTTTTTTAAATGGTTGAGCCAGATGGACTTGTGTCTTTTTTCAACCTGACTAACTATGTAACTATGTGTAAGTAAGACACACAACAGAAAAAGCCCAACTTCAGCTAACGCTTCTAAAGCAGTTATAGCAACAGGGGTTTTTTCTAAGGGTTAAACCTCCATATGAATTAAAACTGACAGTAAGCAACCCCTCCAACTGCCATTTTTTGCCAAATTGCTAAACCTTCAATAGGAAGTAGAATAAAATAGATCAACTGGGAGGATCAACAAGTAATAAAAATGTTACAAGGGGAGACTCGGAAAAACAAAAACTTGTTTGCTAATGACTGATCTTTTAGACCCTGCAGGACTCATTAACCTGTTGCCGACCACCCGCCACCTTTTTACTGCGGCAGTGTGGCTCTCCTGCACAAACCAACGTAGACCTACATCGGTTGCGCACCTGCAGTTAGGGGGGCGAGCGCACACACTGCCGCCGGCACATTCCTGC
This sequence comes from Pelophylax lessonae, assembly GCF_965119305.1. Classification (NCBI taxonomy): domain Eukaryota; kingdom Metazoa; phylum Chordata; class Amphibia; order Anura; family Ranidae; genus Pelophylax; species Pelophylax lessonae. Next base: position 748,131,561 of record NC_138769.1, on the reverse strand, counting down.
CCCACTCAGCAACGGGGTAGCCAATGCACGGGTCAGGCGGCTCCGATCCCCGCTGAGAGAGGACGGTCAGATGTTGTAAACACAGCTGACCATTCTTCTCCCTGGAATGATCACAGAGCCCCTGTAATCCTTCTATATAGGATCACAGGTCTCTAAGATTATTTCACAAACCACGCCCCCCCCCCCACAGTTAGAATCACACCCCTAGGCTCACATTTAACCCCTTGATCACCCACAATGTTAACTCCTTCCCTGCCAGTGTCATTATTACAGTGACAGTGCATATTTTTAGCAGTGATTTCTGTAGTAATGTCACTGGTCCCCCCAAAATTGTCAAAAATGGCAGTCCGATCTGTCCACCGCAATGTCGCAGTCCAGCTAAAAATCGCCGCCATTACTAGTAAAAAAAAAAAAACAATAAAAATGGCTTAAATCTTTCCCGCAGTTAGTAAACGCAATGACTTTTGCGCAAACCAATCAAAATCCGCTTATTGTGATTTTTTTTTTTTTTTACTAAAATTATGTAGCAGAAAACAAATTGGCCTAAAATGTTAAAAAAATTTGATATTTAATTTTTTTTTGAGAATGTTATATAGCAGAAAGTGAAAAATTTGTTTTCTGTTTTTCAGAATTGTCGCTCTTTTTTTGTTTATAGCGCAAAAAATAAAAATCACACAGCTGATCAAATACCACCAAAAGAAAGCGCTGTTTGTGGGGAAAAAAAGGGACATCAATTTTATTTCGGTACAGCAACGGCTGACTGCGCAATTGTCAGTTAAATTTAACGCTGTGTCGAATTGCAAAATATGGCCTGGTCATTAGGGGAAAAACCTTCCAGTCAAGAAGTGGTTAAAAAAACTGTCACCTAAAATACATCACATTGTCCCCTATGTGATGAAAGGGAAGTAAAACAAAAATTACAAATATTTTTATTTTTTTGCAAAAAAATTGGTTAAACCCAAGCACATAAAATTTCCCCCCGAAGAAATTTTGAGGCCCTCTTCCTATATGCTCGTAGAAACGTAAGAGCATGCGTCGGGGCACCTACGCATGAAAATGTTGATTGCAATACACAGGTTGCCATGCACACGGGAGTGAAAGCATTAATTCTAGCACCAGACATCCTCCATAACACTAAACTGATACATGTAGGGGGCTTTTTAAGCATTGCCTATAGAAAATATAGGGGACTGAAGTTTGTTGCCATTTCACACGCACACACAAATTTAAGGTTTGGCAAATTTGGTATCCATTTACTCAGCGCAACCTCTTTTATATTTTACCAAAATGTGGGTAATTTAAATTTTGTGTTTCCTATACCTTTAAGGTAATATCGGGTGACATAAATTTGAACTACCACTATTTTATTCTCTAGGGAGTCTGCTTTCAGAAAATATATAATGTTTGGGGGTTTTACATAACTGTCAAGGCTAAAATTATTTTTAAACGTGTGCAAAAACTGCAAAAAAGGGGTCAGGCAGCAAAAAGGTTAAAGTGAACCCCAACTGGAGGAATGTCAGTCCTCAAAACACACTTCACACTTGGTAAGCTCAGAGCTCTTGCCGTTGTACTGTGTGAATAGTCTATGGAGATGAATAATAGCTGGACAGAGGAAGAAGATATCAAGCACATTCTTTCTTCACCAGATGGAATCCCTGAGACTTTCAGTAGAACCAAATGTAACACAAAGTAGCCAGCTGAAATTAAATGGTACTGTTAAATGCATCCCATAAACAGCAGAAAGTCAGTGTTGAAGGCCTACAGCAGCTTAGAAAGTTACTTTCTTACTGAACAGAGATTTCTCCCTGGCTGGTGTCCCAACCACAGACCTGCCTGCAAAGCGGTCATCCATGAGAGGAGATGAAACATGGAAAGGAGGCATTGATCATGGGAGAGGAAGTTTGGATAAGGTGAGCATAGCTGGAGCCCCAAAGCCTGGCATATGGTGTATCAACAGTCAGAAGAACCTGGAAGGGACTCTTCCACTGAGGCTTAAGAGGCTTGGCAAGATGCCATTGGATCCCATCCCAGTCTCTGGTACTGAGGCAGTGTTGGTCATGTATTCGCTCAGGCAAGGAAGAAAACACTTGGGAACACCGCTCAGTTAGTGAATGATGAAAATGCATTACATGTTCAGTCAAAGCTCCATAAAAGCAAAATAAAAATATGAGACTCATGAGGAAAACAGTTCAGTCACTGATACTTATCTGAAAAAATAAAAATAAAAAAGGTATAATATTTACAGGCCTTCTAGGTGTGTGTCTGATGGACATAAGCACTTCAGTTAGTGCATCCAATCATTACATTCCAGTTTGCTCACAGATTTTCATTTATTTTTTATTTCTAAAGTCACATTTTATCTTTTCACGTCTTTCCTAGCTTGTGGGATGACATTGGGGCTGTGAAACGAATGGGACACCCGCAAATCCTTTATTATTCCTCCTTCTTCCAGAGTTTTCTCTCTGCAGCTGAAGCTTATGAATCCTCTGGTGATACTTAGCACAGCATTTACTGTAAAATCTTTCTCACACTCAAAGCTTTAAAATGGTTTCCTTCCAGTGTGAACCCTCTGGTGTCTGATAAGATGTGACTTCACTCTAAAAGCTTTGCCACATTCAGAACACTGAAATGGCTTCTCTCCAGTGTGAACCCTCTGGTGTGTAATAAGATTTGACTTCACTGTAAAAGCTTTGCCACATTCAGAACACTGATATGACTTCTCTCCAGTGTGAACCCTCTGGTGTCTGATAAGTTGTGACTTCTGTGTAAAAGCTTTGCCACATTCAGAACACTGATATGACTTCTCTCCAGTGTGAACCCTCTGGTGTATGATAAGATTTGACTTCACTGTAAAAGCTTTGCCACATTCAGAACACTGATATGACTTCTCTCCAGTGTGAACCCTCTGGTGTATGATAAGATATGACTTCTGTGTAAAAGCTTTGCCACATTCAGAACATTGATATGACTTCTCTCCAGTGTGAATCCTCTGGTGTCTGATAAGATCTGACATCTGTGTAAAAGCTTTGCCACATTCAGAACACTGATATGGCTTCTCTCCAGTGTGAACCCTCTGGTGTATGATAAGATATGACTTCTGTGTAAAAGCTTTGCCACATTCAGAACACTGATATGACTTCTGTCCAGTGTGAATCCTCTGGTGTCTGATAAGATCTGACTTCTGTGTAAAAGCATTGCCACATTCAGAACACTGATATGACTTCTCTCCAGTGTGAATCCTCTGGTGTATGATAAGATATGACTTCTGTGTAAAAGCTTTGCCACATTCAGAACACTGATATGGCTTCTCTCCAGTGTGAACCCTCTGGTGTATGATAAGCTCTGACTTCTGTATAAAAGCTTTGCCACATTCAGAACATGGATATGGCTTCTCTCCAGTGTGAACCCTCTGGTGTCTGAAAAGCTTTGACTTCTGTATAAAAGCTTTGCCACATTCAGAACACTGATATGATTTCTCTCCAGTGTGAATCCTCTGGTGTGTTATACCTTTTGCCTCCATTGTAAAACCTTTATCACATTCCAAACAAGAAATATCTTCTCAAATGACTTCTCATATATACATGGGTTGGACTTTACAGTAAAGACATTGTCACTTCCAGAGCACTAAAATTACTTCTCGTTTGTTGTCCTGTGAGGTTGGATCAATGTTGAAGAGCATTCAAAACATTCATGACATTTAGAACACGGATAGGTCTTGAGTCCTGTGTGAATCTTCCAGTGAACTGCAATAAAGACTTTCAGTCACTTATAACATCCATATGGCTTGCTTCTCATGTAACTTTGTTGTATTGTTGTAACAAGACAAGCATGACCAAAAAATGGTTTATCAATCCACCTGTGCAGAAAAAAAACAGAAGTCATAATTCTATAAAAAGGGTTAAAAAAAGTTGCTTTCTTTTTAACATTTATTATTAACTGCTTCCCGCTGGGCCTATTGTAATATGACAGCCAAACAGGAGCCCCATTGTTACATAGTTAGTGAAGTAGGAAAAAAGACACCAGTCCATCCAGTTCAACCCGTGTGTGTGTGTTTGCTGCGAAGCGAACATTGTATACCCCTGTATGTTGTTCTTCTTAAGGTGCCCATCTAATAGTTTTTTTAAACTATCGATGCTCCCTGCTGATACCACTGTTTGTGGAAGAGAATTCGACATCCTTACTGCTCTGACAGTAAAGATTCCCTTATGTAGTTTAAGATTAAACTGTTTTTTTTTTCTAGTTTTAGTGAGTGACCCCGTATCTTATTGTATTCCCTTTCTCTGAAAAGTTTGTTCCCTATGCTCGGGTCACCAGTACAGTAATTGTACATTGTTATCATATCCCCTCTCAATCGTCTCATAGCTGATGTCCTCCATTCCCCTAATTATCTTTGTTGCCCTTCTCTGGACTCTCTCCAGTTCCAGCACATCCTTCCTGAGGACCGGTGCCCAGAACTGGACCGCACTATCTGATAAACTGTGTAACTCACTACACTCTCCCTGAAGGAATGTGGAATTGTGTGTAGGGCGAGTGTATTGTGTGTTAATCAGCAGGCTTTATGGTGGCGTAGGTGGGAGAATACCGGGCTTGCAAATGAGAGACCGTGGGTTCGAATCCCTTGGCAGCAGGTGATTGATTTTAATTATAGATATTAATTAAAACCTATTAAATGAATAATGGATGTGGGAACTCGAAGTCCCCGCGAAGAAGCCCATTTGCTCGCTATTCGGCGAACAGGCAGTGTTCGAGGCGAACTTAGGTTCGTCTCGAACACAAAGCTCATCACTATACACCGATTTGGGTTCTTTTTACCAAAGAAATGTAGCAGAACACATTTTAGCCTAAAATTAAGAAGAAAGGTTATTTATTTGCAAAATTTTATAACAGAAACGAAAAGGTGAGTGTGTTAAAGATAAGGGTTTTCAGAGATCACCTAAATACAGAGTAGAAGATAGTCAGACAGATTGAGGTAGAGAGTTGCAGAAGATGTGAAAGGCTCTGGAGAAGTCCTGGAGGTGAGGAGAGTAGGAGGTATTGTGAAGAATGAAGAGAATGGTTTGGTTGATATTTTGAGACAAGGTTGGTGATGTAGTTGGGGGAAAAGAAGAGTTGTGGAGGGCTTTGTAAGATGTTGTAAGTATTTTGGATTTTTAATAGGAAGAGATCAAACAAAAGAGTCGCCCTGGCATTATTGCACCTCCAACAGGTAGGAAAGGTTGTGGGAAAAATGTTGTGTAAAAGTGGGGAATGTATACCATCTGGTCAAAGGTTATATCTGGACTCCTGGACACTGCTGGAAAGGGAGGATTTGTGAGTAAAGAATAGGATATGATCTCTTTCTGTCTGGGTGAATGTGTGACCCAAATCTCTTCCCATTTCAGAAGGAATAAAGTTGTGAAATCTCCATTTTGATTGGTAAGGAAGTGATGGGATATGGAAATTGTGTGACCTGTTGACTGACTTCATCTTTATTCAGGCATCATGGAAGAATGCATTGTCACCTGACCTGTCTGTAACACTCATTAACCACTTGCCGCCCGCCCGCCGTCAATTGACGGCGGGACGGTGCGGCCATTGTTCTGGGAAGACGTCATATGACGTGATCCCAGAAAAGCAGGGCAGGCACGCGATCGTGTGCGCGCCGCCCTGCACTGCCGGTGTCGGCGTGTCCCCGGGACACCCCCCATCACCGGCAGGGGGGAAACAGCCAATGGACATGGCTGTTTCCCACGTGATCGGCTGTGTTCCAATGACACAGCCAATCACAATACAGGAGCCCGGAAGATGACCGCACATGCGCGATCGGGAGCGCGCAGCGCGGTCATGTCGGTGGCTCTGTGATCCCTAGGAACACAGCTAGTCACCGGCAGTAGTAAACAGTCACTGACAGTGACTGTTTACTATGTGATCGGCTGTGAATCCATTCACAGCCGATCACAAAATGTAAACAAAGAGAAGTAACTCACTGTTACTAGCTCTTCTCCCCTCACACAGTTTCCAGTGTGAGGAGAGCAGAGCTAGAAATAGTGAGTTACTGCTCTGTGTACCTGTCACAAAGTAAAATCACACCAATAAAGGTCCCCACACAGTCCTCAGCCCCCCCCCCCCAATTGCACCTGTCACCCAACAGTCACCTCATCAGTGCCCAGAAATTGACACCCATAAGGCTACGTTCACATGTGAGCATGTGAGCGTAGCGATCCGGAAATCATTGCAAATTGCGGGACGCCTGTGCATTGCCCGTGATTTGCAATAGCACCCCAAACGCTGTGCGATGTTGCCGCGATTTCCGCTTGCTGAATCACGGTAACATCGCGCAAACAACGCATGACGCCCAAAAAAGGTACAAGAGCTTCTTTGGGGCAGCATGCGTTGTTTGAGCGATGTTACCGCGATTCGGCAGGCGGAAATCGCAGCAACATCGCACAGCGTTTGGGGTGCTATTGCAAATCACGGGCAACGCACAGGCGTCCCGCGATTTGCAATGATTCTGGATCGCGGGCAGAATCGCAGTGATTCTGCCCGCAATCGCTACGCTCACATGTGGACATAGCCTAAAGTTCACCGGTCACCAGAGACTGCCATCAGTACCGCTGTGCACCATCGCCCGTCACCCATCAGTGACCATCGCCCGTCACCTGTCACCCCATCAATCACCGTCACCTGTCACCCCATCAATCATCGTCACTTGTCACCCCATCAGTGATCGTCACTTGTCACCCCATCAATCATCATCACTTGTCACCCCATCAGTGATTGTCATCTGTCACCCCATCAATCTTCGTCACTTGTCACCTCATCAATCATCGTCACCTGTCACCTCATCAATCATCGTCACCTGTCACCCCATCAGTCATCATCACCTGTCACCCCATCAATCATTGTCACCTGTCACCCCATCAGTCATCGCCACCTGTCACCCCCATCAGTCATCGTCACCTGTCACCCCATCAGTCAGCATCACCTGTCACCCCATCAGTCATCGTCACCTGTTTGCCATATACATGCAACCGATTGCCGACCGCCTAACGACTATATGCGTCGGCCATTAAAAGCTAAATACTGGGGTTATGGCAGCAGATAGCTGCCATAACCCCGGTATTTTTTGAAACGGCGGGCGGTCGGCTTTCAGATAAGGGTGGTCCCAGTGGCGGATTCGCCGCGGAATTACCCTTACGGTGCAGGGGAAGAGTTGCCCCCCCCCCCCTCCTGTCGCGTCCCAGACGTTTTCCCAGCTTACCGGACCCGCCGGCAGCGGGAAAAACTATCCGGTCCCGGATCCTCAGAGACAGGAAGTTGAGTGAGGGCAAGATGGCCCTCACTCGACTCTATGGTCTTGGAGGACCGGAGCTACATCAAAACACGTTGCCTAGCAACCGGTTTAAAGGGCCGTTTTTTTTTTTTTTTCTTTTTCAACAAATTTATTTTTTTTTTCAGTGTAGTTGTGAGGTGTGAGGTCTTTTTGACCCCAGATCTCATAATAAAGAGGACCTGTCATGCCTATGTTTACATTCCTTGTAATAGGAATAAAAATGATCAAAACATTTTTTTTTAAACTGTGTAAAAATAAAAAAATAATAAATAAAATAAATAGGAAAAAAAATTAAAGCGACCTGTCCCCGTTAGCTTGCGCGCAGAAGCAAACGCATACGCAAGTCCCGCCCACATAAACGGTGTTCAAACCATACATGTGAGGTATCTCCGCGATCGTTAGAGCGAGATCAATAATTTGAGCCCTAGACCTCCTCTGTAACTCTAATCTGGTAACCTGCAGAAATTTTTAAAATGTTGCCTATGGGGATTTTTAAGTACCAATGTTTGGCGCCATTCTGTGAGCATGCACTATTTTGGAGCATGACATGTTGGGTATCTAATTACTCGGCGTAACATTATCTTTCACATTATGGAAAAAAATTGGTCTAAATTTACTGTTTTCTTATTTTTTAGTTCAAAAAAGTGAATTTTTTTCAAAAAAATTGCATTTGGAAGACTGCTGCGCAAATATGGTGTGATAAAAAATATTGCAACGATCTCCATTTTATTCTCTAGGGTCTCTGCTAAAAAAAAATATATCATGTTTGGGGGTTCTAAGTAGTTTTCTAGCAAAAAAATTATTTTAGCTTGTAAACACCAAGTATCAAAAATAGGCCCAGTCTTAAAGTGGATAAATGGACAACTTTGTGAAAAGGGCTACTTGGATGTTAGGCCTCTGTATGTGGCCAGGCTGTGTAAAAGTGTTACACATGTGGTATCGCCATACTCAGAAGGAATAGCAGAATGTATTTTGGGGTGCAATTTTTGCTATGTACATACTATGTGTTAGAAATATTGCATAAATGGACAGCTTTGTGTAAAAAAAATGCGTTTTCATTTTCTTTCCACATTTTCCAAAAACTTGTGGAAAAAAATGACATATTCTAAAGACTCATTATGCCTCAAAAATTATACGTTGGGCTGTTTGCTTTCCAAAATGGGGTCATTTTATGGGGGTTTCCATTGTCCTGGTGCTCCAGGGCCTTCAAAAGTGCGATAGGTTGTCAGGAAATTATATGTGTAATTTGTGCTCCTAGAATGCCGGACGGTGCTACTTGGATGTTAGGCCTCTGTATGTGGCCAGGCTGTAAAAAAGTCTCACACATGTGGTATCGCCATACTCAGGAGGAGTAGTAGAATGTGTTTGGGGTGTAGTTGCAAGTATACATGTGCTGTGTGAGAGAAATAACCTGTTAACATATCAATTTGTAAAAAAAAAAAAAAAAAAAATCTTCATTTTGCAAAGAGTTGTGGGAAAAAATGACAACTTCAAAAAACTCACCATGCCCCTTATTAAATACCTTGGAATGTCTACTTTCCAAAAAGGGGTCATTTGGGGGGTATTTGTACTTTCCTGACTTTTTAGTGTCTCAAGAAATGAGATAGGCCTTCAGTACATCAGGTGTGATCAAGTGTGATCAATTTTCAATGATTCGCACCATAACTTGTGAACTCTATAACTTTCACAAAGACCAAATAATATATTATATTTGGTTATTTTTACCAAAGATAAGTAGCAGTATAAATTTTGGCCAAAATTTGTGAAGAAAAATTACTCATTTGCTAAATTTTATGACAGAAACAAAGAAAAATGCGTTTTTTCACAATATTTTCAGTCTTTTTTTATTTATAGCACAAAAAATAAAAAACCCAGTAGTGATTAAATACCATCAAAAGAAAGCTCTATTTGTGTGAAAAAAAAGACACAAATTTTTTATGGGTACAGTGTTGCATGACTGAGTAATTGTCATTCAAAGTGTGAGAGCGCTGAAAGCTGAAAATCAGTCTGGGCAGGAAGGGGGTGAAAGTGAACTGTAGGCAAGTGGTTAATAAAGGTTTTATCAATAAATGTATAATCTGTTGCCAAACACAATATGTATATATTCGTTGCAGTTTTGAAATGGTTTACCGGGATTATGACTGAAGCCTGCAATTCTGTTTCTCATAAAAGCGATCTGAGCAGTTGCCGCTGTATCACTATTAGAAGCAGTGAGAGGGTGGGGGGTCCCCTTCCCCCTCCCCCACTCCTGCTTCTCACCAGTGTTTCTCGGGCCTTCTGTTCTTACCAGTCAGCCTGGGAAATGATCCAACAGTTCGCACAGCTGGTCACAGAGGTGAGAAGAAACCAGATCGTCTCTGATCACCTCTACAATCTAGGAGGAACGGAGTGACATCATGGCATCACTTCCAGTCTAGGGCCGAGGTAACCAGGTTTGTTTTTTGTTTTTTAAAGCAAAATATCACATTTTTTTTTTTGATCTTTTGCTTTCAAAGGTAGACCCCAGTTCTCTCCATAAAGAAGACTTGTCATCCCTTATTTCTGTAAAAAGGATGTTTACATTTCTTGTAATAGGAATAAAAGTGATAAAAAAATAAAGGGACATTGTAAAAAAAAAAAGGTCAATAAAAATTTAAATAAATATGAAAAAAAATGCTTGTGAGCAGAAGTGAACACAATCTTAAGTCACGCACGCATACTGTATGTAAATGGTGTTTGCAACACACGTGAGGTATCATTGTGAACGTTAGAGCGAGAGCAAGAATTCTAGCACTGGACCTCCTCTGTAAATTGGCTTCTCACCCCTCCCCCATACACAGCCCTTCTCACCCCTCCCCCCTACACAGACCTCCCCAGCTTCTCACCCCTCCCCCATACACAGCCCTCCCTGTCTTCTTACCCCTCCCCCATACACAGCCCTCCCTGTCTTCTTACCCCTCCCCCATACACAGCCCTCCCTGTCTTCCTACCCCTCCCCCATACACAGCCCTCCCTGTCTTCTTACCCCTTCCCCATACACAGTCCTCCCTGTCTTCTTATCCCTCCCCATACACATTTCTCCAGATCGAACCAGCGACCCACTTTCACCTAGCAGCAAGAGGGTCACTGGTTCGATTCCCAACCACGACACTACCTTCCTGGAGTTTGCATGTTCTCCCTGTGCCTGCGTGGGTTTCCTCCGGGTACTCCGGTTTCCTCCCACACTCCAAAGACATGCTGGTAGGTTAATTGGATCCTGTTCAAAAATATTGGCCCTACTGTGTATGTATGTGAGTTAGGGACCTTAGATTGTAAGCTCCTTGAGGGCAGGGACTGATGTGAATGTGCGATGTATATGTAAAGCGCTGCGTAAATTGACAGCGCTATACAAGAACCTGAAATAAATAAATAAATAAATAAATAAATATTACACCCTTTCCCTTTCAGATTTCTCCTCACACACAAAGGTCTTACAATATGCCTGGATAAAATGGTAAAAAGGCGCCGGTAACCCTGGATGTTATTATTAAATGAAAAATAATAATAGTAAAGTGCTAATTCTGTTGTGCAAAAGTAGCGAAAAAATATATATAAAATACAGAGTGCTAGCTCTTGTTTCTATTGTGAAAAATAACGCTTTAAGTATTTGAAATTATTCAAAACAAAATAAAAGTGTTAATTTTCATAAACAAAATCACTGGTCTCTCCTAAACCCGGAAGTTGAGAGTAATAGTAACGTCACCTCCTATCGCATTGGAACGCACGCCGGACCGCTGCCACGCTACAAGGGTGAACTAGGAAGGATATCGGAGAGTATCAGGAGACTGCAGATCCTGCACCCCCATCCCACTACTACCCATAGCAACCGATGGGCATTGCCCTGTGCCAGGTGGGCACAACAATAAGTAAGCAGCCATTTTTATGTTTTGATGTAATATAAAATAAATACAGTATTACACTATTTTTATCTTCTTATCTGTCTCCCTGCCTATGGGCTTAATATACACCCAGGTGAGGTAACTAATGGAGGAGTGAGGAGAAGGAGTATATTATTATTTTTTCCAAATCATCCTTTTGTTGGAAACCATAAAAATAATCAAGGTGGAGTGAAGGTGAGCCTATGGTGTGATCCACCTAAGGAAATAGGATCACAGGCATTTGAGGTCTGTGTGACCTACCAGGATCTGGTAAGAGGCATCGATTACCACCCTTATTCACCGGAGCCCCTGATCCATAGGAAATCAATTCCTACACTATTTTACATGAACTGTCTGGATCACAGCCCACTATTCCAGCACTTTTCAAGCACTATATTTATATTTATACAATTGTTTGTCAATTTATTTATTCACAGAGCAATATATTTATATGTTTAATATTGGAACTTTTTGAAGATATAATAAGTGTATTTGCTATTAACAAGCACCTTAATGGTAACTTATTGCACTGTCCGGCACTTTATGGATTTCTTTGTATTGCACAGTACACTTTCTTCTCACTAGCGCTTCACTATTTTACATTTATAGTGATTTTGTTTATGAAAATTAGCACTTTTATTTTGTTTTGACCCACATAACCCACAGATCACCTACCTCCCCCAACACATAACCCACAGATCAACTTTCTCCCCCCCCCTGACACAAAACACACAGATCACCTATCCGCCCCCCACACCAACACAGAACCCATAGATCACCTACCTCCCCCAACACAGAACCCACAGATCACCTATCTCCCCCAACACAGAACCCACAGATCACCTACCTCCCCCCAACATAGAACCCACAGATCACCTACCTCCCCAACACAAAACCCACAGATTACCTACCTCCCCAACACAGAACCCACAGATCACCTACCTCCCCAACATAGAACCCACAGATCACCTACTTCCCCCAACACAGAACCCACAGATCACCTACCCCCCCCCCCAACACAGAACCCACAGATCACCTACCTCCCCAACACAGAACCCACAGATCACCTATCTCCCCCTCCCCCAACACAGAACCCACAGATCACCTACCCCCCAACACAGAACCCACAGATCACCTACCTCCCCCCCCCAACACAGAACCCACAGATCACCTATCTCCCCAACACAGAACCCACAGATCACCTACCTCCCCCAACACAGAACCCACAGATCACCTACCTCCCCCAACATAGAACCCACAGATCACCTACCCCCCCCCAACATAGAACCCACAGATCACCTACCCCCCCCCCAACACAGAACCCACAGATCACCTACCTCCCCTCAACACAGAACCCACAGATCACCTACTTCCCCCAACACAGAACCCACAGATCACCTACACCCCCAACACAGAACCCACAGATCACCTACCTCCCCCCAACACAGAACCCACAGATCACCTATCTCCCCCTCCCCCAACACAGAACCCACAGATCACCTACCCCCCCCCCCCCACCACCAACACAGAGCCCACAGATCACCTACCTCCCTCAAAACAGAACCCACAGATCACCTACCTCCCCCAACACAGAACCCACAGATCACCTATCCCCCCCCCCCCACTGACACAAAACACACAGATCACCTATCCGCCCCCACACCAACACAGAACCCATAGATCACCTACCTCCCCAACACATAACCCACATATCACCTACCTCCCCACCCAGACACAGAACCCACAGTTCACCCCCCCCAACAACACAGAACCCACAGATCACCTACCTCCCTCAAAACAGAACCCACAGATCACCTACCTCCCCCAACACAGAACCCACAGATCACCTACCTCCCCCAACACAGAACCCACAGATCACCTATCTCTCCCCCCACTGACACAAAACACACAGATCACCTATCCGCCCCCACACCAACACAGAACCCATAGATCACCTACCTCCCCCAACACAGAACCCACAGTTCACCCCCCCCATCAACACAGAACCCATAGATCACCTACCTCCCTCAAAACATAACCCACAGATCATCTATCTCCCCCAACACACAACACAGAACCAACAGATCACCTACCTCCCCAACACAGAACCCACAGATCACCTACCTCCCCCAACACAGAACCCACAGATCACCTACCTCCCCCAACACAGAACCCACAGATCACCTATCTCCCCAAACACAGAATCCACAGATGACCCCCCCCCCGCCAACACAGAACCCACAGATAACCTACCTCCCTCAAAACAGAACCCACAGATCCCCTATTGCCCCCCAACACAGGACCCACAGATCACCTACCTCCACTCAACACAGAACCCACAGATCACCTATCTCTCCCCCCACCAAAACAGAACCCACAGATCACCTACCTCCCCAACACAGAAACCACAGATCACCTACCTCCCCAACACAGAAACCACGGATCACCTACCTCCCCAACACAGAACCCACAGTTCACCTACCTCCCCACACATAGAACCCACAGATCACCTACCTCCCCCAACACAGAACACACAGATCATCTATCTCTCCCCTCCTCCAACACAGAACTCACAGATCACTTACCTCCCCCCACACAAAGAAACACAATAGATCACCTACCTCCCCCTCACACACAGATCTGTAAATTACCTGCCTTCCTGTAGAAAACAAGGCCAGTGTTGTCCCTCTATAGATCCTAATAAAGTGTCACTGGCAGAGGAGGGAAGTGATGGGTCAGAGTCTGTAGAAGAAGCTCCAGTGACCAGTCTAGATGGACGAGGTGAGAATGTTGTGTAGGTGGCCCTCCAAGAGTTTGCCTGATTAGTAGATCTTTAGACGTTGAACTCCCTCTGACAATGCAGACTGCAGTGTAGACTCCACCGGTGTGATCTGTGCATCCAGAGCAGCTTCTTCCTTCTGGAGAAATGAAACTCAGAGAACAATGGAGCTTTTGTTTAGAACTTATGTAAACAGACCATTGTACTCCTCCCTGTCCACAAACAAAGCGGGGATCAGTTTACCTCGGAGCCCCCTTGGAATACGCTGTGATTTCTAATATTCAGCTAAAGTCATGCCATGGAATCCCAATGACAGTTGTCTTTTTAGGAACTTCTCAGAAGGATCTGGAGATATTTTCCCAAAAACTGGCTGCACACATACACACACACACATACACACTTTTGGTGAAGCCAACTCCGGTCTCCATAGAGGAGAAAGGTAATTCCCAGTAGCAGGTATAATATACAGCAGGGGTATTGGATTAAATTTGCGAAGGTCCAATCAGTAAAATATTCTTCCAGCAGAGGTCTAAATCAGTTTTATGATGATTCAGATCCTTCACATCACAACCCCCTCTCTTTTTAAGCTAGATTCACATATCTGTGGCTGCAGAATACGCAGGAAATCACATGAGTTCCCGACCCGCAGAGAAACGCACTGCACTTTAGCAGATGCACGGGGTTGTCATTAAAAATGAGTACATTGGCACCTATGGCACATTTTTAAGCTCACCAAATCACATGGAAATGCAGCACTCTGTGAAAGAACAAAGGAGTGCTGGTTCACATTATCCAACAATCATTGCCACATCCCTAAAAACATAATGGGAAAACGTGAACTTGGTTCGGGGCAGGACAAATATACGATCAAGCTGGAGGGATATCCGGGCCGTACCCCACCAAAAGCATGACTAGGCATTGACTGTCCATGCCCCCAATGGATGGCCTTGTCCCGGCACTGAATGTAGGAATGTGGCATACATTTGCACAACCTCAAAGGAAGGACACATTTAAAAATTGCTATATTTCTCTCTAATATGATTGGTTCCTATATTGTCAGCGCCATCCAGTGGCCACAATACATTATATTTATTTAATTACCTGAGTTGGGAAAAATCCTGCATTATGGCCATTAGATGGCGCTGACATGTCTGGTTGTGTCTATGCAGATGTGAGACATTTGTACGGTGATTTGTCCCATAAATAGAGGGCTTAGTCTTTGTGAGATCTCCTTTATTACTCATGTCCCTCTGTCCCCGGCCAGGAGAAATGGACTCACTTCTGGGAGAAAAAGCAGAAAAATCCCAATTTCTACCGGAGTGAAGATTTTTTTTTTTTTTTTTAATTCTGATATTTTTCTCTTAAAGTGTAAGTTTGGTTAAATTGTCCCTTGTGCTGGCGGATATTTATGTGGAAATCTTCATTCCTCCGCCCTCATAATAACTGTACCATCACTTCCCACAATGACACATTGTCTATGAATGGAGGAGGGGGTCCTAGAGGCGTTATCTAGGGTTCCCTTCGAACCATTGGAAGAGATTTCCCTCAAAATGTTGTCCCTAAAATTGACGTTCTTACTGGCCATCACTACAGCTAGAAGAGTAGGAGACCTCCAAGCTCTCTCTATAAAGAACCATTTATGGTAATATTCCCAGACAGGATAGTCCTAAGACCAGATCCTCTGTATCTACCGAAGGTAGCATCTCCTTTTCACAGAACACAGGAGATAAACCTGCCTTCCTTCTGTGATAACCCAAGGAACAGTAAGGAGAAAAGTTTCCACTGCATTGATGTAAGAAGAGCCTTGCTCACCTATTTAGATAGGACAAGACCCTTTAGGAGGTCAAACCATCTTTTAGTTCTTCACACTGGACCTAGGAAAGGGTTGCCGGCCTCTAAGCCTTCAGTATCTAGATGGATCAGGCAATAAAAGCGCATTCTACAAGAGCCCGAGCAACATCCTGGGCATCTGAACAAGGTAACACTTGTAATACCATGTACTGGGGGAGGGGTAATACAATGTGCTGGGGGAGGGGTAATACAATGTACTGAGGGAGGGGTAATACAATGAACTTAAGGAGGGGTAATACTATATACTGAGGGAGGGGTAATACAATGTACTGAGGGAGGGGTAATACAATGTACTGGGGGGAGGGGTAATACAATGTACTGGGGAGATGGGTAATACAATGTACTGGGGGGAGGGGTAATACAATGTACTAGGGGGAGGGGTAATACAATGTACTGAGGGAGGGGTAATACAATGTACTGGGGGAGGGGTAATACAATGTAATGGGGGAGGGGTAATACAATGTACTGGGGGGAGGGGTAATACAGTGTACTGAGGGAGGGGTAATACAATGTACTGGGGGGAGGGAAAGTGTAAGTGATGGGGGGAGGGGTATGCTCAGTGAAACCATTTTCTTGTAGCTCAAAAAGGATACAGAAATGTATCTCCTATTATCCGATCTATAAACCAGAGGCTCTGGATGGACAGTTGGATAAATGGTTCTATATTTAGGATGTATCCGGTCTATAAACCAGAGGCTCTGGATGGACAGTTGAATAAATGGTTCTATATTTAGGATGTATCCGGTCTATAAACCAGAGGCTCTGGATGGACAGTTGGATAAATGGTTCTACATTTAGGATGTATCTGGTCTATAAACCAGAGGCTCTGGATGGACAGTTGGATAAATGGTTCTATATTTAGTATCTGGTCTATAAAGCAGAGGCTCTGGATGGACAGTTGGATAAATGGTTCTAAATTTAGGATGTATCCGGTCTATAAACCAGAGGCTCTGGATGGACAGTTGGATAAATAGTTCTATATTTAGGATATATCCGGTCTATAAACCAGAGGCTCTGGATGGACAGTTGGATAAATGGTTCTATATTTAGGATGTATCCGGTCTATAAACCAGAGGCTCTGGATGTATTAGTTGTGTATGGGAGGTTGGGGAGTTGCAGGAACTGTATAAGTGAGGGAAGTGACATGTGAGATCTGTGTGTGGCGGAAGGTTGAGAAGTCGGGGAGGGCTGTGATCGCAAAATATGGCCTGGTTATTAAGGGGGCAAATCCTTCCAGCCCACAAGTGGTTAACTGTTGGTGTGAATGAGGCCTTACGGTGACCATACACTATACAATCTGATTGTACAATCTCCTTTCCATCTTCCATCAACTACATAGTACAAGGATCTGCCCAACCCCCATACACACTGAATGGAATGTTTGGGTGTGTCCTCCTATTACATTGTTTTGGAAAATCTAAAGAAGATTGTACAATCAGATTGTATAGTGTGTGGTCAGCGCTAGACTTGTGTGTTCTATTCCAGATCCCCCCCAATATGTCACCCACTTCCTGTGTTCCCTGTACTGCCCCTCCCCCATAGTGACATCACATATTCTCTCCTGTGTCCCCTCCCCCACACCACCAATATGAGAATGTATGTTATACCGCGCATGCAGAAGATGGAGCGTGTGATGTCATCTGCCTCGTCTCACACATGCATCGTACAACATTCCTTTCATCTCCTGCAAGATCTCCGGGAGAAAGTTTTCCCCAAGAAATGAGTGTCATGGCGTCCAGCACATGTAGAAGATGAAGTGTATGAGGTGATCCCCCGGTGTGTGCAATATGAGAGCCCTGAGAGATGTGAGAGCTCAGCTCCGGATCTCTCTGAAGACACCGGTGTGATCGGGGGAGGAAGGAAGAGGACACAAGAAAGGGAAAGCTGCTCATACACTAGGAGATTATTGGAGGAGAATTTGGAGAAATCTTCTCACTACATTCCATGGATTGATGAATGGCGCTCAGAAGGAGTTCAACATTTCATTTTCTTTTATCATCTCATTCTGGAATGAATGGAATTTACTGAATGAAAACCACATTCACTGCTAGAAATTCATTCCTTCCCCATCCTGCTCCTCCCAATCTTCTCCTCACTGCGCTCAATAATCAACATTGATTTCCCCTCCACCAACCAGAAGAACATCCAACAAACCTTCTTCAAATGAGATTCTACTGGTGTGATCCCAGAGAATGGGGGGAGGGGTCATCTTTGTGATTCCCCCTCCCCCACACTGTGTTTGTAGTCAGTGTGGCCCCAGGGTATCTGTGGGGGAGGGGTCCCTATGAAGAAGTTGGCTCACAATGTGATTGGAGTCTTCCCAGATCCGTAGTGCAGACACAGAACGGCCCTCACACCTCTCAGCCAGGACAAGAAGCCTCCATCTTCCATCGGGGACACGGAGGAGAGACAGAGAAGATCCTCACACAGGTCAGAGCAGAATCAGCTTCATGTCTACAGTCTGCACATTGCAGGCCTAGGACCCCCCACAAGGTGGAATGACACTTTAAGGGGAACTTTCCCCTGATTGTGGACACTTGTGAGCAGGAGGAAGAGAAGCCGAGAGTTGGGAGAGATTTCCCCCTTCATGTCCGGTCACCGTGCTGGGAAGAGTCAGAAGTCACCCAACCATAGAAGAGTCATCAGAGGAGCTCCACATCAACCTCCAGAACAGGACACCATCAGCCAGGTATTCATCTCCCAATTCATCCCACTTACCCCCTGTTCACCCACTTCTCCCCATCCACCCAGCTATCCCCCACACTGCCCCCCTGTCCACCACTCTGTCCCCTCACTGTCCCATTGCCTACCCCTCTTTCCCCCCAACTGCTTCCCTATCCACCCCACCACTGAGCACAAGTGTCTCCTGTCTCCCAACTAAGCAACTCTGTTCCCCCTATTTTCCTACTAATCACTAATGCCCAACATTTCCCCTCAGTGATCACCAATTTATTTTTCATTAACTGTAAAC
The DNA here is from genome assembly GCF_965119305.1 of Pelophylax lessonae. Classification (NCBI taxonomy): domain Eukaryota; kingdom Metazoa; phylum Chordata; class Amphibia; order Anura; family Ranidae; genus Pelophylax; species Pelophylax lessonae. The sequence goes on along the minus strand of NC_138769.1, from coordinate 748,112,752 downwards.
AAAAGCAGGCTTCCCTCCCCCACACTGACCACAGATAATGGGCATTTTTTCCTCTTACTGCCCCCCCCCCCCACACACACACACTTCCCTGTCCCCTCACTGTCCCCCTGTCCTGTGTGTGGTGTGGGGGTGTACATGGATAGTGGGAAGAGGGAGTAACACAAGGATTCTAGCTTGTAGGGTAGATGGAGGAACCCCAGAAGTGTGTGCTGATTACTAGACTGCTCCCCAACTGTTAGACTTGCCACACATTATACAATTTTCCTGTTCAATCTCCTGTAGATAACCTTTACCTATGCGGTGTAAGGACCGGCTTGACTGCATACAAACTGAAAGTGTTTGAGTATGACCTCATATTATATGGTTTTGGTAAATCTGAAGGGAAGTTGTATAAAAAAAATGTATAATGTATGTCCAGCCTTAGAGTTCCCCAGATTGTATGTAAGATCTGTATCTACCTGAGACTGGTAAGCCAGCTAGATATAGGTGGAGTCTCCCTCTAGAGGTGGCCATAGGTATTGCAGACTGTGCCAAGTCTATCACAGCTGGTTCTATTGGCTAACAATAATCTCCTTTCCTTCCCCCCCCTATACCAGACAAGGTCCTTGCCTTGTTTTCTACTTCCCGTGGGCTTCCATCCCTGTCATGTGTGTGGCAGTGGTGGGATAATAGAGTGTGTGTGCTGTTATACAGCTCTTACCCCTGTCTGGACTGGGAACTTGGGGTTCTCCCTACAATCTGCCAGCATGCTGGGTGATTTCTGTGGATATACAACAAAAGGCGATACCCCGTGTGTTGTCTGACCTCCCACATCCCTTTATCCCGATACCATAGTCTGTAACGTCAGATAGATGGCATTTTTTCCTCATTTTCCTTTGGCTGAACATTGTTTTCATTCTGCTGACCACACCCCCAAATCATTTGTCCCCTGACCAGCAGTATAAGGGGCACTATGACTATAATATTGTGCTGACCGCTCTACTCTATATATTGTGTTGTACATTACATAGTCCTGACCAGAGTGTTTGTTGCCCCCACAGTGGTGGTAGTTTCTCATTAATGAAGGTCTTCTTTATGGTCGGCTCAGAGAAGGTTTCAGCTCTCTTCCAGTATTCTGTGTTATTTTCAGAGTTAGTATTGTTGGTGTTACAAAGACCCGCATTCTGCACCTATTTGGGACATATTCATGACGTTGTCATCCAATAAGGTGACCTTACTTTTGGCCATCACTTTGACTAAAAGGTCACAAGGATGTTTTGAGACCAAGGGTCTCCTTTGTTTCCCAAACTGGTCTCTGCTTTTCTCCTTAATGGACAGATTGCATTACCCTCCCTGTGTCTGGCACTAGTTCATCCCGAGTAGATCTCTCCCCATTGTCTGGATGTGGTGGGGACGGTCGGGATTCACCTCTTGGAAAATGCTTTTTTATGCAGATAGATTCCCTGTTTGTTATTCCAGAAGGTCCTAAAAGAGGTTCTCCATATTCCAGATCCACTATTACTAAGTGTATTTTATAGGTTCTAAGAGAATTCAATGAATTGTTATCCAATTCTATGAGTTGTGTGATAAAGTGCCTCCTTTTCCCATTACAGCCCACTCTACTAGAGTAGGGAGCACTTCTTGGACTTTTCATCATCAGGTTTCTGTGTCTCTGCTCTAGTGTTGGGCGATTGGTTTAGGCCAAGCAAAAGTTCAGCCCAAACAGCGCCTGTTTGCCCACTCGGAGAACATCCAAATTTTCTGTGCGCTCAGCGGAATGTTCCCTACCCCGAGCACACAGCCAATATGTTGTTAAAGAGCGGGGCTGGGAAGCTGGCCGCCACGCCCTTAACAAATTCCCACCCAAGGACGTTCCGTTACATCCTCGGGTTTCAGTGGTTATACCGGGATGGTGGGCACACCTATAGGCATCATCCCGGTACCATTAATAATTAGCCACTCACACTTCTGCGAGTGCCTCTCCGGGGATCTCCGGTCCAATCGCGGAGGCCAGGAGCGAAGCGGCCGGCCCTGATTTCTGCCTGGGACAGAGAGAGGAACTGACGTTGTTCCCCTCTCTCTCTGTAACCCTGGAAACCGGGATTGACGAGTATTCTTCACTTCCGGTTCTGTCCCTTTGTTTACCTGGCCACCAGCAGCCAGAGCAGCAGCCGATCGGAGCTATCTTGATCCGATTGGCTGCATGAGGAACCAGATTAGAGAGGACCTGTCAATGCCTATGCTATCACAAGGGATGTTGTTCATACCTTGTGATAGCAATAAAGTTTGTGTGGAAAAAAAAAGTATAACATTTTTTTGTATAAAAGAAAAAAATTGAAAGTGCCTCCATGTTTACGCGCAAATGTGAACGCATACATTACTCCCGCACGCATATGTAAACGGTTATCGCACCACACATGTGAGGTATTGTCACGAACATCAGAGTGACAATACAACTATCTCTAGTTTACCGCCATTCCACGGGCAGACGCAATTTTAAAGCGTGACATGTTAGGTATCTATTTACTCGATGTAACATCATCTCTCACATTATACAGAAAATTGGGCTATCTTTACTGTTTTTATTTTTTAATTCATGAATATGTTTTTTTCCCAAAAAATTGTGTTTGAAAAACCGCTGCGCAAATACCGTGTTACATAAAAAATTGCAACACCCATCATTTTATTCTATAGGGGCTCTGCTAAAAAAAAAAAAACATATATAATGTGTGGGGATTCTAAGAGATTTTCTAGCAAAAAAAAGTAGATTTTTACATGTAGGAGCGAAGTGTGAGAATAGGCTTGGGAAGGAGGTGGTTAACAATAAATGAGTCATCAGCTACCAGCCCCCCCCCCCACCCTGAACCATAGCAGGCCACATACACCCAAAATGGGGGGCGAATAGTTTGGGGTGGGGGGGCCCTGCCCCCCTTAAAGGGGACAATGGTCTCTTCCCGACAAACCTGGGCAGTGGTTGTGGGAATATGCGGCCAGGGACTTATCAGAATCTGGGGCCCACAGATTTCCCCCCTCCATATGAATGACTAATTTACAAAAAAAGTGTCATAAATAAATAAAATCAGTACACAGGTTTTTGGTTCGTCTATAACGCACCCGTTAAAGGCCGCCCGCGGAATGCCTGTTGGGTCATGCTTGGTCGGTGACGCCACACGCTCCTTACCTATTTAGGAACTGACAATCGGAGGAGCAGGCATTCGGCGGTCAGCCTTCCTCGTGGGCGGAGTGTTTTTTTTTTCTTTTTTTAGGTTCCGGCGGTGCGGCAGGCGTCATGATTGATGATGAATCTGCATCAGGGGACATCGTTTTTTGTAATTAAATTAAATTTAAACATTTTATTTATTTATTTTTTTTTTAAAAGGACTTGTCAAAAACCTGTGTACTGTTTTTATTTTATTTTTGACACTTTTTTTTTTTTGTGTTAATGAGTAGGAGTACAATGTACCCCATAATCATTCACATAGGGGGGCCGGGATCTGGGAGCCCCCATTCCAGATTCTGATAAGTCACCAGCCGCAGACAACCACCACCCAGGATTGTGGTGAAGAGGCCCTTGTCCCCATCAACACAGGGACAGGGTGCCTTGGGGTGGGGGTGGGGGGGCAGAGCCCCCCTGCCCCAAAGCACCCACCTCCCATGTTGAGCGCATGTGGCATTGTATGGTTCAGGAGAGGGGGGCCTGCCAGGCAGCGTGCTTGGAAAAGGATCCGGTATGGATTTGGGGGGACCCCACAAATTATTTATTTTTTTTTGCTCCACTCCATTTTTTTGTATTACCAGGTGCCGGCAATAGCTTGCATCCGCAAAGTAAATTTAAATGTCTTTTTTTTGTTTAGAAATGTTAGTTTTTCTGCAGCAGGTTCTATACACGGTACAGATGTGCTACTTTACAGGCAGAATAAGGGGTCCCACCAGGCACTAAATTTAAAGGAATTTTTCATTTTTACTGTTTCAGTTTAAGCACCATTAAAATCACTTCTCTTTTAAAAACTACAGGTTTTTTAAAAAAAAATGTTTGCATGTTTTGCATTGGTTTGTGTCCCCAGTTCATCCATTTTGTTCACCCACCCATGAAACCTCTAATGCAGCCAGAACTCATTCATTTAGTGGCGGTATCTCTACTGCGGCTAAATGACAGCTTCCAGTTTGGTGGGTGGGATGCTGGCAGCCACCACCATCCTAGCAACCAATAACGCCATGAAGGCTGGCCAACTGCACCATAACAACCAATAATGTCATTGGTTCTGGTATGTAGGTGGCCGCAAAGTAAATGCCTGCATCCGAGCTACCTATAACACTGCACCATACAATGTCACTGGGTTCTAGGACACAGGTGGCCAGGAATATGTGATTTAGGGATGAAGTAGTGAAATTTGATCAATTTAGTGAATAACATCACATGGGAGCCCCTTACTCTACTTTCAGCTGCCAGCTTGGGAAATGTCATTTGCAGTGAGATTCTGTGGGGAGAAGATATTCTGATTGGTCTTCATGCTTTTCTGGAGGGATCTACTTTGCTAGTATGCCATTTATGCTATAATTTTTGTTATCTTTTTTTTTTTTTTTTTTTTGGTGGGGGGGTTCAGTTTGGACTTTGTCATTGTGCTGTGTTTTGTTTTTATTGTAAATGAGTAACTGGACATATATGTACCCCTTACTCATTCATGTAGGGGGAGCAGGATATCTGGGGGCCTCCTTTTTTATAGGAGGCCTCCAGATTCTGATAATTCCCCCCTGCAGACCCTCACAACCACTTGGGCAGAGTTGTGGGATAGAGTCCCTTTCCCTACCAACATGAGGACATGGTGCTTTGTTAGGGTGCCTCTCTCAGGGTACCCTTCTCATGTGGAGGGCATGTGGCCTGGTATGGTCCAGTGCAGATTCCAAATCCAGGTGTCCCTCCACCACTTCAGTTGGACAGCCACTCATCAGCCAATCATTTATTGAGGAGACGTTTATTAATGAGATCTACAGCCAGGTCAGGTGACAATGTATTCCTGCATGATGCCTGAATAAAGATGAAGTCGGTCAGCATGTCACACCCTTTACATATCCCATCACTTCCTTACCAATTCATACAAAGATATCACACCCCCATTCCTTCTGAAATGGGAAGAGATTTGGGTCATACATTCACCCAGACAGAAAGAGATCATATCTAGAGTTGAGCGGACACCTGGATGTCCGTGTTCGGCGGGTTCGGCTGAACTTGAAAAAAAAGTCCGGGTCCGTGTCCCGGACTTTTTCCGAACTTTACCCGGACACCGAACCCCATTGAAGTCAATGGGGACCCAAACTTTCAGGCACTAAAATGGCTCTAAAACACCAATGGAAAGGGCTAGAGTGCTGCAAATGGCAGCAAAATGTAGTTAAGAGCATGGCAAGTGCTCTGCAAACAAATGTGGATAGGGAAATAACTTAAAACAAAAAAAAAACCCAGAAAAATAAAACAATTTTCTTTATCTGTGAAGGACGAGGCCCCTATGGAGTAGGAGGGAGGTTGAGGTGGTGGTGGATGTGGCGATGGAGGAGGACGAGGTAGTCAACGCTGCTTTTTTTCAGTCATTTTAAATGAGGGGACACCCTATGACAAGACGTCAAATAAATGTGACAGGAAGTCAGCTAAATCTGTGAGTGTTGTCACAGATCGGAGATACAATTCACCAATTACTATAGGGTGTCAGCTGCAGAAGCCAGCAGGAAGGTCTAAAGACATTGAACAGACTTCAGCTGTTCGGAATGAGGAAGTTAAAGGCTTCTATAATTTGTCCAAAGGAAGTCTCAGGATTGCTGCCTCCGGAAGCTGTCTCTGAAGCCGTGTGGGCTGGGAGAAGGAGGACAGTCAGATGAGTGCCTCCCGACAAGCTGTGTGGGCCTGGGAGAAGACCCCCCGGAGTAATGTGTGCCAGGGAGGGTAACCAAGTGTGAAGACGTCTCAAAGGTGAGAAGACGAACTGTTTCTGTGTGAAAGAAATAAAGAACTGTTTTGCCCTGTGAAGATATTATAAATGGACTATTGAGTGTCCGCTGTAGGACAAGAAAGTCTGCCCAACAGTAGGTTGGAGACAGACTCTTAGGCAGGTTCCAGAGTGAGAAGGTAGCCGCCCACAGAGGCAAGGATTTATTTTCTGTTTTATTTTATTTTGAATGTTTTTTGCTGCATGCAGTCTGGTGAAGAAAACACCCTTAATAAACCAAACTGTTGTTTGCAAGCACTTTTGGGCTATCTCTCTGGGAAACCGCACCCCCAAGGGGTCATCTACGCCTACCACCGAGCTAATCCCTTACAACCCCAAAAGAGTGAGAAAGATCAAAAATATAACAATGGCTGGGTAAGGTCGGTATCCATCTCTATTCTGCACAAGGTACGGAAAAGTCCTGTGGGATCCATGCCTGGTTCATTTTAATGAACGTGAGCTTGTCCACATTGTCTCTGGACAGGCGGCTGCGCTTGTCTGTGATAACGCCCCTAGCCATGCTAAATACACGTTCAGATAATACAATGGCTGCAGGACACGCCAGCACCTCCAAGGCGTAAAGGGCAAGCTCAGGCCATGTGCCCAATTTGGAGACCCAGAAGTTGAAGGGGGCAGACCCGTCATTCACTACATGTAGGCGTGTGCACACCTACTGCTCCACCATGTTGGTGAAATGCTGCCTCCTGCTAAGACGTTCCATATGAGCTGCTGGTGCTGCTGTTTGTTGTGGCGTGCTGACAAAGCTTTTCCACATTTCAGCCATGCTAACCCTGCCTTCTGAGGTGCTGGCGTTGCCCTGGTTGCGTTGGCGACCTCTTCCTCCTCCTCCGCCTTGGCCTTGTGCTTCCACTGTGGCCCCACTGTCAGGTGGGAATGCCAGCAGCATCGCGTCTACCAGCGTGCGCTTGTACTCGCGCATCTTGCGATCGTGCTCCAGTGAGTGAATTAAGGACGGTACGTTGTCCTTGTAACGGGGATCCAGCAGCGTGGCCACCCAGTAATCAGCACAAGTTAGAATGTGGGCGACTCGTCGGTCGTTGTGGAGACACTGCAGCATGTAATCGCTCGTGTGCCAGGCTGCCCAGAGGCAACGAAAGGCTGTCCTCTGTGGGAGGTGTATCATCTGTGTCCTCTGTATCCCCCCAGCCATGCACCAGTGATGGTCATGAGCTGGCCTGGATGCCACCCTGCTGTGAACATGGTTCCATCTCCTCCTCCATCTCCTCCTCCTCATCCTCCAGAACTTTGCCCCTGCTGGACAATTGTGTACCTGGCGTTTTGTGTGTGCAGGAACCCACCATCGGAGCCACTTGCGAATGACTGCCCTGAAAGCATTGGAAATGTTACCTCTTCATCCTCCTCCTCCTCATCCTGTGCCACATCCTCTTCCATCATCGCCCAAATCGTTTTTTGAAGGAGGCATAGAAGTGGGATAGATAAGCTGACAACGGCGTCATCGGCACTGGCCATGTTGGTGGAGTACTCAAAACCGCACAACAAGGCACAGAGGTCTCGCATGGAGGCCCAGTTATTGGTGGTAAGGTGGTGCTGTTCTTCAGAGCGACTCACGCGTGCGTGCTGCAGCTGAAACTCCACTATGGCCTGCTGCTGCTCGCACAGTCTTTCCAGCATGTGCAAGGTGGAGTTCCACCTTGTGGGCACGTCGCATATGAGGCGGTGAGCGGGAAGGCCGAAGTTATGCTGCATCGCTGACAGGCGAGCAGCAGCAGGGTGAGAACGCCGAAAGTGCGCACAGACGGCCCGCACTTTCTGCAGCAGCTCTGACATATCGGGGTAATTTTTAAGGAACCTATGCACCACCAAATTCAGCACATGCGCAAGGCAAGGGATGTGCGTCAAACCGGCTAGGCCCAGAGCTGCTCTGAGATTTTGTCCGTTATCGCACACCACCAGGCTGGGCTTGAGGCTTGCTGGCAGCAACCACTCATTCGTCTGCTGTTCCATGCTCCTCCACAACTCCTGCGCGGTGTGTGGTTTTCCCCCAAACAGGCAAGTTTTAAAACTGCCTGCTGTCGTTTACCCCTGGCTGTGCTGAAGTTGGTGGTGAAGGTGTTACGCTGACCGGATGAGGAGGCGGTAGAGTAGGAGGAAGCGGAGTAGGAGGAGTTAGGAACAGGAGACAAACTGAAGTGCCCTGCAATCCTCGGTGGTGGAAAGACATGCGCCAAATTGCTATCCGCCTCAGGCCCATCCGCCACTGCATTTACCCAGTGTGCCGTTAGGGAGATATAACGCCCCTGACCGTGCTTACTGGTCCATGTATCGGTAGTTAGGTGGACCTTGCGACAGATGGCGTTGCGCAGTGCACACCTGATTTTTCACCCACTTGGTTGTGCAGGGAAGGGATGGCTTGCCTGGAAAAGTAGTGGCGGCTGGGCACGACGTACTGTGGGACAGCCACCGACCATAAGGCTTTTAAAACTGTGCGTCTCCACCAGACGGAATGACAGCATTTCAAAGGCTACGAATTTTGAAATGCTGGCATTCAGGGCCAGAGATCGCTGGTGGGTAGGGGGGTACTTCCTCTTCCTCTGAAGTGTTTTGGAGATGGAAAGCTGGACGCTTCCACGGGACATTGTGGAGACCCAGGTGGTGGTGTTGCTGACAGATCGTCTGTTTGCGGGGCGGCAGGTGCCAGTATCACTACAGAGGTGGATGAAGAGGCTGAGACTGCAGCAGAAGAGGAAGCAGGAGGAGCCAGAGACCTTTCTTGGTTTTGAAGGTGTCTACTCCACTCCAGCTTGTGCTTTGCACTTAGATGCCTAATCATGCAGGTTGTGCTCAGGTTGAGAAGGTTTATGCCTCGCTTCAGGCTCCGATTGCACAGGGTGCAAACCACTCGTGTCCTGTCATCAGAACATTTTCTGAAGAACTTCCACGCTAGAGAACTCCTTTGACCTGGCTTTGGTGCGCTCGGTCCCTTGCTGCGTTGGGCAGTAGCAGGCGTAGTGTCTCGGGCCTGGCCGCTCCGTTTCTGCACCCTGCTCCCTCTTCTGCTGTGCTGGTGGCTCTGTGCGACCACCGCCTCTTCCTCTTAACTACTCAGGTCACCTGCATGACCTTCATTCCATGTGGGGTCAAGGACCTCATCGTCCTCCACATCTTCTTCCACCCAGTCTTCACCCCTGCCCTCCTTGTCGGCCTCCACAATTCTGAGTGCCACAGCAGTTGGCACCTGCGTTTCGTCATCATCGGAAGTGTGCTGTGATGGTCCTTCCATGTACTCATCTTGAGAAATAAGTGGTTGGGCATCGCTGCACTCAATCTCTTCCACTTCTGGGGCAGGGCTAGGTGGATGGCCCTGGGAAACCCTGCTGACAGAGTCATCAAAAAGAAGAGACTGCTGCATGACTTGGGGCTCAGACTGCTTGCCTGATTTGCAAGGGGGTGAGGTGAAAGACGGTTGGACATTGGCTGCAGGTGCCAACTCTGACCTTTCTGCAGTAGACTGGGTGGGAGACAGTAGACTGGGTGGGAGACAATGTGAAGGAACTGGAGGCACTGTCAGCAGCAAACCAATCTACTATCGCCTCTACTTGTTCTGGCCTCAACACTTGTAGAGGCGCATGATGTCCTACCAAATTCTGCTGCAGGTTCTGTCGCCTACTCACACTTGAGGAAGGTGTTTCACTTGTACATGTAGCTGGCACAGATCGACCACGTCCTCTCCTTGCAACAGGAGCTCTACCAGCAGCACCACGACCCAGGCCACGGCCCCTATTTGACGGTCTCCTCATATTTCTGTACTTTATGATCTTGCCCTAGAAAGGTGTTTATTGAATAGCGGAACAAAACAAGAACAGTATCGCACGGGTGTATCTCGCAGTCAAATATGCAAAGTATGCCGCAATTTAATTTTTTTTCACCCCAAAACGGTGTATATTGAATAGCGGAATAGAAAAAAGGATATAAAACGGTGTATCTCGCACGTACAAACACAGACTAGGCCCCTATTACAATTTTTTGTACCCTAAAGGGAGGATGAGGAAGAGGAGTAGGAGGAGTTTGGAACAGGAGGCAAACTGAAGCGCCCTGCAATCCTTGGCGGTGGAAGGAGATGCGCCAAACAAATTTAAAAGGTGTATCTCACACGTACCCATACAGACTATGCCGTAATTTAATTTTTTACACTCCAAAAGGGTGTATATTGAATAGCGGAATAGAAAAAAATTTATAAAACGGTGTATCTCACACGTACAAACACAGACTAGGCCCCGATTACAATTTTTTGTACCCTACAGGCAGGATGAGGAGTAGGAGGAGTTCGGAACAGGAGGCAAACTCAAGCACCCTGCAATCCTCGGCAGTGGAAGATGCCTCTCACACGTACCGATACAGACTATGCTGCAATTACATTTTTTTTTTTACCCCAAAAGGGTGTAGATTGAATAGCGGAATAGAAAATATGATATAAAATTGGTGATTTTTCAATAGCACATGTGAACACAGCAGTGTCTTATGTCACGGTCAGCTCAGCAGCAAGCAGGCTATGAAGGGAAAAAAAAAAAAATTCCCCTTTAACTTTGTAATTTTTAAATAGCAGATTAGAACAGCAATCTGTAGTAAAATATAGCTGAACGCTGCACACAACAGACTGATAAAAATATATTTTTTTCCTCCCTCCTCCTCCTCCTCAGTAGGCTCAAGTGAGGGCAAAAAGATTGTTCACTGCACCACCCCCCACACTGCAAATTCTATGTAGATCGCTAACGGACGATTGTTCTGTCCCCGCCTAATTTCTCCAGCCTCGCCCTAAAATGCTCTAATAACTCTCCCTGCCTGCATTCCGACCTGACCCTGCATTCTTTTCAGACAACATTTTTCACAGAATCACTGTCTTTCCCTAATCAGCAGCCAGCACGTATGATGTGTGCTCTGTCCCTAAACTACAGCAGAATTACGCAGCGCGCTGGGGCTCTCGAACTTATAAAAAACATGGTCACATGCTTCAGATGGCCAATCACAGCTACTAATACATTTGTAGGCATGGCTGGGATGGCTTAAGGCACACCAGTTAAACGCTTGTTGATTGGCTGTTGAAAGCCCGCCATTAAAAGCGCACCATTACATACAAAACAGGAAATAAAATTACCAAACACGGATTTTAAACCCGAACATACAGTAAAGTGTTCGGGTCCATGTCCGGGTAGCAAAAATCCAATTATCCGGTACGGACCCGAATAATACAGTCCGTGTTCGCTCAACACTAATCATATTCTATTCTTTGCTCACAAATGCTCCTTTCCCAGCAGTGTCCAGGAGTCCGGATATAACATTCTGACCAGATGGTATACAGTCCTCACTCTTTTACTCAAACATTTCCCCACAACCTCTCCGACCTGTTAGAGGTGAAATAATGCCAGGAGAATTCTATTACATATATTCTGGGAATGTCCTCTGATACGCATTTTGGAGAGAAATTCAAAGATAACAAACATCTAACCAGAATGACCCCCCTTTCTAAGACCCGATATAAAAAATGACTGCTTATTCACCTTATAGGTGTGGTCAGATCTTCTATCCCACTGAAATGGAGATGCATGGATCCCCTACAGTGTGTCTGTGGATTTCCAGGGTTAGTAAGATCTCACCACATCCCTGAAGTGCAAGGAAGATAATTAGGAATAATTAGCTTTGAAAATGAAGAGAATTGATTTTCAAGATTCGCCTCCTGATGATTCCAAAGAGGTTTGCATTTAAGTCTGCAATTTTTAGAATTTTAAACACACTTGCTGAATACACCTAGATTGTAAGCTCTAAGGAACAGGGTCATCCAATTCCTCCAGTATTGAATTGTATTGTAACTGTATTGTCTTCCCCATTGTAAAGCGCTGCATAAACTGCTGGCGCTATATAAATCCTGTATAATAATACGCCAGCAAATAAAACCCAATCACATTCCCCCATCAATATGAAGCACATTTCTCTGAATGAGAACAAAGAATGAGATTCTCCTGCTGGAAATTGTAATAAATTGTCTATTTTACCAACCAATGGGAATAATATAGTGTCCACTGTAAAATAAAATACAAATATTTAAACTTGTATAATATTGTACATATTGTTTCTATATATTAGATATATTTAATAATGAAGGTTCATAAAGAAAGAAACTTTATTCAGTCGTTTTTCTTAAAGAATTCTGACTTTTTTATTTTTTTGTACAGGTGGATTTATGAACTAAGTTTTCGATCATTTTGGACTTCATCAATTCAGCTGAGTCACATGGGAAATGAGCCATATGGGTGTCTTATGTGACTGAAAGTCTTAATCACAATTCACTGGAGGATTCACACAGGACACAAGTCATATCCGTGTTCTAAAGGAACAAATGCTTTGGATCTTCAACATTGATCCAGCCTCAGAGGACAACAGGAGAGAAGTAATTTCAGTATTCTGGAAGTGACAATGGCTGTACAGTAAAGTTCAACCCATAAATACATAAGAGAAGTAATTTCAGAAGATATTTCTTGTTTGGAAACATTACAATGGAAGCAAAACATGTCACACACCAGGAGGTTTACAATGGAGAGAATTCATATCAATGTTTTGAATGTGACAAAGCTTTTACACAAAAGTCAAAGCTTATCACACACCAAATGATTCACAGTGGAGCGAAGCCATATTATTGTTCAGAATGTGGCAAATCTTTTACAACAAAGGGTAATCTTATCAAACACCAGAGGATTCACACTGGAGAGAAGCCATATCAGTGTTCTGAATGTGGCAAAGCATTTACAACCAAGTATGAACTTATCACACACCAGAGGGTTCACACTGGAGAGAAGCCATATCAGTGTTCTGAATGTGGCAAAGCATTTACAACCAAGCATGAACTTGTCATACACCAGAGGGTTCACAGTGGAGAGAAGCCATATTATTGTTCTGAATGTGGCAAAGCTTTTACAACAAAGGGTCATCTTATCAAACACCAGAGGCTTCACACTGGAGAGAAGCCATATCAGTGTTCTGAATGTGGCAAAGTGTTTACAACCAAGCAAGAACTTATCCCACACCAGAGGGTTCATAGTGGAGAGAAGGCATATCATTGTTCTGAATGTGGCAAAGCTTTTACAACAAAGGGTAATCTTATCAAACACCAGAGGATTCACACTGGAGAGAAGCCATATCAGTGTTCTGAATGTGGCAAAGCGTTTACAACCAAGTATAAACTTATCACACACCAGAGGGTTCACACTGGAGAGAAGCCATATCAGTGTTCTGAATGTGGCAAAGCGTTTACAACCAAGTATGAACTTATCACACACCAGAGGGTTCACAGTGGAGAGAAGCCATATTATTGTTCTGAATGTGGCAAATCTTTTACAACAAAGAGTTCTCTTATCACACACCAGATGATTCACACTGGAGAGAAGCCATATCAGTGTTCTGAATGTGGCAAAGCGTTTACAACCAAGAAAGAACTTATCACACACCAGAGGGTTCACAGTGGAGAGAAGCCATATCATTGTTCTGAATGTGGCAAAGCTTTTACAACAAAGGGTCATCTTATCACACACCAGAGGGTTCACAGTGGAGAGAAGCCATATCAGTGTTCTGAATGTGGCAAAGCTTTTACACTGAAGTCAAACCTTATCACACACAAGAGGATTCACAGTGGGGAGAAGACCTATTAGTGCTCTGAATGTGACAAAGCTAATGCTGGGCTAATATATCACCAGAGGGTTCACAAGCTTTAGTTGCAGAGATTAAACTTTGGGAAAAAGGAGGATATTAAATGACTTGCAAATGCCCCATTAGTTTCACAACCCCAATCTCCTCTAACAATCTAGGGAAGAATTGAAAAGATAAAATGCTACTTTAAAAAATGCAAACTAACATCTGTGAGCAAACAGGAATGTAATGGATGGATGCACACCTAAAAGGCCTGTGCATATATCACAGGGACATTTTTTTCAGATGAGCACCAATGATTGAACTGTTTTCCTCACAATTCTCATCTTCATCTTTTTTTTGACTGAAAATAACAAATCTATAGACATAACAGGTGATAAAACGATGTTGCAGAGGGAACTCTGGCAAAGCTAATGACCGATTGCATTACACATTAAGTTAGCAGACTTCCTGCTGTTGGTCTTATGTATGAATTGTGTTCTGATATTTACTGTCCTGCTGTAAAATGTGTAAATGATTGCCCACATCTTTCCTGTAGTAGCCGGGACTACAGACTCATATTAGGAATGTTAGAATAGGTACCTACCCAAGTGGTTCATTTTTTTTGGATTTGGGAGAAACATTTCACATGGTTTCTTAAATTCCATTAATAACACTGCCAAGGGGAGTCTCACTTACTTTACTATCAATAGGAGAGCCAATCCCGGGCCAGTAACGTTTCACGGTTTATCAATGTAATTGCAGAATGTTTAATCCGTATTGGTCCAATGGATTTCTTGTCCCTCCAGATAACATTTGCTTCTTGCATGGAAGGATCACCCTAAAATGTTTTCTCATCAATTCCACCCATAGCTGTACTTTAGGTTATGTTGCCCCTCCCATATCTGTAAGAGCCTCAATTTCTCCCAATACTCCCCTGGCCTTCCAGTGAGAAGAAACATTTTCTCTGGAGTGGAAATATTTTATGCAGTGATCCCTTCATAGATGAGTTGGGGAATCTAAAATAATCTGAGATAATTAGGATGAACCCGTGTACTGGAGTCATGGATCAGATAACCAATGAGACCATTGATGTTATAGCAGAGCTGACAGCAGAAGTGTCTCCATCACCTAAGGTGGTGTCACAGAACTGCATGGTTGCTGACTATCTCTGGGAAGCTCAAGGTGGAGTCTACAATCTCGTGTCACATAGAGAGTGTTGTACATTTATAATAACTGTATAGCCTCAAACTTCTAGTGGGATTTTTAGATCATTAATTACAACATAATTAAAAGTTACTACAAAAAGCTTTATTAGTACAATGCATGTAAAAGAAACATTCATGCTCAGATAAAATACCAAAGCGGTTGCAAGTAGTAATATGGATGAATGTAGAGAAATAACCACATCTGTCCTAAGGACTCGTGTGGGAGTCTTTCTCTGTCCGCTTTGGTATTTTATCTGAACACGAATGTTTCTTTTACATGCATTGTACTAATAAAGCCTTTTGTAGTAACTTTTAATTATGTTGTAATTAATGATCTAAAAATCTCCCTAGTGGATTATTTCTATACAGTTCAGTTACAGGGGATGTGGGCATTGCTATCTATCCCCTCCTAACAGCAATCTGTACCTCACTATACATTTATTTTATATCATGAGGATCTCAGAAGGAGACATCTACACAAGGTAAAGGAGATCCAACTGTCACCTGGATGGGAGGAAGTGGAATCCATTTTCTTGGATGGGTTTAGTTGGAACTTGGTTGAGTAATATGGGGGGGTTTGCTTCTTAAGCCTTTAATTACTATTATAGTTTTGATAATAATTTTATACATTGCTGATGTTGTATCTTGATTTTTCTTTTTAACTCACATGGTTAAATTAAAATTTAGCTAAAACCCCAAACATATATATTTTCTAAAATCAGAGACCCTGGAGAATAAAATGGGGGGTAGTTGCAATTTTTATGTCACACAATATTAGCACAGCTGTTTATCAAATGCATATTTTCTGTAAAAATACAGTAAGGGTAATTTTAGGGCACACAAATAAACTTATGACATCATTTCTTTGGTAAAATATAACAGATGAGGTTGTGTTGAGAAAGTAAATATCAGACATGTCAAGCTTTAAAAATTGTGCATACTTGGTGACAAAATTCAGTACCTACAAATGTCCCATAGGTGACGCTATACAAACCTTTACAGGTCATCAGTATAAATAGTTATCCATGAATGATGTCCCTAGAGTTATTCCTCTCACTCTGGTGTGTGCAGCGATATGTAAGATGTGTCGTGTGATTGTTGTTTTCCTACATAACCGCACCCAACACTGACATTTCCATATGTATATGGGAACTGGGGGTATAAAATTTGTTTTGTGGTTTGTTTGTTTTTATTTGCAGTGTTTTACTTTAATTTTTTAAACTTTAGTTTAGTTGTTCTCCTTCAGGTCCTCTAACCTTGTAGATGGTGACATGGACTTGTTGTGTGGGAATGAGCAGGAGGGGCTCGGGGTTATCTTGTACCCAATGAGCTTGTTATGGATAAAAGATGAAAGTGTCTTCTGGGAATTTACAGGGATTTGGATGTTTAGAGGGTTACATAAGTGGGCGGGGCTGGTATTAATGAGGGGTGTGTCATATGTTAATCAGTTCTCTAACATAGATGATATAAATGGTATAAATATATCCTTGAAATGTAAACAATCCATCTCTTTTCTTCTGTTGGTAAAGTGTCACATATATATGATTAATAAAGTTGGATTTTATTTTCACCTCACAATACTGTGGTCTGGGTTCTTCTAGAACACATCCACCCAAAAATGTAATCGTCCAGTTATAGGAGTCTGGTGGAATGGGTGACAAGCTGATTGTATCTCTTAGGTCTATGGGCTGCTTACCCATTTGGGCACTGTCTGAGGGCCCGTGGTCAGTAAGGGGGGGGCCCTAAAAGAGGCTCAGTCCACTCCTGGAGGTGCCCACAGCTTAATATGCAGAAGAGAGGTTTAAGCCTGAAGGAGGCATGGCATTCTTTATGACGGTTTCTGCAGTGCTGGGAAAGGACTCAGGTGCTGGCCGGGATGAGAGAGCGATGGTGGAGCCATGGGGATGGTAGCAGCAGCAGCCACACCGGCCACCTCTCCCCCTGTGGAATTCAGCAGAGGGGTGGGGCTACCATCCACATCCCCACCATGGGGGACAGCCAGTGCTGAACTTAGAGAGCTGGAGGTGGCAGAAGGCACTGCAGAGCGGAGTCATCTCATAGCTAGCAACCCGCCTTGTGTGCAGCAGGTCAGTGTGTGATCCCCAGCCCAGCAGTTTAGTGTCACTCTGCTTTATTCTATACCAGCAAGGCTGAGTGTTCCTGCCCATTGCCCATCCACCCGGTGCTATTCCCTATCCCATATCTAATAACCCTGATTTCTATATACATAGTGAGTGCTATTCCCTATATACTGTATAAGACTGATATGTGTACACTGAGTGCTGGTACCTACCTGCATATATAACACTGACATCTTTATACGGAGTGCCACTCAGTGTACAGATATCAGTGTTATATGTAGGGAAGATTCGGTGTGCCTGGCTGTTCAAGGTGGGGGATTCCAGCTACTTGCGGCTCCTATAGGGTTGTGCTACATGGTGATGAATTAAGGACTGCTCAGATTATAAAGGAGCTACTGCCCCCCCCCCCCCCTAATGTCACCTACCTGGAGCATTTAGCACACTATTCACCTAACGGAGATCACCCTTTCTAGAATGAGATTCCGATGGACTCCTTCCTAAGATTTGGATGATGTGTGAGAGTGTAAAAAATGAAAGATAAAATCATCATTGTTGAGTCTAATAGTGGTGATCAGAAAGAGAAATGGTGGAGTATGAATATGTATTGATTACAGAACTGTGAATCATAGAACTGAACCAGATCAATACACTCCTCCTCACACTGGGGAACCTCTTATCCTGCAAGTCAGTAAATGGTTCACAGTAATGGACTTGAGATTCGGGGACTATCAAGTATCCATGAGTGATGATAATCAATAAAAGACGGCTTTTATGTGCCCCCCTGGGGTTTTCCCAGTTTGTTTGCATGTCCCAGGGGATTATTGGTGCACCGGATGCTTTTCATCATGGAATGGAATGTTATTCTGTTCAGCCAGTTATGTTATTTATGTCCCCCTGATAGACAGCAGAGCCAGATTGTGACCTCACTTTTCTCTGCACTGTATAAGAAATTCAGATTGGTCACCACCCTGCCCCATCCTGTGCCTGTGGAAAGCAGCGGCACCCTGACAGGGAGCTCAGACGATGGAGAAGATGTCCCTGCTAAGATCAGGCGTACCCGACCCCAGGTTACTGAGGTGCTAGAAAAGCAGAGTTATGCTCGTATGCAGCAGAGTGCCAGTACTAGCGCTGCTCCAGAGGCCTCGTACATCCTGGCCTTTTACACACCAGCACTGCAGTATCCCATGGTGATGTGGAGAGTCCCAGAAGTGCAGTACAAGCTGGTGAGGAGGCCGGCACTAATAGCGGAGTGCAAGCGCAGCCACCAAGATTTCAAGCACAGGCCTGTAGAGCCCATTCATTGGTGCTTGTGAACTCTAATTGGCTGTCCCCAGATTCAGCAGCACCCATTAACCTCCCCCCATTCACAGCCCAGCTCAGGGTTCAGATGGAAACGGCAAACTTAACAACCCCACTGACATTTTTTTAGCTGTTTTTCACTGAAGACCTCTTTAATTTGATTGTGGACCAAGCTAATCTTTATGCTGACCAGTACATCACCGCCAACCCAAACTCATACCTTGCCAGGCCAATCAAGTGGAAACCTGTCATGATTTCTGAATTTAAGACTCTTTTGGACCTCACCCTTAATATGGGCATTACAAAAAAAAGAATGAATTGCAGTCATATTGGTCCACAGACCCGATTCATCATATCCCCGTGTTCTCTGCTGCAATGGCCAGGCATAGATAGGAGAAAATAATGTGTTTCATGCACTTCAAAGACAATACACATGCAGCAAAAAATAAGATCTTCCATGGACTCAACATTCCTCTCAGCAAATACCTCGGGGTGTATACTTTCCAAAAAGGGGTTATTTAGGGGATGTTTTACAGACCTGGCATTTAGGAGCCGCCAAAAATGTGATAGGTAGTCAGGAAACCCAATGTGCCTTGAAAACCTGAAGGTGGTCATTGGATTTTGGGGACCTCTATGTGGCTAGACTGCCAAAACCTCTCTCACATGTGGGATCCCCATACTCAGGAGAAGTAGCAGAATGTGTTTTGGGGTGTAATTCCACATATATCCATTGCATGTGTGAGAAATATCTCACTAAAATGACAACTTTGTGTAAAAAAAATAAATAAATATTTATTTTTCTTTTACCAACAACTTATTGGCAAAAAATGAAATCTTCCATGGATTCCACATGTCTCTCAGCAAATACCTTCCAAAAAGGGGTCCTTTGGGGGGGTGTTTGTACTGTCTTTACATTTTACTGCCTCAAGAAATGTGATAGGCCACCAGAAAGTAAAGCTGCGTAAATTCCAGTATATACATCATCATTTGTAAACAATATAACTTTCACACAAACCAATTAATATACATTTATTTGTGATTTTATCTGAATGTAAAACTTTTTGGGCCTAACCCTTAACATAGGCATTGCAAAAAATAATGAATTCCAGTCATATTGGTCCAAAGATCCGATTCATCATATGCCCGTGTTCTCTGCTGCATCCATCGATGACTGATCAGTGCACCAGCTCATTGCCTGTCCCATGTGATCACTGTGACCAATCACAGCAGATCACATGACATTTGTAAACAATGGATGTCTTTCTTTGATGCCATCCATTGTGTACAATTGTGTAGCTAGCTGTAATTGGTCACACTGATCACATGGTACAGACAGGGTCAATCACAGCCCATTTGTACCATGTGATTAAAGTGACCAATTACAGCTAATCACAACAAAACAGACAAAATTAATCAGTTTCATTCAATAAAAATGGTTGATCATATTAATAAAATTTACTGGTATAAACAATCATAATTTGTAAAAAAAAAAAAAAAAAAAATCGTGAAAAAAAAGTATTAACAACTGAAAAAATATTATTATTTATTAATATATATATTTTTTTTACATACTGTCACCAGTTAGTGTCCCTGATCACCATCACACCCGTTATATGATAATGTTGTAGAGCACTGATGACAATATGTTAAAAAAAAATGTGAAAAATAAATGTTTTTTTAATTTTCCCAAAAATTGTGACAAAAAATTATAACTTCAAAAAACTTGCCACGCCTCTTACTAAATACCTTGGACTTTCTACTTTCCAAAAGGGATAATTTGGGGGGGAGGAGGGGTATTTGTACTGTCCTGGCATTTTCAGGCCTGAAGAAATGAGATTGGCCGTCAGTATATGAGGATTGATTGATTTTCAATAGTTACTCATACAGTACTTTGTAGACTCGATAACTTTCCTACAGACTAAATAATATACACTGATTTGGGTCATTTTCATCAAAAAATTAGCAGAATACATTTTGGTCTAAATTTCAGAAGGAAGATTATTATTTTGCAAAATGTTATAACAGTAACAGAAAAGAAAAACTGTTTTTTTTTTTTCTAAATTTTCTGTAGTTTTTCATTTATTTAGCAAACAATAAAAGACCCAGTGGTGGTTAAATATCATCAAAACAATGCTCTATTTGTGTGGGAAAAATTATAAAAATTTCTAATGGGTACAGTAGACCCATTAGACCACGTAATCGTCATTCAAAGTGTGACAGCTCTGAAAGCTGAAATCTAGCCTGGGCAGGAAGGAGGTAAAAGTTTCCGGTACTGAACTGGTTAAAGTAGCACAGTACTGAATTGCAAAACAAGCCCTGGACATGAAGGGGGTAAAACCTTCCAGAGGTCAAGAAATTAATAAATCTTGCTTTAATTGTACACAGTTTGGTTTTAGTTTCCTGTGATACTTCCTGTAGCTGCAGATCTTCTGAGCTCCACAAGGTGGTGATCTCACATATTCAGAGACAGGAAGTCTCTCTGGAAGGCAGGAAGTGAAGTGAGGTACAGACAGGAAGTGATATAAGGTACAGACAGGAAGTAATGTGAGGTACAGACAGGAAGTGAAGTGAGGTACAGACAGGAAGTGAGGTACAGACAGGAAGTGATGTAAGGTACAGACAGGAAGTGAAGTGAGGTACAGACAGGAAGTGAAGTGAGGTACAGACAGGACGCTCCATGTGAGAGGAATTATAGAGGAGACGTTGCTGGAAGTATCAGCGGAGGAGGTAATGAGATTGTATTTTATCATATCTCCCATCACTCTCCCTTGTAGGACTCCATATTTCTCTGTCCCTCTTTTCGGTCTGATGTACACACAGACATATGAACATACAATATAACGCCACAAAGTCTTCATATCGCTCTCAGATTTCCCTCAGATATCAGATTATTTCATGTACTGAAGTGAAAACACTGATATAAAAGAAAAGTAATGGTGAAATAAAACATAAGTGGGTGTAACTGATCACATTGTCACCAAA
This sequence comes from Pelophylax lessonae, assembly GCF_965119305.1. Taxonomy (NCBI): domain Eukaryota; kingdom Metazoa; phylum Chordata; class Amphibia; order Anura; family Ranidae; genus Pelophylax; species Pelophylax lessonae. The sequence goes on along the minus strand of NC_138769.1, from coordinate 748,091,572 downwards.
CGTCACCCCCAAATAAAAGTTTTCCCTGTAAGGGTCCGGTCACACCAGGAACTGCACGTTTCTCATGAATTTCCACATGTGCGTTTACATGCGTTCTCAGTGCATTTTTTAGCATTGGGAAGGACAGGGGATCAAAGGAGACAAACTTGTGTTTTGTCCCCAGAGTCACATTGCGTTGTGTTTACTCCCATGTACATGCGTTTATGTACTCACAAAATCAGATACTTAAAGACTCATCAAACCACATGTCAGTGTTTATCATCCACCTGGATGGAGATCCCTCTTTGGATGGGATGATCCCTCTGCACAGTGCTGGACTGGTGAAGCCTGACAGGGAGAGCAGCAGCTGCTGCCGCTATATCACACAGGCAGGCCGCCGCATGGATATTTTATTTTCATTTTTCAAAACATTGTGACAAAGATTAGATCTTCAAAATACTCACCATGCCTCTTATCGAATACTTTGGGGTGTCTACTTTCCAAAAAGGGGGTGATTTGGGGGGTGTTTGTTCTATCCTGGCATTTCAATACCTCCAAAACTGTGATAGGTAGTGAGGAAGAGAAATACGCCCTTTGAAAGCCTGAAGGTGGTCATTGGATTTTGGGGACCTGTATGTGGCTAGACTGCCAAAAAGTCTCTCACATGTGGGATCCCCATACTCAGGAGAAGTAGCAGAATGTGTTTTGGGGTGTAATGCCACATATATCCATGGCTTGTGTGAGAAATATCTCATTAAAGTGACAACTTTGTGTACAAAAAAGAAAAACTATTTTTTTGTCATATTCAAAAACCTTTTTGCGATAAATAAAATCTTCCATGCACTCACCATGCCTCTCAGCAAATATCTCTGGGGCGTCTACATTCCAAAAAGGGGTCATTTTGGGGGTTTATGTACTGCCGTGGCATTTTAGTACTTCAAGAAATGTGATAGGCAGTCAGAAAGTAAAAGCTGTATAAATTCCAGTATATATCCCATAGTTTGTAGACTGTATTGTATTCTGCTACATGTCTTTGGTAAAAATATATATATATTTCTTAAATTTATGAAAAAATTTGATTTTATTGGATATTTTTTTTTTATAATAGAAAGTATAAAATGTTTTTTTTTTTTTTCCAAATGTATCATTTATATAATAAAAAATAGAAGCCCCAGTAGTTAGCAAATATCACCAAATAAAATCTTTGTTTTTGTGAAAAAAATGATGTAAACTTAATTTGGGTACAGCGCTGCATGACCGTGCAATTGGCAGTTAAAGTAGCGCAGTGCAGAATAGTAAAAAATGCCCTGGTCATGAAGGGGGCGGGGGGGGGGAGACCTTCTGACGCTAAAGAGGTTAAATTGCATTTATGTGCCAAGAAATAACTTTAATGTATTTTTTACTAAGATTTTGCTTTTTATAAAGCATTGCTCTAATATCATGTAACATAAATAAATTAGAACTACCGACATTTTATTCTCTAGGGTGTCTGCTGTCAATAGATATATAATATTTTCGGGGTTTTATGTAATCTTCAGGCCATAAAATGATTTTTAAAACATGTAAACAAGAAAAATAAAAAACATTAAAAAAATGGCTCCAGGACTCAAGTGGACCCTTTATTACACGCTGAGTCCAGGAACCCACAGAGAGACCACGTTTCCCCTGACTTCCTCTCCAGGCTGTGATCCCACTCTGGTTGGGCGCCACCTACAGTGGAAGAAGAAGACTGCACCTGCCTACATCTGCTTTATGCTTTGTCTGATCAGGATGACGGGCATTTCTCCCTGAACGCAGAGTGCCCTAAACACGAGGTAAACGTGGTGCAGCATTTAGCCCAGTCCAGCTGTAGTGTAGACTTTGACAGGCTGCAGGCAGCGGGGGTGGACGCTGTACCTGTGCCTACCAGGTGTATTATACCACCAGCATTGCACACACAGGAGCTGGACCCCCCATGTACAAGGGACCTAAGAGATACAATCAGCTTGTCACCCATTCCACCAGACTCCTATAACTGGAAGATTACATTTTTGGGTGGATGTGTTGTAGAAGAACCCAGACCACAGTATTGTGAGGTGAAAATAAAATCCAACTTTATTAATCATATATATGTGACACTTTACCAACAGAAGAAAAGAGATAGATTGTTTACATTTCAAGGATATATTTATACCATTTATATCATCTATGCTAAGAAACTGATTATCATATGACACACCCCTCATTAATACCAGCCCCGCCCACTAATGTAACCCTCTAAACATCCAAATCCCTGTAAATTCCCAGAAGACACTTTCATCTTTTATCCATAACAAGCTCATTGGGTAGAAGATAACCCCAAGCCCCTCCTACTCATTCCCACACAACAAGTCCATGTCACCATCTACAAGGTTAGAAGACCTGAAGGAGAACAAGACCATGACCACCAGGACCATCGCCTGACTGAAGCCATGCTCACATTTCTTTCTAATGCTGCTTTTATGGTCTCCTCAGATACAGATCTGGCAGATGTACATTAGTGTAACCCTTTCACTCAAATCTGTGCTTGACCATCGTTTTTGGGGTACAGAGGTGACATTAGGGGTCTAACGTCTCTTTAAAGAGGACCTGTGACCAGCAATATGCTATCACATGAGGGGCTATCAATCCCCTATGTGATAGAAATAAAGTTGAGGGAAAAGTTAAAACAAACACAAAGTATCACACTGTAAATAAAAAAACACACAAAAAATATAACCCCCCAGTTCCTGTGTACATATACGAAACGTCAGTGTTGGGTACGGTTATGTAGGAAAACAACAATCACACGACACATCTTACATATCGCTGCACACACCAGAGTGAGAGGAATAACTCTAGGGACATCATTCATGGATAACTATTTCAACTGATGACCTGTAAAGGATTTTAGAGCGTCACCTATGGGACATTTTTGGTACTGAAGTTTGTCACCATTTCACAAGTCCATCCAATTTTTAGAGCTTGAGATGTTTGGTATCTATATACAAGACACAAACCTCATATTTTATATTTCATCAAAGAAATTGGGTAATAATTTGTGTTTCTGTGCACTAAAATTTTTACAGAAAATGTGCATTTGATAAAAAATTGTGCCAATATCCTCTAAAAATACCAACATTTTATTCTCCAGAGTCTCTGCTTTGAGAAAAAAAAAATGTTTGTGAGTTTTAAATATTCATCCGGCCTAAAAATGTGAATTTGACCATGTGCATAAAAAATGTACAATCAACTCTGGCAGTAAAAGAAAGAACCACACCAATGTAGAAAATTATTATCACAACTATAGTAACAACTAATGGCTTAGGAAGGAAACCCACCATATTACTCAACCAAGTTCCAACTAAACCCATCCAAGACAATGGATCCCACTTCCTCCCACCCAGGTGCCTGTTGGATCTCCTTTACCTTGTGTAGATATCTCCTTCTGAGATCCTCATGATATAAAATAAATGTACAACACTCTCTATGTGACACCAGATTGTAGACTCCACCTTGGGCTTCCGAGAGATAGTCAGCAGCCATGCAGTTCTGTGACACCACCTTAGGTGATGGAGACACTTCTGCTGTCAGCTCTGCTATAACATCAATGGTCTCATTGGTTATCTGATCCATGACTCCAGTACACGGGTTCATCCTAATGATCTTAGATTACTTAGATTCCCCTTCCCGTCTATGAAGGGATCACTGCATAAAACATTTCCACTCCAGAGAAAATGTTTCTTCTCACTGGAAGGCCAGAGGAGTATTGGGAGAAATTGAAGCTTTCCCTTACAGATATGGGATGGGGGGGGGGGGGGCAATATCACTTAAAGTACAGCTATGGTGGAATTGAAGGGAAGACATATTAGGGTGTTCCTTCCACACAAGAAGTATATTTTATCTGGAAGGACTAGGACTCCATTGGACCAATGGGGATTAAACATTCTGCAATTACATTGAGAACCAGGGCCAGATTAACGTAGGGGCTATTGGAGCTGCAGCTCCAGGCCCCCACCTTAATATAGGCCCAGCAGGGGCAGACTGACTATTCGGCTCAGGGCCAGTAGGGGGCCATATGAGAGGCTCCCAGCACCTCCTGCAGTAGGGGAAATATGACAGTTGAGGGGTTATCATTCCGCTGGGGGGGGGGGCAATTACAAGCACCAATATCCCTTTAGGACTCTTCAAGAAGCTGCTGAAAGCTGCTTCTCCTCCTCTCCCTCCCACGCTTTTAGCTTCTTCCTTTGTGAACCATAGAGGGAGATCAGTGCTTATAATTGCACCCCCCCCCCCCCATTCACCCTAGACAGTCCATCAGATTCCCCCTGCTCTCTGGGTACTGATCCTTATCGATCGCTGAATGTGTTCATTCATACCTGAAGCCCTGAACCACCAAAATCCTCAGCACCAGGCCCATGATGTTCTTAATCCAGCCCTGTTGAGAACCCATGAAATGTTACTGGCCTGTGATTGGCTCTCCTATTGTTAGAGAGGTGAGTGAGACTTCCCTTGTCGGTGTCATTAATGGAATTTAATAATCCATGTGAAATGTTTCTCCAAAATCCAAAAAAATGAACCCCTTGGGTAGGTACCCATCCTAATATTCCTAATATGAGTTTGTAGTCCCGGCTACTACAGGAAAGATGTGGGCAATCATTTACACCTTTTACAGCAGGACAGTAAATATCAGAACACAATTCATACATAAGACCAACAGCAGGAAGTCTGCTAACTTATCCACTTCCATACAGAGCAGTTAGACCCCCTTCCTGCCCAGACCAATTTTCAGCTTTCAGCACTCTCACACTTTGAATGACAATTGCTCAGTCATGCTACACTGTAACCAAACAAAATTTTTATCATTTTTTTCACACAAATAGAGCTTTCTTTTGGTGGTATTTGATCACAACTGGGTTTTTTTTTTTCGTGATATAAGCAAAAAAAGAGCAAAAATTTTGAAAAAAAAAACACTTTTTTTAGTTTCTATTATAAAATTTTTTATTTTTTCTTCATACATTTGGGCCAAAATTTATACTTCTACATATCTCTGGTAAAATTAACCCACATTAGTGTATATTAGTAATAGTGTACATTAGTGTATATTATTTAGTCTGTGTGAAAGTTATTGAGTCTAGAAGCTATGGTACCAATTACTGAAAATTGATCACACCAGATGTACTGATGGCCTATCTCCTTTCTTGAGGCCCTGAAATGTCAGGATAGTACAAATACCCCCCAAATGACCCCTTTTTGTAAAGTAGACAGTCCAAGGTATTTAGTAAGAGGCATGGTGAGTTTTTTGAAGTTATAATTTTTTCCCACAATTCTTGGGAAAATGAAGAAAAAATTTTTTGTTTCTTTTTTTCCCCAAAACGTTGTCAATTTATAAGCTATTTCTAACACATAGCATGTACACAGCAAAAATGACACCCCAAAATTCATTCTGCTACTCCTTCTGAGTATGGTGATACCACATGTGTGAGACTTTTACACAGCCTGGCCACAAAGAGAGACTCCACGTCTAAGTAGCACCTTCAGGCGTTCTAGGAGCATAAATACACATAAAACTTTCTTACTACCTATCACACTTTTCAAGGCCCTAGAGCACCAATACAATGGAAAAGTCCACAAAATTACCCCATTTTGGAAAGCAAACACTCCAACGTATATATTCTATGAGGCATTATGAGTCCTTTGAACATGTCATTTTTTTCCACAAATTTTTGGAAAATGTGGGAAAAAAATAAAAACTTTTTTTTTTTTTTACACAAAGTTGTCAATTTATAGGATATTCCTAACACATAGCATGTACATAGCAAAAATGACACCCCAAAATACATTCTGCCACTCCTCCTGAGTATGGCAATACCACATGTGTGAGACTTTTTCACAGCCTAGCCATATAGAGGGGCCCAACATCCAAGGAGCATCATCATGCCTCCTAGCCACTTGCCTAGGCCTATTTTTGACATTTGGTGTTTACAAGCTAAAATCAGTTGTTTTTGCTAGAAAACTACTTAGAACCCCAAAACATTATATATATTTTTTTTTTAGCAGAGACCCTAGAGAATAAAATAGAGATTATTGTAATATTTTTTATCACACCGTATTTGCGCAGCGGTCTTCCAAACGCAATTTTTTTTGGAAAAAATTCACTTTTTTGAATAAAAAAATAAGAAACCAGTAAAGTTAGCCCAATTTTTTTCCATAATGTGAAAGATAATGTTACGCCAAGTAAATAGATACCCAACATGTCATGCTTCAAAATTGCGCACGCTCACAGAATGGTGACAAACTTTGGTACTTAAAAATCCCCATAGGCGACATTTTAAAAATTTCTACAGGTTGCTATCTTAGAGTTACAGAGGAGGTCTAGGACTCAAATTATTGCTCTTGCTCTAACGATCGCAACGATATCTCACATGTGTAGTTTGAACACTGTTTACATATGTGGGCGGGGTTTCCGTATGCGTTCGCTTCTGCGCGCGAGCTCACGGGGACAGGGCGCTTTCATTTTTTTTTTTTTTTACTATTTATTTTATTTATTATTTTTTATTTTTACACTGTTTTTAAAAAAAAAAAAATTGATCATTTTTATTTCTATTACAAGAAATGTAAACATTACTTGTAATGGAAATAGGCACGACAGGACCTCTTTTTTGTGAGATCTGGGGTCAAAAAGTCCTCAGATCTCACAAGTACACTAAAAGATAGAAAAAATAAAAAAAAGAAATAAAAAAAAAATTAAATAAAATGAAAAAAAAAAGGGACCTTTAAACTGGTTGCTAGGCAACGACGTTTGCCATAGCTCCGGTCCTCCAAGACCATAGAGTCGAGTGAGGGCAAGCTTGCCCTCACTCGACATCCTGTCTGTGAGGATCCGGGACCGGATAGTTTTCCCCGCTGCCGGCGGGTCCGGTAAGCGGGGAAAAGGACCAGAATGCGGCGGGAGGGGGGGGCACCTCTTCCGCCACCCCGGAAGGGTCATCCCGCGGCGAATCTGCCGCTGGGACCATCCTTATTGGAAAGCCAACCGTCCACCGTTTAAAAAAATACCAGGGTTATGGCAGCTATCTGCTGCCCTAACACCGGTATTTAGGTTTAAACGGAGGACGTATATAAACCTTTTTTGACTTAGACATGGTGGCTGTATTAAAAGTGGCAGGTACTCGAGTACTCCGATAGGCAGGTGACAGGTACTCGGGTACTCTTATGGGCAGGTGACAGGCAGGTGATAGGTACTGATGAGTAGTACTGATACTGATAGGTGATACTGATACTGTACTGATGGGTACAGATGATCAGTACTGATACTGATAGGTGATAGGTACTGATGGGTACTGATAAGTAGTGATGGGTACTGATGAGCAGGTGGCAAGTACTCGGGTACTTCAGGTGTCAGGTACTCTGATGAGCAGGTGGAAGGTACTCGGGTACTCTGATGGGTAGGTGACAGGTACTCGGGTACTCTGATGGGTAGGTGACAGGTACTCAGGTACTCCGATGACGGGTACTCCGGTGATGGGTACTCAAAGTACCAGAGTACCTGTTATCAGAGTACCCGAGTACCTGTCATCAGAGTACCCGAGTACCCGTCATCAGAGTACCCGAGTACCTGTCATCAGAGTACCCGAGTACCTGTCACCAGCCCATCAGAGTACCCGAGTACCTGTCATCAGAGTACCCGAGTACCTGTCACCAGCCCATCAGAGTACCCGAGTACCTGTCATCAGAGTACCCGAGTACCTGTCATCAGAGTACCCGAGTACCTGTCACCAGCCCATCAGAGTACCCGAGTACCTGTCATCAGAGTACCTGATGGGCTGGTGACAGGTACTCGGGTACTTTGATGGGCTAGTGACAGGTGCTCTTTATTGGGGGGGGGGCAATCAGTGTGTTTGGGGTGCACTGTACTTGGTAACTAGCTGTTACCACTATCTCCTTCTCACACAGGTTCAGTGTGTGAGGAGGAGAACACGGTGACAGCTAGTTACCTGTTCTCTGTTGACATTTGTGACCGGCTGTGATTGGACACAGCCGGTCACGTGGTAAAGAGCCAATTTCATTGGCTCTTTACCTAGATCGGGGATGGGCTCTGTCCGAGGGACGAGCCTCGTCCCCGATCCCCGGGGGGCGCGCATTGAGGAAGGAACGAGCGGCTCGCGCTGGAGCCGCTCATGTGATCGGCTGTGATTGCCACAGCCGATCACGTGGTAAACAGCCAATTTTATTGGCTGTTTACCTTGATCGGGGTTGGGCTCAGTCCGAGGGACGAGCCTCACCCCCGATCGCCGTGCTGCGCGCCCCCGGGGGCGCGCAGTAGCGGCGAGACCGGGGGGACATCATATGACGGCCGCCCGGATCGAGAAAGGATTCCTGCCGACGTCATTTTATAATGGCGCGGTAGGGAAGGGGTTAATGTGTAATGCAATCTGTCATTATCATTCCCAGAGTTCCCTCTGCAACATCGTTTTATCACCTGTTATCCTGTCTGTAGATCTGTTATTTTCCCACCTTCTGTAACAGGGTGACAACCCCCATCATTCTGCAGTAACATTACACAGCAGCGTTATCACCCTGTACAGGGAGGTCTTAGATACAGGGTTCGTACGGTCATTAAAAACCTGGAAAAGTTATGGAATTTTGAGATGACACTTTCCAGGCCTGGAAAGGTCATGGAAAAGTACAATTTTAGAAATGTTTTGGAAAAGTCATGGAAATCTGGGGAGGAGGGGGGGGGAGCGGCGGGCAGCGGCGGGGGGAGCGGATGCTTAAAACTTTATTATTGCAAATGTATAATTTTATTTTATGCTTGTGCACATTGATTTCCGGGTCCGCAGCAGCCGAGGAGTAGATCATGCACCAAGCACCAATCGCTGGCAGCGGGGAGGGCCGGGCCGCGGTTTGCCTGGATGTGACTGGCCAGCAGCAGCAAACCAATTACAGGCGGCGGAAGCGTCACTGGAGGGCGGGCCGCATGAACGTGATGATGACGCGGAAGGGGGCGGTAACCGTTTCAGATACCGCACCCCCGCGTCATCACGTTCATGCGGCCGGCCCGCTCTCCAGTGACGCTCCGCTGCCTGTGATTGGTTTGCTGCTGCTGGCCAGTCACATCCAGGCAAACCGCGGCCTGGCCCTCCCCGCTGCCTGTCATTGGTGCACGATCATTTCCTCGGCTGCTGCTGGCCAGTGACCGACCGTAGGGCAAACTGCGAGCACCTACTGTACCAGTCCTAAGGGAATGTTAAAAATAAATGTAAATAAATAATTAAGCATCCAATCCTGAGTCGCCTTTGTTTCTGTGAGAACTCTTTTCTGCCTCATGGGACTGTTACTAACAGTTAGGTTCGGCCTAAGAATAGTAAGAGCCGCATTTTGTCCAGCTGCTCCTTCATGACTCACTGCCACCTGAACAGCTTTATTTGGGCAAGCAGGAGCACCACTGTTCTTTCTCCCAAAAGTAAGTGCCGCATTTGTGCACCATCAGATCTGTGCCATCCATACCAGTCCGCCTGCACCTCATGACACTGTCGCTTGGTCCTAAAAGATTGCTGTGCTGCATTTTGTGCATCTCACTGTCTGTGCCATCCATACCAGTCCGCCTGCACCTTATGACTGTCGCTTGGCCTAAAAAGATTACTGTGCTGCATTTTGTGCATCTGACTGTCTGTGCCATCCATACCAGTCCGCCTGCACCTTATGACTGTCGCTTGGGCCTAAAAAGATTACTGTGCTGCATTTTGTGCCATCCATACCAGTCCATTCACAGTTACAGCAATGCCAGGGAAATGCAGCTTTAAAAATGTATGGCTTCATGATGAAAAGTATGAGAGGTGGCTGGAGAAAGATCAGGACCCGGGACGTGCTAAATGTACAGTGTCTCATAAAACATTTGACATTTCGAACATGGGAGAGGCAGCGCTGTCTAGCCACGCTAAAGGTGCAAAGCACCAGTCTGCAGCTGCGTGCTCGACAGCTTCCAATCCGATCGCTGGCTTTTTCACCCGTGCGCCTGAAGTGACACCGGCTCCCAGCTGCGGCAGCGGTGCTTCCACCTCATCCTCTGTAAAACAAGGGACCATTTTGAGTCACGCTGTATCCAGAAACGAAACTCTAACAGCAGAGGTACTGTGGGCTCTAAAGGTGGTTAATTCACACTATTCATACAAGTCTTGTGAAGACACAGGTCAGCTTTTCCAGACTATGTTCCCAGACAGCAAGATAGCGTCCAGCTTTGCATGCGGCGAACGTAAGTGCTCATATTTATCCATTTCTAAGCGGTTCTCAGGGTTTGTTATCAAACGTCGTTACTGTGCAAGCGTTATTTAAATAAATATTTCATATTCCACTGTACACTACAAAGCTTGTCATTTATATTAGTAAAAATATGCTGGGTGTGACATAGATTTTCTTCTTTAACACGTATACATAGACATTTCATGAAACATTAGGTCATGAATATTTACGTGAACTCATGGAAAAGTCATGGAAAAGTCATGGAATTTCATTGGTGAAAATGTGTATGAACCCTGTAAGATAGATTATAAGTTAATGTGTAAGGTAAAGTCTACAGGCTTGGAAAGATCAGTTTGTAATTGGATAGAAAATTGGCTAAAAGATAGAATTTGGAGAGTAGTGGTCAATGATTCTTACTCTGAATGGTGTAAGGTTATCAGTGGTGTACCCCAAGGTTCAGTGTTGGGACCCTTACTTTTTAATATCTTTATTAATGATATCGGGTCTGGGAATAAAAGTACCATTTCAGTATTTGCAGATGACACCAAGCTTTGCAGTGGAATAACTTCCCTACAGGATGTCTCCAACTTACAAGCTGACCTCAATGCACTGTTTCATTGGTCAATTATGGGGTAAATGAGGTTTAATGTTGATAAATGTAAAGTTATGCACTTGGGGGGTAAGAATATGCATGAATCATACATACTATGGGGAGAAGAACTGGGGGTCTCCATAGCAGAGAAGGATCTGGGGGAATCCATAGTGGAGAAGTATATGGGGGAATCCATAGCATGGAAGGATCTGGAGGAATCCATAGTGGAGAAGGATATGGGGGAATCCATAGTGGAGAAGGATCTGGGGGAATCCATAGTGGAGAAGGATATGGGGGAATCCATAGTGGAGAAGGATATGGGGGAATCCATAGTGGAGAAGGATCTGGGGGAATCCATAGTGGAGAAGGATATGGGGGAATCCATAGTATGGAAGGATCTGGAGGAATCCATAGAGGAGAAGGATCTGGAGGAATCCATAGTGGAGAAGGATCTGGAGGAATCCATAGTGGAGAAGGATCTGGAGGAATCCATAGTGGAGAAGGATCTGGAGGAATCCATAGTGGAGAAGGATCTGGGGGGAATCCATAGCGGAGAAGGATCTGGGGGAATCTATAGCAGAGAAGGATCTGGGGGAATCCATAGTGGAGAAGGATCTGGAGGAATCCATAGTGGAGAAGGATCTGGAGGAATCCATAGTGGAGAAGGATCTGGGGGAATCCATAGCGGAGAAGGATCTGGGGGAATCCATAGCGGAGAAGGATATGGGGGAATCCATAGTGGAGAAGGATCTGGGGAAAACCATAGTGGAGAAGGATCTGGGGGAATCCATAGCAGAGAAGGGTCTAGGGGAATCCATAGCGGAGAAGGATCTGGGTGTTCCAATAGATCCTAAGCTTAATAATAGCATGCAATGCAAAGCTGCAGTTTCCAAAGCAAGCAAAGTCCTTTCTTGTTTTAAAAGAGGCATGGACTCCAGAGAGAGAGAGAGAGATAGATAATTTTTCCCATGTACAAATCATTAGTAAGACCTCATCTGGAATATGCAGTTCAGTTTTGGGCTCCAGTTCTTTAAAAGGATATCAGGGGAACTGGAGAAAGTGCAGAGAAGGGCAACCAAACTGATAAGAGGCATGGAGGAGCTCAGCTATGAGGAGAGATTAGAGGAACTGAATTTATTCTCTCCTGAGAAGAGGAGATTAAGAGGGGATATGATCAACATGTATAAATACATAAGGGGGGATATGATCTCCAGGTATAAATACATAAGGGGGGATATGATCACATGTATAAATACAAAAGGGGGGATATGATCACCATGTATAAATACATAAGGGGGATGTGATCTCCATGTATAAATACATAAGGGGGGATATGATCTCCATGTATAAATACATAAGGGGGATGTGATCTCCATGTATAAATACATAAGGGGGGATATGATCACCATGTATAAATACATAAGGGGGGATATGATCACCATGTATAAATACATAAGGGGGATGTGATCTCCATGTATAAATACATAAGGGGGGATATGATCACCATGTATAAATACATAAGGGGGATGTTATCTCCATGTATAAATACATAAGGGGGGATATGATCACCATGTATAAATACATAAGGGGGGATATGATCACCATGTATAAATACATAAGGGGGGATATGATCTCCATGTATAAATACATAAGGGGGGATATGATCACCATGTATGAATACATAAGGGGGGATATGATCTCCATGTATAAATACATAAGGGGGATGTGATCTCCATGTATAAATACATAAGGGGGATGTGATCTCCATGTATAAATACATAAGGGGGGATATGATCACCATGTATGAATACATAAGGGGGGATATGATCACCATGTATAAATTCATAAGGGGGGATATGATCACCATGTATAAATACATAAGGGGGGGATATGATCTCCATGTATAATACATAAGGGGGGATATGATCACCATGTATAATACATAAGGGGGGATATAATCACCATGTATAATACATAAGGGGGGATATAATCACCATGTATAAATACATAAGGGGGGATATGATCACCATGTATAAATTCATAAGGGGGGATATGATCACCATGTATAAATACATAAGGGGGATATGATCTCCATGTATCAATACTGTGAGAGGAAGTCAGGTAAATCTATGGGTGTTGTCACAGACAGGAGATACATTTCCACCTTGTTTAGAAAATTCACCAATTACTATAGGGTGTCGGCTGCAGCGGTAGCCAGAAAGGTGTAAGGATGTTGAGAAGGCTTCAGCTATTCGGCATGAGGCAATTAAGGCCTCTATAAGTTATCCAGAGGATGACTGCTAATTGCTGCCTCCTGAAGCGATGTGCGCGGAGGAGAGCAGACAGCTGAAGACTTCTCAAGGTGAGGTCATGGATCTTTTCTGTGTGAAGAAAAACAAATGGACATTTTCTGTGTGAAGAGAAAATAAATGGACTATTGATTGTATGCTGTAGGATCAGCAGTGTCTGCCCAGCAGTAGGTTGGGAGAGACTCCATAGATAGGTTCCTGTGTGTGTGAAGGCGCCCACGGTGGCCAGGATTTAATTTGTTTATTTTTGATTTATGCTGTTTTTGATGCATGCACTTGTTTGAAGAAAATTGGAAGAATAAACCATAAACTGTTGTTTTCAACCACTCCTCGGCTATCTCCCTGTGTAACGAACCCCCACAAGGGGTCATCCACACCCGCCACCGAGCTAATCCCTCACAATACATAAGGGGTCCATATGGTGAACTTGGCATTGAGTTGTTCACTTTAAGGTCAACACAGAGGACAAGGGGGCGCTCTTTACATCTAGAGGAAAACAGATTTTGTCTCCAAAAAAAGGAAAGGTTTCTTCACCATAAGAGCTGTGAAAATGTGGAATAGACTCCCTCCAGAGATGGTTCTGGCCACCTCACTAGAATGCTTTATAAAAGTCCTGGATTCTTTCCTGGGTGTACATAATATAACTGGGTACAAATATTTATAGGTAAAGTTGATCCAGGGAATATCCGATTGCCTCTCTGGGGATCAGGAAGGAATTTTTTACCCCTGCTGTAGTAAATTGGATCATGCTTTGCTGGGGTTTTTTCACCTTCCTCTGGATCAACTGCGGGTATAGGATTGTATGGGTTGGGTTTTCAATACTGTTTTTTCTTTTTTTTTTTTTTAATTGGTTGAGCCAGATGGACTTGTGTCTTTTTTCAACCTCACTAACTATGTAACTATGTAACTATGAATCAAAACTGACAGTAAGCAACCCCTCCAACTGCCATTTTTTGCCAAATTTCTTAACCATTAATAGGAAGTAGAATAAAATAGATAAACTGGGAGGATCAACAAGTAATGAAAATGTTACAAGGGGAGACTCGGAAAAAACAAAAACTTGTTTGCTAATGACAGATCTTTTAGACCCTGCAGGTCTCATTAACCTGTTGCCGATCACCCGCCACCTTTTTACTGCGGCAGTGTGGCTCTCCTGCACAAACCAACGTAGACCTACGTCGGTCGCATGCCTGCAGCTAGGGGGCGAACGTGCGGGCCGGCGGCGGCACGCTCCCCTCCCACTCAGCAGCGGGGTAGCCAATGCACGGGTCAGACGGCTCAGTTCCCTGCTGAGAGAGAAAGACGGTCGGATGTTGTAAACACAGCTGACCGGTCTTCTCCCTGAAATGATCATAGAGCCCCTGTGATCCTTCTATATAGAATTACAGGTCTCTAAGATCATTTCACAAGCCATGCCCCCCCCACAGTTATAATCACTCCCCTAGGCTTACATTTAACCCTTTGATCACCCACAGTGTTAACCCCTTCCCTGCCAGTGTCATTATTACAGTAACAGTACATATTTTTAGCACTGATTACTTTAGTAATGTCACTGGTCCCCCAAAACATGTCAAAATTGGCAGTTAGGGGTCGGATCTGTGCGCCGCAATGTCGCAGTCCCACTAAAAATCGCAGATCTCCTCCATTACTAGTAAAAAAAAAAAAAAAGTAGACGTGATAACTTTTGCGCAAACCAATCAAAATACGCTTATTGTGATTTTTTTTTTTTTTTACCAAGAATATGTAGCAGAAAACAAATTGGCCTAAAAATGTAAAAAAAAAATTTGATTTTTAATTTTTTTTTTTTGAGAATGTTATATAGCAGAATGTGAAAAAATAAATTTTTTTGGGATTGTCGCTCTTTGTTTATAGCGCAAAAAATAAAAAAAAATCGCACAGATGATGAAATACCACCAAAAGAAGGCTCTATTTGTGGGAAAAAAAGGACATCAATTTTATTTCGGTATAGCATCGCAAGACCGCACAATTGTCCATTAAAGTAACGCTGCGCCGAATCGCAAAATATGGCCTGGTCATTAAGGGGGAAAATCTTCCGGTCCAGAAGTGGTTAAAAAAAAAAATGTCACCTAAAATACATCACATTGTCCCCTATGTGATGAAAGGGAAGTAAAACAAAAATTACAAATATTTTTATTTTTTTTTGCAAAAAAATTGGTTAAACCCTTGCACATAAAATTTCCCCCCGAAGAAGTTTTGAGGCCCTCCACCTCCACATATATGCTGGTAGAAACGTAAGCGCATGCGTCGAGGGCACCTACAAGTGAAAAAGTTGATTGCGATACACATGTTGCCATGCACACGGGAGTGAAAGCAATAATTCTAGCACCAGACCTCCTCCATAACACTAAACTGATACATGTAGGGGGCTTTTTAAGCATTGCCTATAGAAAATATAGGGGACTGAAGTTTGTTGCCATTTCACAGGCACACACAAATTTAAGGTTTGACAAATTTGGTATCCATTTACTCAGCGCAACCTCTTTTATATTTTACCAAAATGTGGGTAATTTATTGCATATGTTCACCCTAATGTTCACGTTAGTTTGTTTTTTTTTTTTTACTTAAATTTTGTGTTTCCTATACTTTTAAGGTAATATCGGGTGACATAAATTTGAACTACCACTATTTTATTCTCTAGGGAGCTTTCAGAAAATATATAAAGTTTGGGGGTTTTACATAATTTTCAAAGCTAAAATGATTTTTAAACGTGTACAAAAAATGCAAAAAGGGTTCAGACAGCGAAAAGGTTAAAGTGAACCCCAACTGGTGGAATTTTAGTCCCCAGAAGTGGTAGGAATATGAACACTGAATCCCTGAGGAAGTCACGTGACCTCGTGACGTAACGCGTAGGAGGAGCCCTATACCCGGAAGTGACGTTACAACAGAGCCCGATCTCCACAGCGGCGTTTGCTTTTTACATGCTGATTTTACTTCGTATAAATGTAAGTGCAAATTTGTATATTTGAAATAAATAAGTTGGATATACTACACCATGAAAAGTCTTTGTTTCTGAGGCACATTAAGACCGGATAAGGAGGATAGTACTAGGAAAGCGAACCGGACAAACACCCATAGGAATTCAAGAAGTCTGCTTCAAAAAGGGATTAAGGATCCGGAGTGAGACAAACAGAGTCCATTGATAAGTCCGGATAGACATCAAAGGCATATTTGTCTTGCCTATAAGGTGAGAGGCTAGAGCACATAGATGTGACACACAAGGTGAAGGAGATCACAGCCACTTGATTTAATTAGTTAAGCACGGTCACAAAACGAAGAGCTGTCTTTCACAAGTTTTCTTCGGAAGTTATTTATTTATTTTTGGACTATTTTAGTTGATATTATTTATTTTAAGGATTGTAACAGAACCGCTCACAAGTTTTTTTAGCACCGTTTTATTATCAACAGCATGCAGCACTTTAATTGAGCACACATATATATATATATATATATATATATATATATATATATATATATATATATTTTTATTCACCTTTTATGAATTGGATTGAAGATCAACACTGTATTTATTTATTTATTTATTGATATATTTCCACATGTAAAGAAGAGGAATTTTGATATTTATTGATATATTGATTTATTTTCATACACATATTGCTCTGATTGACACTACGTAGCTGCACCTTTATTTATTCCTTGGAATACAGATGTATACACAGATATACTATACTAAGCACTTTTAGATGAAGATTTGTACACATTATACTCACCAGCCTAAATAGAGATCTACGAGAGTTAGCCCCTGAAGCGCACCACTATTTCCACAAATATATTTTTTTACTGTTTTAGTATCAGTCCCAGTGGTGCTGCAGCAGGGATCCTCTTGTCACCTCAGACAGCGCAGGGATCATACACCCTTTGACATATTTAGCACTTGGTAGGCTCAGATCTCTTGCCGTTGTGCTGTATGAATAGTTTATAGAGATGAATAATAGCTGGACAGAGGAAGAAGATAACAACAAGGACATTCTTTCTTCACCAGATGGAATCCCTGAGACTTCTTTCAGTAGAATCAAATGTAACACAAAGTAGCCAGCTGAAATTAAATGGTACTGTTAAATGCATCCCATAAACAGAAGCAAGTCAGTGTTGAAGGCCTACAGCAGCTTAGAAAGTTACTTTCTTACTGAACAGAGACTTCTCCCTGGCTGGTGTCCCAACCACAGACCTGCCTGCAAAGCTGTCATCCATGAGAGGAGATGAAACATGGAAAGGAGGCATTGATCATGGGAGAGGACGTTTGGATAAGGTGAGCATAGCTGGAGCCCCAAAGCCTGGCATATGGTGTATCATCAGTCAGAAGAACCTGGAATGGACTCTCCCACTGAGGCTTAAGAGGCTTGGCAAGATGCCATTGGATCCCATCCTAGTCTCTGATACTGAGGCAGTGTTGGTCATGTATTCGCTCAGGCAAGGAAGAAAACCCTTGGGAACACGGCTCAGTTAGTGATTGAGGAAAATGCATTACATGTTTAGTCAAAGCTCCATAAAAAAAAATAAAAATAAAAATATGAGAATCATGAGGAAAACAGTTCAGTCACTGATACTTATCTGAAAAAAAATAAAAATAAAAAAGGTATAATATTTACAGGCCTTCTAGGTGTGTGTCTGATGGACATAAGCACTACAGTTAGTGCATCCAATCATTACATTCCAGTTTGCTCACAGATTTTAGTTTATTTTTTTTTCTAAAGTCACATTTTATCTTTTCAAGTCTTCCCTAGCTTGTGGGATGGCATTGGGGCAGTGAAATGAATGGGACCCCCCCAAATCCTTTATTATTCCTCCTTCTTCCAGAGTTTCCTCTCTGCAGCTGAAGCTTATGAATCCTCTGGTGATACTTAACACAACATTTACTGTATAATCTTTGTCACATTCAAAGCATTAAAATGGCTTCCTTCCAGTGTGAACCCTCTGGTGTCTGATAAGATGTGACTTCTCTGTAAAAGCTTTGCCACATTCAGAACACTGATATGGCTTCTCTCCAGTGTGAACCCTCTGGTGTCTGATAAGATGTGACTTCTGTGTAAAAGCTTTGCCACATTCAGAACACTGATATGACTTCTCTCCAGTGTGAATCATCTGGTGTCTGATGAGCTCTTTCTTGGTTATAAAAGCTTTGCCACATTCAGAACACTGATATGGCTTCTCTCCAGTGTGAATCATCTGGTGTCTGATGAGCTCTTTCTTGGTTATAAAAGCTTTGCCACATTCAGAACACTGATATGACTTCTCTCCAGTGTGAATCCTCTGGTGTGTGATAAGATGTGACTTCTGTGTAAAAGCTTTGCCACATTCAGAACACTGATATGACTTCTCTCCAGTGTGAACCCTCTGGTGTGTGATAAGATGGGACTTCTGTGTAAAAGCTTTGTCACATTCAGAACACTGATATGACTTCTCTCCAGTGTGAATCCTCTGGTGTCTGATAAGCTCTTTCTTGGTTATAAAAGCTTTGCCACATTCAGAACACTGATATGACTTCTCTCCAGTGTGAATCCTCCGGTGTGTGATAAGCTCTGACTTCTGTATAAAAGCTTTGCCACATTCAGAACACTGATATGACTTCTCTCCAGTGTGAATCATCTGGTGTCTGATAAGCTCTGACTTCTGTATAAAAGCTTTGCCACATTCAGAACACTGATATGACTTCTCTCCAGTGTGAACCCTCTGGTGTCTGATAAAATTTGACTTATGTATAAAAGCTTTGCCACATTCAGAACATTGATATGACTTCTCTCCAGTGTGAATCATCTGGTGTCTGATAAAATATGACTTCTGTATAAAAGCTTTGTCACATTCAGAACATTGATATGATTTCTCTCCAGTGTGAATCCTCTTGTGTTTGACAAGAGTTGACTTCAATGTAAAAGTTTTATCACATTCAGAACATGGATATGGCTTCTCTCCAGTGTGAACCTTCTGGTGTGTTATACCTTTTGCCTCCATTGTAAAACCTTTATCACATTCCAAACAAGAAATATCTTCTGAAATGACTTCTCATATATACATGGGTTGGACTTTACAGTAAAGACATTGTCACTTCCAGAGCACTAAAATTACTTCTCGTTTGTTGTCCTCTGCGGTTGGATCAATGTTGAAGAGCATTCAAAACATTCATGACATTTAGAACACGGATAGGTCTTGTGTCCTGTGTGAATCTTCCAGTGAACTGCAATAAAGACTTTCAGTCACTTATAACATCCATATGGCTTGCTTCTCATGTAACTTTGTTGTATTGTTGTAACAAGACAAGCATGGCCAAAAAAAATGGTTCATCAATCCACCTGTGAAGAAAAAAACCAGAAGTCATAATTCTACAAAAAGGCTTAAAAAAAGTTGCTTCCTTTTTAAAATTTATTATTAACTGCTTCCCGCTGGGCCTATTGTAATATGACAGACAAACAGGAGCCCCATTGTTACATAGTTAGTGAGGTAGAAAAAAAAAAGATACCAGTCCATCCAGTGCAACCCCTGTGTGTGTGTTTGCTGCTAACCCAACATTGTATACCCCTGTATGTTGTTCTTCTTAAGGTGCCAATCTAATAGTTTTTTTAAACTATCAATGCTCCCTGCTGATACCACTGTTTGTGGAAGAGAATTCCACATCCTTACTGCTCTGACAGTAAAGATTCCCTTATGTAGTTTAAGGTTACACTGTTTTTTTTTTCTAGTTTTAGTATTCCCTTTCTCTGAAAAGTTTGCTCCCTATGCTCGGGTCACCAGTACGATATTTGTATCTTGGTATCATATCCCCTCTCAAGCGTCTCTTCTCCAGAGAGAATAAGTTCAGTGCTTGTAGACTTTCCTCATAGCTGATGTCCTCCATTCCCCTGATTATCTTTGTTGCCCTTCTCTGGACTCTCTCCAGTTCCAGCATCTCCTTCCCAGGCTTTCACCCAGACAGTCAAAAAGGACAGATCCTGCACATGCTGATATACAACAAGTACAAAGAGGAGTACTTCACCAGCCCATAGCGCTGTCCATGTGTTCACCTCCTTTGTTTGTATGTTTTTTAGCTGAAATGTCCTGGTTGCTGCTGCTCCTCTCTCACTCCACTGGGGGGGGGGGGGGGCGGATCAAAACAACTCAAATCTGTAAAGCAAAGCGCACGCAACCTCGGGCAATAAAGCTTTAATAAAGGACAAAAACACAGTACATTGGAATTGCATTCACACTTTTTCTTTAAGGCAATCGCTTTACAGCATTCCAACAGGAGCTACTCGCTCCTCCCGTCCCTCCAGATGGTGACTCTGCGGTCTCCTCATCCGCGGCTGCCTCCACTGTATCCCTGCTCTCCTTCACTTCCTGTGTTGCCTGGTCACCGGATGCCGGTGCTAGTGCGTTTCGGAGGCAAAGCCTCCTTCCTCAGGTCCCCTGCTTGTCCATAGCAACAGCAGAGGCAGTGCACCCGTGTCTTGAATCCCCCACCTAGCAGCTCCTTACTACTTGTGGCTCCGGTTTTGGCTGAGGCTCTTCTGAGGCGCCATAGATCACGTTGGTATAGTGCACAGGCACACTAGAACCGGCATTCGGTGACCAGGCAACACAGGAAGTGAAGGAGAGTGGGGATACAGCGGGGGCAGCGGGGATGAGGAGACCGCAGAGTCACCATCTGGAGGGACGGGAGGAGCGAGTAGCTCCTGTTGGAATGCTGTAAAGCGATTGCCTTAAAGAAAAAGTGTGAGTGCAATTCCAATGTACTGTGTTATTGTCCTTTATTAAAGCTTTATTGCCCGAGGTTGTGTGCGCTTTGCTTTACAGATTTGAATTGTTTTCACCCAGACAGTTCTCCTAGCAGAATTAACCAAAGCTGCTGTTTTTGCAGCGTCTTTAACCGCTTCCACTGCAGAGTCCGCCAAGTAAGACATTGCTTTCCCAATTACAGACAGGGAGTCTAGGATGTCTTGAGACCCTCCACTAGCTAAAACCTGCTTAGTGAGATCTTTAACCCAGAAGTCAGCATTTCTGGCTACACAGGTATCTGCTAATGGCCTGGTCAAATTACCAGAATTGGCCACCCAAGCCTTTTTCAACAAGGATTCGGTTTTCCGATCCATGACATCCTTAATGAACCCAGCATTTTCAAATGACAGATCTGATTTTTTTGAAAGCTGAGCCAAGGGAGCGTCCAATCTAGGGTTTTTAGTAAACTCTTCTAGCTCCTTTTCCCAAAAAGGATACCTCCTTTTCAAGGACTTCGGCCTGATTGGAGCGCTCATGGGAGAGCTGCATTCCTGACAAATAATATTTTTTTAAGGAGTGGTGAATTGGAATAACCCTAGAGCAGGTTTTCTCCAGGCCCTTATACATCTTATCCTGAACAGAGGATACTTTAGCAGGCGTAGGAATCCCTTCCATGGCATATACTCACTTAAGGAGTCCTTCCATATCATTCAGGGAAAAGAGGCTCTTGCTCCCTTTGGAGCTTAGCCTATCCTCACTGTCACTGTCAGAGACTTCACTAGAGTTAGATGAATGCTCTGTCTCCTGATTCCCAGCCAGACTAGTCTCTTCTCCTGGATCTTCCTCATCCCTTGCCTGTGCAGAGGGGATGCCCTGGGAAGCTATATAGGGGGCAAATGGACCTGTCCTAGGTCCCGCACTCTCCTGAGATGACAGACTCTCTCTAGGCATCTCTACAGACTGCACTGAACTTGGCGGAGTAACTGCTGCAGTCCTAAAAGACTGAATAGTTGCTTCCATCTCCTCCTTTACTGATTTAAGGAAATCCTTCATTAAAGCAGAAGCCTCTTGTGCAGCTAGCCTGTTTAAATATGTAGGACAAACAGCTTAAGTGTAATGCCTAGACAGTCTATCCCCACAGTCACCGCACTTCCTAGACATGCTTGTGCTGGTTGATGTGGTGGGGGGGTCTTGTAGGGGCCTCCTGGGCCGAAGACAGACCTGTAGTAATAACCAGAGAGAGGGAGAATCACCATCTCATTAACCACAATTACATGAGTACACAGACACAGTTGAAATTAACAGAGGCTGTCAGCAAGGAATAAAGAGTCATGCTATCCCATATAACAATAGCAGTGGACCCCCACAGACCGGAGAATCACTTACCCAGCCTCTCGCTGTCATTCCTTGCAGCCGTGTGGTACCGCTTGTTCCCCTACGGGACGCAACGCAGTGGTCTTTGTCTCCCTGGGGGGTTTCCCATTAGCAGCCGGATGGTCCGCCATTCCTGCCGGTTTTGCAAGCGGGTCCAGCATCTCCTCCATGCCTGCGTCTAGCTCGCTCCTCCCCGCTTGACCGGAACTTCCGGTATTCAGAACGAGGCTTGCAGAGCTTCTTCCGGTGGCAAATTTGAATTTCCTTTAGCGTTTACCAAGCATAGGAGAGCCTATGGACGAGACTTTTCCTGTGGAGACTACCAGGACTTCAGGTATGGAGGGCCCTTCTTTACTTAAGGAAGCCGAGTACCTTGCAAGCATTCTTGGCAACCTGTAAGTTTCCTTTTTCCCAAGGAAAGCAGATAGGGAGGTCATTTAACAGGGTTTCCCCAAATACCATCCGTATTGCTCTTACAGGGGTACCTATTAGACAATCAATTGCCTTCAGGTCAGAGAAAAAAAACGAACGTTGGGGGGGGCATGGCTTGCGTGCGTACTGCATGGACACTTGAGCTGAGAGCTCTCTGTACCCGGCCGTCCTAATCCCCAGCGTATGAGAAGCACAGCAGTTACCGGCACTTGCATCCACTCAGACCAGCTTGCCGAACACTCGGGGAAGATGTCCAGCCGAAAGAGGAAGGATGATCGGGGCCCCAAGAAGCTCACGGCCTTCTTCTTTAAACAGCCTCCTTTGCCTGAGGGAATCCAAGATGGCGCCGATGCGCTGTCTTACCACGGGAGCCCAGCGGCCTACACGGATCTCCATGATGCTATCCCCTCACCTGATGACTTCACAACGCTACCTCCTATGCCGGATTCCTCCGACCCCGGGACCCCGGTATCATGTAGCCCTGCGAAGACTTGAATGCGCCTGGACCCAGCGGACCCTCCTGACCCTGCAGTGAGTACATCATTTGCCTCTATGCACTCCATGTCTGCTCTCCAATCCTCTATTGCTGCATTCCCTACTACTGGCCAGCCTGTCCTGGACACCACAATGAAAAATATGCTGATTACCTTCCAGTCTTCTCTTATGGCTAACCTCACCACTATTATGCATAAGTTTTCTTGTGAAATGAAACAGATGGGCAATAGGGTCACGCATAGAACACAGTATGGATGAATGTACTGAGACAGTAAATGAGCTTGTAGATGCATACCATGAGCAAAGAGAGGACACTGAATGGATCAAATACAAGTTGGCTGATCTTGAAGATCGATCACGCCGCAACAACATAAAACTGTGAGGCATTCCTGAGACAGTTCAGCCCAATGATCTGCTGCAACATGCATCTACCTTATTCACTACACTGGTACCTGATTTGACCCCTATAGAACTCACTATAGACAGAATTCATAGAATTCCTAAACCTTGCCACTTAGAAGACTCAGTCCCTAGGGATGTGCTCCTTCGCATGCATTTCTATCCGGCCAAAGAAAAAATTCTAAAAACCTCCAGGCAACTAGGAACCTTACCAGCACCATATGCGCAAGTGCAGACTTGTCCCAACACACGCTACAACAGAGGAGGCAATTGAAGACCCTTACCAAGGCTCTCTTCAACCTCAAGATCTTATACAAATGGTGTCACCCAGCAACATTGCTAGTCACTCACAATGGAATCCCTCACACAATATCCACCATTGAAGGCGGAATGAAACTCCTACATTCCTGGGGTATCATCCAGGACCCTCCGAAGAATTTCCACGATGGTCCACGGCACTCTCCTCCGTCTCGCTCTAGGGCCCTTCAAGGATACGGGCGTCAGAAACATCATCCATGACATGCTGGGCTTCTCCACTTCAGCGGTTACCAGCCCGGCCGGGCTACTTCTACACCTCCTACCTTTTATTTTGATAAGTTTATCCACCTTGGTGGAAGTCCCCTACCTCTTTATCAGTAGGCCTCTCTGAAGGATACCCCTTACTGATTCTATTCACCAGTTGGTGATTCGGTTCACCTATTCTGTGCTCTGTCGCAGCGGATCTCCTACCTGCAACAGTTCTAGTTCTTTTGACTCAGTTTTGTCGCCTAAGTAGCGATGCTTGTTCTTTATTTTTCTTTGTTATTTTCTTTGTGTTTACCACTTAGTGTCTTCGTACAGCAGCAGTGACACCCGGAAATTGAGACAGTAAGTGACCTCTGCCACATCTCTGTGTGACCATCCTTCTCTGTATCTTCCACCAGTGGAGAGTGGACTCTTGCACTTTACCCGACCTCAGAATTTCAGGTAATATGTTTTCATCTCCTCTGGTTCTGACCTCACCTGTTTATATCTCTGGCAGACATGTCTTTCAATATTCTCTCTTTGAACTCAAGAGGCCTTAATCACCCTGCAAAACGGGCCTCATTATGGTCTACGGCTCTATCCTTTCACAGTGACATTGTTTGTGTACAGGAAACACATTTTTCCCAATCTGCAACCCCCAAATGTACCCACGCTCAATTTCCTCATATTTACCTGGCATCTGGTAAGAAAAAGCGTAAGGGGGTCCTTATAGCCATTAAGCAATCCCTGACCTACCAATACCATGACTCTATTGTGGACCCCAAAGGTCGATACATCATCCTAAAATGCTCCATTGACAACCATAATTTCACCTTGGTTAATCTATATGCGCCCAATAAACACCAGATGGCATTTATCCGCTCGATTGTGGACAAAGCAAAGTCCCTCAAATGGGGCAGTTTGCTGTTATGTGGCGATTTTAATCTGGCTCCTGACAGTACTGTGGACACATCTGCTTCTCCTAAGAAACACAATGCATCCCTTTCCAAGTATTTGTGGGATTCTGATTTGTATGACGTGTGGGAGGTGTTGTCACGCAGCGGAGAGGGATTATTCATACCTTTCCACTCGTCACGGCACCTACTCACGTATTGATCTGTGCATTACTGACAAACAACTTTTGGAACATATCTCATCTGTAGAGCTCCACACTGCCACCTGGTCAGATCACTCTCCATTAACTATATCGGTGAATCTTGGCGCTCCTGGCTGTCCACGTTTGTTTGAAAATTACCTAACCATCTATTAAAATACTCTGTGTACGCGGCTGAGATCCAAACTCAACTGGATAACTTAATAACTGAAAACTCTCTGCCTGATGTTGACCCGTTGGTGGTGTGGAATGCTCATAAAGCTGTATTGCATGGTTTATTTATACAACTGGGAGCTAGGGAAAGGAAGAGGAGAACGCAGCACCTTGATAGTCTCACCAAGACACTAGCATCCTAGATGCACAAAATAAAACAGACCCGTCCCCAGCCCTCCAATCACAAATTTTTGCGCTCAGACAGAAACTTAGGACCTTCTTATTAGAGAAATACAGCTTCTCCCTCAAGAAGTGGAAAGCCGTTACCTACGCCACTAGTGATAAAGCCACCAAAGCCATGGCCCTTCGTATTAAGGGGCAACAAATTAAATCCAAAATCCCCTACATGATTCATCCCAAAACGAAAGAGAAATGACTTAAGCCCACCCTAATAGCAAATGCCTTCAGTTCATTCTAAAAATCCCTCTATAACCTTAACTCAGACCAAACGACCTACCAACCATCCCCTACAGACATTAATGACTTACTCAACTGACTCGAACTTGCTCAAATCAAACTCCCTTCGCTTACTCCCCAAGACGTCGATTCCCTTAACAGACCCTTTTCTGATCTGGAAATCAGAGCTGCTATCACTTTGCTTCCCAACTTGAAATCACCTGGTCCGGATGGATATTCGGCTGAATATTACAAGAAATTTTGTGACTCGCTGACTCCCATTCTTCGAGACGTATTTAATTCTGCTGCCTCCTCCTCGACCTTTCTGAAAGAAATGTTAAGTGCATTGATAGTAACCCTACCTAAACCAGGGAAGGAGCCTAACCAACCCCAAAACTTTAGGCCCATATCCTTATTGAATATGGATGTAAAAATTTACGCCAAAGTAATAGCCGCAAGATTGGTGGACCTTCTTCCTAATATAATACATAGAGACCAGTCTGGATTCACCAAAGTGCAGCAAGCGTCGGACGCTACTAGGCGTGTGATTAATGCTCTCCACCACGCGGGCCTCTGTGGAACGCCTTCTCTGCTCCTATCGTTGGATGCGGAGAAGGTGTTCGACAGGGTCCATTCGGGGTTTTTGTCGGCTGTCCTTCAAAAGTTTGGATTTCGTGGATTTATTCACAATGCCATTATGGCCCTATACTCCATGCCCTCTGCAGTAGTCCGTACAACGGAAGCTCTCTCCACCCCATTTACTATCACAAATGGCACTAGGCAGGGGTGCCCACTTTCCCCCCTAATATTCAATATGATCATGGAAACCTTAGCCGCACATATCCGTTCTAACCCTAAAATATCGGGTATACATATGGAGGATCAACATCACAAAATCAGTCTTTTTGCGGATGATGTGATAGTTATGATTTCGGAACCATCCACGTCCCTCCCGGAGATTCAAAGGATACTACAGTGGTTTGGAAAAGTCTCTTTCTACAAAGTAAATGAGTCCAAGTCCAACATATTGTGAATTTGTATTAATGCCACAATGCGTAACTTACTGCAACAGCAATCCCGTATACATGACCAGAGTATTTCATACTTGGGCGTTCAGTTGACCGCTTCTACTAAAACGCTGTTTAAACATGATTTCCTCTCCGCTCGCACTAAACTACAAGACAATCTTAAACATGTAGCCTCCTTTAAATTCTGCTGGTTGGGATGCTTAGCGGCCTTCAAAATGATGTACTTTCCCCAATTACTTTATCTTTTTCTGACTCTCCCGATTCCGATCCCAAAAACTTATTTCAGATCCCTCCAATCAATACTGTCCAAATGTATGTGGCAAGGCAAAAAACCCAGATGTGCACACACCAAACTGATCAAACATCGTTTAGCAGGGGGTGCAGGGTATGCAGACATTTTTGACTATTACCTGGCATCAGTCCTGACTCCTCTTCGAGATTGGTTTAGAGAGACCCCCACTACACTATGGAGCACCATGGAGGCTACTTATTGTACTAGGCAGAGCCTGTCCGACTGGTTATTGGCGACTACTTTAGGAGCAAAATTGCCCTCCTACCTCCCACCGTTTATGTCTGCTGCCGCAAGGGCATGGAAGATTTTGGTATCGCAAGCTACTTCACCATCCACGTGTTCCCCACTTAATATCCAGTTAACAGCATTGCACTCGCTTATGTCCCACATTGATATCTCCGTCTGGCTGAATAAGGGCATTTCCTATGTAGGAGACTTATACGAAGGTTCCAAATTTGTCCCTTTTAGTTCCTTGCAGGCTAAATTTGACCTTCCCGGGTCTACATTATTTACTCACCTACGAGTATCTCACTTCCTTAATTCCATCCAACCATGGCCACTGACTATCCATACCCATGCTTGGTTGTTCTTGACTAGTAGAGGGCCCCCTAAACTGAAAGGTATAACTCTCTTTTACAACCTTCTCCAACATAAAACGTCCTTCACCAAGACCGCCCCCCACCTTCAGTGGGAACGAGATATCGGTCAGCAGTTTACAAACAATGGAGTAGGGCTTTCCAATCCATATATCTGGCCACTAGTTGTTCCAAATTATGGGAGCTATCCACAAAATTTTCCCTCCGCTGGTACCTTACACCTTCTAGAATAAACAAGTTTGATCCCCAGAATGACAGCAGATGTTGGCGTCTGTGGCCATGAAGGTACTTTACTTCATATACTATGGCTATGTCCAAAAATTACCCATTACTGGAATCAGGTATTCAAGATAATAATCGTAAGTTTTACAATGCCCCACCACGCTTAAACCTGGCCTGGCTTTACTAAATCTGGAAATTGAGCAAGTTCCTGTCTCTTTTAGACACACTGTGACCCACATCCTCCTAGCGGCCAGACTCAATGTGACTTGGAAACAAGCAAATCCTCCGGCTATCGTAGGAGTCATTGACCTTGTTAATACACACTATACTTTTGAAAAGTACACTTTCCCTCAAAAAACGTTCTGTACACACCGTAACTACCCAATGGAAACCTTGGTCTGAATGGATGGAGCATCTTAAGGTCCGTTCTGATCCCCTATGAATGTCTACCTTATGTTGTTGTATAACGTAATCTTGACTAAAGGATGACATCTGCCTATGCATACTTCTTGCGCCTGGGCACAGTATGGATCCCTGTAGGGGTGCCCAGGGGCGCGAAGCATGGATATATCCACTTTCTCGGCGGACTCCCCAAGAGTTCAACTGCCATGATTCCCATGGTATCAACACTATGGTCTTGCCGTACGCTATGTATTGTTGTTATGAAAAGGATGGCACTGAGTTTTAAGTATGATTTATGTACTAGATGGTTGCTGAAGTTACTGCATGTTTTTACGAAATGTTCCTGCATTGTAAGTGTACGCCTCAAGTACGAACAGTCACTGCTAAATCCCTACAATTGTTACAATTGTTAATTTCTCATCTGCATTGCTATATGTTCACCTACTATAGATGCAAAATGTTGTAGCTTGCATGCTACCTGTTATGTAATGACTTGAAAAATGTAATAAAACCAGTTTGAAAAAAAAAAAAAAAAAAAACGAACGTTCTGGTGTAGGTTGGAAACACAACTGAACTGAAGCCCAAGGTATGGGTGGGACCTTTTAACAGCTGCAAATTAGTTGTGTTTCCTGTAGGGTGGAGCCACAATCTCTCATATGTAGGCCGTCCTGGAAAGGTGAAATATTGTTTTTTCCCCAGAATTGTCACCCTTTTTTTTATAGCATAGAAAAAAAAAAAAAAAAAAAACGCACAGGTGATCAACTACCACCAAAAGAAAGCTCCTTTTGTGGGAAAAAAAGGACATTCATTTTATTTGGATACAGCTTCGCACAACCGCGCAATTGTCCATTAAAATAACGCAGTGCCGTATCGCAAAAAAATGGCCTGGTCATTAAGGGGGGTAAAAGTGGTTAAAGAAGTTTGGATGTTGAATTTGAACCCCAATGAAATCAATGGAAGCCGAATCTGTCAAATGAAAAATACCCATTTTCTGGGATAATAAGCATGGGGGGGGGGGGGTTGTTAAAAAAAATAAATAACATGGGGGATGGGCACTGCCTGGGGGAACATGGACCAATGCAAGAAAAAGAAAATTCCATTCAGCCAGGAGCAGGGATTTTGTTAGATACATAAAGTGAAGGGGGGGGGAGGGGTTACACATTGCACACATTTACTAATATATGTGTAAGCTCCCCTCCCCCAAAGTTATCTGCACCCCTAATGGCCGGTACACACAATACGAATGAATACCACTTTGGAAGTGGTCAGAAGATGGTGTGATTGTTAGTACACAGATTTCCAGAGCCGATCACAGTGATCATAAAATTTCCCGTACAATAACAGATTTACATCAGTATAATAATACAACACATGACATTACTTACATTTTTTTTCTCTGTCGTATGAGAATTTTTGTAACTGTAGTAAACGCTTCATTTTTGATATGCGTGTGAGGAAGGGGGGGGGGTACATAGTTGCATAGTAGATGAGGTTGAATAAAGACAATAGTCCATCCAGTTCCCCCTGTGTAGGTGTGTGTGGCTGTAATCATCTCACATACCCCTGAATGTTCTGATCCTTGAGATGTACGTCTAAGAGTCTTTTGAAAGCCACCATACTTCCCGCAGAAACCACCTCTTGTGGTAGAGAATTCCACAATCTTGTAGCTCTAACAGTAAAGAACCCCCTGCGTATCCTGAGGTTAAAACACTTCTCTAATCGCATTGTATGTCCTCGTGTCCTCATGCAATCCTTGCGACTGAATAGCTTTTTTTCTATGCTGAGATCACCATTGAGGTATTTGGAAATCCCTATCATGTCCCCTCTCAGGCGTCTCTTCTCCAGGGAGAATAAATCAAGGGATTGTAAAAGATCTAGATAATTAAGGTCATCCGATCCCCTAATTAGTTTAGTTGCCCTTCTCTGGACTCTCTCCAGCTCCAATACATCCCTCCTGAGGACTGGCGACCAGAACTGGACAGAATACTCCAGATGCGGTCGGACTAGAGTTTTATAAAGTGGAAGGATTATAGTCTTATCTCTGGAATACATCCCTTTCTTTATGCATGCTAATATTCTGCCGGCTTTGGTAGCTGCAGCTTGACATTGCATGCTATTACCTAGTCTATCCTCTACCAAGACTCCCAGATCTTTCTCCATTTTTGATTCTCCCAATGTTTCCCCCCCCTAAAGTGTATTGTGCTTTTATGTTTTTAGTCCCCAAGTGCAAAACCTTACACTTCTCCACATTAAACCTCATTTGCCATGTCGTTTCCCACTCTGTTATTTTGTTCAGGTCATTCTGTAAGATTTCTGCATCATGATGTGAAGTTATTGCCCTGCCCAATTTTGTGTCATCTGCAAAAACTGATATCGAACTCCTGATCCCGTCCTCAATGCTGTTTATTAATAAATTGAACAATGTTGGTCCCAGGACTGAGCCTTGGGGGACCCCACTCACCACCTCAGACCAGTCTGAGTATGCTTTATTTAACACCCTTTGGAAACGCCCCTTTAACCAGCTCCATATCCAAGAGCAAACCTTGTGGTCGATGCCTGCAGACCTTATTTTATAAATTAAGCGCTTGTGGGAACTGTATCAAATGCCTTAGCGAAATCCAGGTACACCACATCCACTGGTCTCCCCCCTATCCAGCTCACCAGAACGTTAACAGATTGGTTTGACAAGAATGGCCATTTGTAACCCCGTGCTGATTACTGCTGATGATGTTGCTGTCTTTAGAAAACTCTTGGATAAAGTCCCTTTTCCCCTCCAGAAGTTTACATACTATCGATGTCAGACAGACAGGCCTATAATTTCCCGGGACATGCCTCTGCCCTTTTTTGAATATCGGTATCACATTCGCTTTCCTCCAATCCCCTGGTACATTTCCTGTCATAATACTGTCAGCAAAGATCAGGAACAGTGGTCTAGGTATAATCTTACTGAGTTCTTTGAGTACTCTCGGATGTACGCCATCCGGGCCTGGTGATTTATTTGTGTTAATTTTATCCAGCCTTTTCCTGATTTCACCCTCTGTTAGCCATAGCGGCAAGACCTGTGTATTACTACTAACCATACAGTCATGGTCAGTGTACCCCTCCTTTACTGGTGTAAAGATTGAGGAGAAGAAAGCATTTGCCTTCTCTGTGTCCTCTGTAACCATTCTCCCATCATCGTTAATTATGTGTGCAACATGCTCTGCCCTAGTTTTTTGCTGTTGATATATTTAAAGCGGAGTTCCCCCCGAAATTTATACTTACCTCCATCTTCTCGCTCCCGGTCACCTGAAAAACAAATGGATAATCGCAATTTTTTTTTTTTTTCACTTACCTTTTAGAGAAAATATACTCACCTTACTTCCTTCTTCCTCCCCTCGGCGGCCACGGCGATTCGTCACTTCCTGGCTTTTGCAATGATTCCTGGGAGCTGAACGTCATCGCTCCCAGGAATCATTGCGCCTGCACCGGCCCCGACGTCAGTTCCGGGGCGCGCGCGTCATTCCCTTCTAAACAGCTTCTGGGCATGCCCAGAAGCTGTGGAGGGATGACGCGCGCGACCCGGAAGTGACGTCGGGGCCGGTGCAGTGCATCGTGGGACCGAAGAAGGAGGAAGAGGACCGAAGAGGACGCGGAAGAGGATCGCGCTGGCTTCAAGCTGCCCACACCTGAGATGGCAGCGCTGGAGAAGACAATTTCAAGGTAAGTATTTCTCCTGAAAGGTAAGTGCAACCCGGGACAGATCAGAGGCTAGCCATTGTGGAATGTGCTAGCCCTGACTGTCCCGGGGGTATTTTTATAAAAAAATGTATAACTAGGGTGGAACTCCGCTTTAAAGAATTTCTTTGTGTTCTTTTTACTATCCTCCGCTATTTGTCTCTCAAAGTTGATTTTAGCCATTTTGATCTTGTATTTACTTTTCTTATTTGCTTCCTTGTATTGCTGGAAAGCTGATACTGTGCCCTCTGATTTATAATTCTTGAAGGCCATTTTTTTACTAATAAGTTTTTTTACATTACGGTTAAGCCAGCCAGGTTTGGCTTTGGCTCTTCTAAATTTATTTCCCATAGGAATGCACTGCGAGATGCATTTGTTTAATATGTTCCTAAAGCATTCCCATTTTTCCTCCATGGTCAGTGTTCCTAGGGTTTGGTCCCAGTTTATTTTCTCCATCATTGAGCACAATTTGGGAAAGTCGCCAGTCGCAATGTCACAAGGTATTCCTGGTCACTAGTTACATAGTTTGTGAGGTTGAAAAAAGACACCAGTCCAAACTATGATGTGTGTGTGTGTTTGCTGCTAACCATACATTGTATACCCCTGTACGTTCTGGTCTTTAAGGTGCCCATCTAATAGTTTTTTGAAACTATTGATGCTCACTGCTGATACCACTGCTTGTGGAAGAGAATTCCACATCTTTACTGCTCTGACAGTAAAGAACCCCCTACGTATTTTAAGGTTAAACTGTTTTTCCTCTAGTTTTAGTGAGTGGCCACATGTCTTATTGTATTCCCTTTCTCTGAATAGCTTGTTCCTTATGCTAGGGTCATCAGTACAGTATTTGTACATTGATATCATATCCCCCCTCAATCGTCTCTTCTCCAGAGAGAATAAATTCAGTGTTTGTAGTCTTTCCTCATAGCTGATGTCCTCCATTCCCCTAATTATTTTTGTTGCCCTTCTCTGGACTCTTTCCAGTTCCAGCACATCCTTCCTGAGGACCGGTGCCCAGAACTGGACAGCATACTCCAGATGTGGCCAGACCAGAGTCTTGTAGAGCGGGAGAATAATCTCTTTATTTCTGGAGTGAATCCCCTTTTTTTTTATACATGCCAGTATTCTGTTGGCTTTGCTTGCAGCGGCTTGGCATTGCATGCCACTGCAAAGCCTGTTGTCTACCAGTACCCCCAGGTCCTTTTCCATCCTAGACTCACCCAGAGCCCCCCCCCCCCCCAGTGAGTAGCTTGCTTTCGTGTTTCTGGCACCCAAGTGCATTACTTTACATTTTTCAACATTAAACCTCATCTGCCTTGTAGTTGCCCACCCCGTTATTTTATTCAGGTCCGCTTGTAAGGTTTCCACATCCTGCTTAGAAGATATTGGCATGCTTAGTTTAGTATCATCCGAAAATACTGAGATTGTACTAGATATCCCCTCCTCTAGATCATTTATGAATAAATGAAACAGGATTGGTCCCAGGACAGAACCTTGGGGGACCCCACTTTCCCCACCCGCCCAATCAGAGTACTCCCCATTTATCACCACCCTCTGGACTCCCCCCGGGAGCCAGTTCTCTATCCAGGTACTCACCCTATGGTCCATACCTATGTACCTTAGTTTTTACAGTAAGCGTTTGTGGGGGACGGTGTCAAATTCCTTTGCAAAGTCCAGATACACCACATCCACAGGCTTACCTTTATCTAGGTGGCAGCTCACTTCATCATAGAAGGTTAATAGATTGGTTTGGCAAGAACGATTTTTCATGAATGCATGCCGATTACTACTAATAATACCGTTTTCATTACTAAAGTCTTGTATGTGGTCCCTTAACATCCCCTCCAAAATCTTGCAGACTACTGATGTTAGGCTGACCGGCCTATAGTTACCCGGGATATATCTCTGCCCTTATAAAATATTGGTACCACGTTGGCTTTTTTCCAATCAGCTGGCACCATACCGTCTGTAAACTATCCTTAACGATCAAGAATAATGGTCTGGCTATCACCTGGCTGAGCTCTTTAAGAACCCTCGGGTGCAAGTCATCCAGTCCCGGTGATTTATTTATGTTAAGTTTCTCTAGTTTAGTTCTAAGTCTATCTTCCTGAGGTGTGTTGTTTAGTTTGGCTTTACAAGCTGGGTTCTTTTGTGAAGGCGGAAGAGAAGAAATGATTTAACACTTCCGCCTGTTCCTTGTCCTCTGTGGCCAAATCTCCTTTGTTGTCTTTTATGGGGCCAATGTGTTCTGGCCTCGCTTTCTTACTATTTATATACTTAAAGAATTTTTTGGGGTTCTTTTTACTCTCTTCTGCTATAAGTCTCTCGCGTTCTATTTTAGCCGCCTTGATTTCGTCTTTACATTTCTTATTACACTCTTTTTAATGCTTGAATGCTGCCAATGACCCCTCAGTCTTGTATTTTTTGAAGGCCTTTTTTTAGTATTAATATGCATTTTTATGTTGGAGTTTAGCCACCCAGGCTTTAGTTTTGCTCTTTTAAATGTATTTCCCTTTGGAATGCACTGGCCAATCCCTTTGTTTAGTATGCTCTTGAAGCACTCCCATTTTTCCTCCATGTTCTTTGTTCCCAGAGTTCTATCCCATTTGATATTTTCTAGCAGAGAGCGCAGTTTTGGGAAATTGGCTCTTTTGAAATTCAGTGTCCTTACATTACCCTTGTGTTTCCTATTACTATGATTTATATTGAAACAAATTGACCTATGGTCACTGTTAGTTGTCCCGTATTTCTATATCCGCAAGCAGGTCTGTAGTGTTGGTAATCAGTAGGTCAAGTACCGCATTGTTTCTTGTCGGTGCATTCACCATCTGACCCATGAAATTGTCCTGCAAAACATTTAGGAACTGCCGAGCCTTGGATGAATGCGTGGTTCCTTATGCCCAGTCTATATCTGGATAATTAAAGTCCCCCATTATAATGACATTTCCCATCTTTGCTGCCAATCCAATCTGTGAAAGGAGGTCCACCTCCTCCCTCTGGTTGGGGGGCCTATAACATACCGCCAATATTACCTTCCCCATAGTGCCTACCCTTTGAAGTTCTACCGATAGGGATTCTACCTCATCCATAGCTCCATTATTAATATCATCCCTCATATTTACCTGTACACTGTTCTTAATATACAGACATACCCCCCCCCCCTTTGTTATCTTCTTTATCTCTGTGGTAAAGGGAATACCCCTGAATGGTCGCCAGCCAATCATGAGAGATATCGAACCAAGTCTCTGTAATCCCCACAAAATCTAGGTCCTCCTCATACATCAGCAGCTCCAGCTCTCCCATCTTGTTGGCCAGGCTTCTGGCATTGGTATACAAACCTCGTAATTTTGACCGGTTGCATACCATATCCTTGTTTGATGTTTTTAGGCTGCTCTCATGATTTTTCCCCATACCCACCTTGGATTTAGGAACTCTGAACACACTACCGCTAATGTCCCCATTTGTGCCCGCTGAACCTTGCTCCCCGCTGGCTGATTCTACATCTGTACCCTCCCCCCCATCCCCTAGTTTAAAAGCCCCTCTAAATTGCTGGCCATCTTCTCACCCAGTACGGTTGCACCGTCCCCATTTAGGTGCAATCCGTCCCTACTACAGAGCTGGTAGCTGACTGAGAAGATGGCCCAGTTCTCCAGGAACCCAAAACTCTCCTTACTACACCAGCTCCTCATCCACTTGTTAACTTCCCTAATCTCCCGCTGCCTCTCTGGTGTGGCTCGAGGTACAGGTAGTATTCCTGAAAATACTACCTTGGAGGTCCTACTCCTCAACTTAGCTCCTAAGTTCCTGAAATCGTTTTTTTTTAGGACTCTCCATCTCCCTCTACCTATGTCAGTCCCCTACCACCAGAACCTGTCTTTCCTTTCCCTTTCTCCCGGCCTCACTGGAGGAGTTCTTCCCCTGGCAGCTAGGGGCGTCACTCTGCTCCAGCAATGCTGGTCCCTGACTGGTTTCCCCAACACCACGCAACGGGGCATATTTATTGGGGTGCTCCAGCCCAGGACCGGCCTCCTTGTCTTGTTCTCTTTTACCCCTCCTAACTGTCACCCATCTACTCTGCTCTGATGCCTGCACCCTTGTATCTCTGCCCTCTTCTGTGCTAGCCCCTGCCTGCAGCTGACGGGTACGCTCCCAGCTCTCCTTCAGTATGGAGATTTTTCTCAGTGTTGCCAGCTGCTTCCCTCGATTCAGGACCTGAGCTTCCAGGGAAGCAACGTGCTTACATTTTGTGCAGCTGTATTCACCCTCGACCTTATTTTTTCCCAGTTGCTAAGGTATTTCTCCCGGTTGCTAAGGTATTTTTACTAGGGCTGGGGTTATCCACCAGTCGTTAAGGTACGATTGGGTACTCCCAGTCAATATATTCCCGGGCCCAGTCGCTTCAGTAGCTCCCCAGGCACTAAGGTTGCTCCCAGATGCAACTTTACTCCTAAGTCGCCAAGGTTACACCCAGTCGCTAAGGTTACTCGCAGTTGCAGGTACTCCTAGTCACACGGATACACCCAGTCCCAGTCGCAAGGTACCCAGCCGCAAGGCACTCCCAGACACCCAGTAACTCCCAGCCACCGATACACCAAGTCACTCAGTTACTCCCAGTCACGAGTTACACCAGTCCAAGGTACTCCCTGACAGACGGTTACTCCCAGTCGCAAGGAAGAAGTCGCACAGTACTCAGACGCCAAGGAAAGATAGGGGTAGGTGATCTGTGTGCGGGGGAGGTGAGGCATATGATCTGTGTGTGTGGGGGGAGGTG
The DNA here is from genome assembly GCF_965119305.1 of Pelophylax lessonae. Taxonomy (NCBI): domain Eukaryota; kingdom Metazoa; phylum Chordata; class Amphibia; order Anura; family Ranidae; genus Pelophylax; species Pelophylax lessonae. The sequence goes on along the minus strand of NC_138769.1, from coordinate 748,054,776 downwards.
ATCGGTGTGTGTGTGTGTGTGTGTGTGTGTGTGTGGGGGGGGTAGATAGGGGATCTTTGTACGGGAGGGTAGGTGATCTATGATCTGTGTGTGGGGGGTAGGTAGGGGACCTGTATGTGGGGTAGGTGAGGTATGTGATCTGTGTGTGTATGGGGTGGTAGGTGATCTGTGCGTATGTATGTCTGGGGGGGAGGAGGGAGGTGATGTGTGTGCGGGGGAGGGAGGTGATCTGTGTGTGTGTGTGTGGGGGGGGGGGTAGGTAGGTGATCAGTGTGCAGGGGGGGCAAGTAGGTGATCAGTGTGAAGGGGGGTTAAGTGGGTGGTCAGTGTGCAGGGGGGGTAGGTGGGTGACCTGTGCGTAGGGTAGGTGAGGTATGTGATCTGTGTGTGTATGGGGGCGTAGGTGATCTGTGTGTGGGGGGCAGGGGGTAGGTGATCTGTGTGTGTTTGGGGGGGGGGGGTAGGTGATCTGTGTGTGGGGGAGGTGAGGTATGTGATGTGTGTGTGTGGGGGGGGTAGGGTAGGTAATGTGTGTGCAGGGGAGGGAGGTGATCTGTGTGTGTGTGTGTGTGTGTGTGTGTGTGGGGGGGGGTAGGTTATGTGTGTGTGTGTGGGGGGGGGGGGGTAGGTAGGTGATCAGTGTGCAGGGGGGGTAGGTGGGTGATCTGTGTGCAGTGGGGGGTAGGTGGGTGGTCAGTGTGCAGGGGGGGTAGGTGATTAGTGTGCAGGGGTGGTAGGTGGGTGATCTGTGTGTGGGGTAGGTGAGGTATGTGATCTGTGTGTGTATGGGGGGGTAGGTGATCTGTGTGTGGGGGGCAGGGTGTATGTGATCTGTGTGGGGGGGGGGGGGGTAGGTGATCTGTGTGTGGGGGAGGTATGTGATATGTGTGTGTGTGTGGGGGGGTAGGTAGGTGATCTGTGTGTGTATGGGGGGTAGGTAGGAGATCTGTGTGCGTATGGGGGATCTGTGTGTGTATGGGGGGGGTGATCTGTGTGTGTATGGGGGGGGTGATCTGTGTGTATGGGGGGGGGGTGATCTGTGTGTGTATGGGGGGGTGATCTGTGTGTGTATGGGGGGTGATCTGTGTGTGTATGGGGGGTGATCTGTGTGTGTATGGGGGGGTAGGTAGGTGATCTGTGTGTGTATGGGGGGATCTGTGTGTGTATGGGGGGGTGATCTGTGTGTGTATGGGGGGGGTGATCTGTGTGTGCATGGGGGGGATGATCTGTGTGTGAATGGGGGGGATGATCTGTGTGTGAATGGGGGGGATGATCTGTGTGTGTATGGGGGGTGATCTGTGTGTGTATGGGGGGGGGTGATCTGTGTGTGAATGGGGGGGTGATCTGTGTGTGCATGGGGGGGACGATCTGTGTGTGCATGGGGGGGATGATCTGTGTGTGTATGGGGGGGGGTGATCTGTGTGTGTATGGGGGGGGGGTGATCTGTGTGTGTATGGGGGGATGATCTGTGTGTGTATGGGGGGTGATCTGTGTGTGTATGGGGGGGGGGGGTGATCTGTGTGTGAATGGGGGGGTGATCTGTGTGTGCATGGGGGGGACGATCTGTGTGTGCATGGGGGGGATGATCTGTGTGTGTATGGGGGGGGGTGATCTGTGTGTGTATGGGGGGGGGGTGATCTGTGTGTGTATGGGGGGATGATCTGTGTGTGTATGGGGGGGTGATCTGTGTGTGTATGGGGGGATGATCTGTGTGTGTATGGGGGGGATGATCTGTGTGTGTATGGGGGGATGATCTGTGTGTGTATGGGGGGGATGATCTGTGTGTGTATGGGGGGGATGATCTGTGTGTGTATGGGGGGGGTGATCTGTGTGTGTATGGGGGGATGATCTGTGTGTGTATGGGGGGGTGATCTGTGTGTGTATGGGGGGGTGATCTGTGTGTGTATGGGGGGGTGATCTGTGTGTGTATGGGGGGGATGATCTGTGTGTGTATGGGGGGGGTGATCTGTGTGTGTATGGGGGGGATGATCTGTGTGTGTATGGGGGGGATGATCTGTGTGTGTATGGGGGGGATGATCTGTGTGTGTATGGGGGGGTGATCTGTGTGTGTATGGGGGGGTGATCTGTGTGTGTATGGGGGGGATGATCTGTGTGTGTATGGGGGGGATGATCTGTGTGTGTATGGGGGGGATGATCTGTGTGTGTATGGGGGGGTGATCTGTGTGTGTATGGGGGGGTGATCTGTGTGTGTATGGGGGGGTGATCTGTGTGTGTATGGGGGGGTGATCTGTGTGTGTATGGGGGGGTGATCTGTGTGTGTATGGGGGGGTGATCTGTGTGTGTATGGGGGGGTGATCTGTGTGTGTATGGGGGGGTGATCTGTGTGTGTATGGGGGGGTGATCTGTGTGTGTATGGGGGGGATGATCTGTGTGTGTATGGGGGGATGATCTGTGTGTGTATGGGGGGGTGATCTGTGTGTGTATGGGGGGGGGGTGATCTGTGTGTGTATGGG